>NC_081845.1:81577932-81894222 GCF_963259705.1 Myotis daubentonii | reverse complement strand
CAAAACATTTTACTAGTGGGATTCTGCTCCCAGAACAACTCCAAGCATGAAGCAGGTAATGCTTTCAATTTAAGATTTAAGATGTGCACAGATTCACAGTAATTTCATCTTTATCTCCTTCCATCAGGCATTCAAAATCTTTTCCAATGTACATCTAAGTTTTATACCAGTACAAGGGCATCTAGAATCCATGTATTGATGATCATAGGAGTTACAAGGTTAGTGTCACAGTACTTACTTTACTTGGTTCAGGTCTACACTTGTTTTTCTGGACCCCCTTATTCTACGAGTTGTCTATACTTATGTACAATTGTACACAATGAGTTTACTCATTTTCGATTACCAGCATGGGTAGTTCCTGCCTTCCCCCAAATCACATTAATAGTGCTAGGACTGAGTTCAGTTGGGCACAATCAGGACAAAGCTGGTTGTTTCTCTTTAACATTTATCACAGGGGTGACTTTGGATCCCACTAACATGTAGGGGAGCAAAAATATATGCCAGTTCTAGCATACCCATTCATGGTGATGATACCTTCCTCAGGTACCACAACATATTTGTTCATGATTAGTTTTAGTTCAGAATAAGGAGCCCAGCTACATCACATGTCTAAAGTACAAGAATCCAGTCTACCAACTTCTATTGCAAATACTTGGAGGAAAAAAAATTATTAAAGTTGTATGAGATCTCCAGTCCTGAAAGGAGGCACCCGGGTGTTAGAATTGGTCCCTCAACAGGTGGAAGCTATATTGCTGAAATCTTAAACATCCAAAGGGCTTTTGACTTTTTGTGCTTGCTTTAATACTCATTGTTTTAACTTACAAATATATTAAAGTATTCCCCTAAATATTTAATGCTGCTTATCCTATTAATAAAAGTCTATGTGGTCGTCACACCCTCACGATGCCCTCACGCCGCAACGAGCCATCACCAAGAGGCTGCGTGTGCAGCAGGCGCATGTGGGTGGGCGTGGGGCTCACGGCTCCATGCAGCATGAAGGCAGGACCCCTGGCTCCAGCCTACCTCTTTGGGGCAATCCATCAAGGAGCCCCAGATGGGTGGGCGGGGCCTACCTCTTTGGGGCGATCAATCACGGGGGCTCCCGCACTGTGAGAGGGCACAGGCTAGGCTGGGGGACCTCCCCACCAAGTGCACGAATTTTGTGCACTGGGCCTCTGGTATAATTAATAAATAACAACTAAAATTTTATAAGCTAACACTCTTAAGAACTTAAAAATTGCAAACTTAACCAGTCTAATTATTCTAGACATATCAATAAAATTGAGTCCTGCATGCCAACTTCTCCTAAGTGCTTTGAGCAACACAAACTCGGGTAAGACAAACAAAAATGGCAATAATCACAAAATTTGTTTTCCTACATATACTGACAGAAACTAATGCTGAATTTGATTGAGTATTCCTAGTATATAAATATATTTTGTGTCTTCTTGGACTTCAAAAGAAATTAATTCAAAAGAAAAAGAATATTATTTTTAATTAGTCAAGGTTGCAGTACCTGGGCTGGGCCACTGAGCACTGTCCCGGCCTCCTCTTAGTTCTAGTTCCCTGGGCATGTCAATGAGATGATCCGATCTGTGCTTTTACTTGGAACCTCTGCCTCCCTCCTTATTTCACTCCATCCATGTGCTTTTAGTCCTAACATATTTCATCTCAGTTTCTTACGGTGCACAGGTATTACTGAATTTTATTAGGGATTTGAGAAGTTTTGGAGATAACAAGAAAATGTGCAAATGTCAGTTTTCTTTTTAATTTTTGTTTGGGGAAAATTTTTTTCTTTTAAATTATTTTATTTTTAGATAATTGTAGATTCATATGCAGTTATAAGAAATAATAATAATAATAATAATAATAAATGTATACTTTACCCACTTTCCATCAATGCCAACATCTTGCAAAATTATACTTAGACATCACAATCAGGGTGTTATATTGACACAGTTGAGATACAGGGTATTTTGATCATAAGGATCTCATGTTGCCCTGTTAAGCCATCTCCATTTCCCTCCTGCCCCAACCACTTTATCAAACCTTGGCAATAACTAATTTGTTCTTCATTTCTATAATTTTACACTTCAAGAATAATGCATGAAGGTGGTCAAAAGGTGACACACTTCCAGTTAAAAGATGAGTAAGTCCTGGGAATGTAATGTTACACATGGTGACTATAGTTAGCAATGCTGTGTTATATACTTTAAAGTTGCTAAGAGAGTAAATCTTAAATGCTTCTACCACAAAAAGAAAATGGTTATTTTGTGAGGTGATAAAGGTGCTAACTAATGCTAAGATGGAGCCCTAGCAAGTTTGGCTCAGTGGATAGAGCACTGGGACATAGACTGAAGGGTCCTGGGTTAGATTCTGGTCAAGGGCATGTACCTTGGTTGCAGGCTCAATCCCTGGCCCTATTGGGGTGCATGGAGGAGGCAACTAAACAATGTGTCTCTCTCTCATTGATGTTTCTCTCTCTGTCTCTCCTCCTCCCTTTCACTTCTCTAAAAATCAATAGAAAAATATCCTCAGGTGAGGATTAACAACAACAACAAAAAAGCTAAGGTGAAAATCATTTTCCAATATATATGTATATCTAATCAACACATTGTATACCTTAAGCTTCCACAATGTTATATGTCAATGATATCTCAATAAAGCCGGGGGAAAAACACATTACAAAAAAAGAAAGTAGACATTTAGACAATTTATTTTGGTGAATATGAATAATATCCACTAATAACCTTTCAAAATATACTTGCATAAAAAGGTAGAATTTTTATTACCAATTTAATGAGATAAAGTGTATAATGAAGTAACATTTTAAATTCTTCCTTGATTTAAAATGTTACTCTATTTAAATTGTAGGGACTGAAAAAAATCAAGGTCAAATGGATGTTTGCAAAGAAGTGGCTTTTCAAACAACATTGAATTATTTTGCATTTATTAGAATTACAACCAAGAGTATCATGGTTGCTATTAAGTTAATGGAACTCACCATTCCACAGCTTCTGATAGTGAAGCCAAAAGTATCTGAAAGTCCTGAGCTCTAATGGGGTGATCACTGAACTGAGATCAGAACACCTGAGGTTTGTCCCTAACAATAGTGAGCCATAAGTATGACCTTAGGCCAGTCATTTTACTAATCTGTTTATTGGTGGGAAAATTAGATCAGATGACCTCTCAGTACATTCAAAGTAGAATGTCCTTGGGGGTAGCCCCTGGCCGTGTTACACTGTCCTTGGGGGTAGCCCCTGGCTGTGTTACACTGTCCTTGGGGGTAGCCCCTGGCCATGTCACATTTTTGGAAAGCTCAGTTAAAAATTTCTTCTTCTGATTGACTGGCTGTGTGCTTCCCTGTAACTCACACTCATTTCTTTTAGTTCCTACCACTTGGGACCTCACAGAACAAATTTATTTCTTCACCATGTCTATTCTTTCTATGCCTTTTCTTCTTTCAATTTTTGTGAAATGGTTTTCATACAATATTGTCCCCATAATATCCTGGTCACTGTTAGAGCCTGTATACTAGAGTCTGATGGTTCCTCCTGCCAGAAAATTCCTTCCTTCCCTCTGCCCCTGAGTAATTCGTACTCATGTCTGAGCTCTCAGATCAAGCATCACTCCCTCAAGAAAACCTTCCTTACTAAAACTCCCATAGCACTTCCTCACAGTTAAATTTTATTTTTGCAATTATTTGATTAATGTGTGCTTCTTACCTTGGTGTGCAAGTGAGATTATGTCTAATTTTGCTCTCAATTGTTTTGCCTTGGCTTAGCTTAGTGGGTGATATTTAGTAAAATAACAAATGGATCCACGAAACAGACTGACATCTGTCAGAGGGGATGGGGAGGGGCCTGGATGAAAGAAGGTGAAGGGATTATCCAAAGAACATATATACATAACCCATCAACTACAGTGTGGCCAGAGGGAAGGGGCGGGGCAAGGGCTGGGTGGAAGTGGGCAAGGTGGGGGAAATGGGAACATCTGTAACAATGTCAACAATAAAAATAAAGTTAAAAAACAAAGAATTAAAAAAATAGAACAGAAAAATGTTACCAGATGGCAAATTGATCAAAATAAATATGAAACAGGACTTGAGTCCTATCTTGAAAAAAAAAAAAAAGAATAATCATTTGCTGGGTTGAGGATGTAGATATTGTAAGGAATTTTGACCTGTAACTTCATACATCAATTAATTATTAAAAGTTTAGTGTTTAGGATGAAATATTGCAACAGTTTTAGGACTAGAGCTTTGTTGGTAATGCAAAAGATTATTTAGAGGATGAGAGGACGATGAAGAATTTAGATGGGACATTAGTAGGAATGAGGGAAAGGGAACTGGAAACATGGAGAGGAAGGTACATCAGAGCTTAGTGAGTATTGAATGTGAGAGGTGAAGTGTTTTATTACTGAAACTATGATAAAGACTCAAGTTACTGGGAGTGGAAAAGGCATAGGAAGAATAGACATAATGAGGTCTTGCCCAGCTTTCACCACTTGCTGGGTTTTATTCACTCTGTCATCCTCTGTTGTGCTGAAAACAGGCATAGATCCAGGGCAGTTTAACATTTGTTTTTTCACTCAAGGCTACATCAAGCAACTTGATTTCCTCAGAGCAGGGCAGAAATTTCCTTGTTTAGTGATTTTAATGAAAACAGGTCATCCTAAAGAAATTGCAAGCTCCTCTTCTAAAAGTTAAGAATAGGGCAGGCAATGAGCTATCTGTTAGACTGTTATACTCTACACAAATATGTATTATCTTGTATTTTCAACATGGGACTTAAAATGCTGACCCTCCTGAAAAATAATGATCACATTATAGGGCAGGCCTGGAGTTGATTACTGCTTTTTACACTAATGTGTCAGCCTATACCTTGCTGCCCATGGACTCACTTCTGTCCATTCTAAACTTTTAAAACTTTTCCCTCCCAGAAGGACACAGAGCGAGGAAAGTGTGGCCTTCTTGAGAGAAGAAGCTATGTTCTATTTCTCTTTGTGTCATTAAGTACCTGAAAAGTATTAAGTAAGTTCAAGGAAGAAAGGAAGGAAGGAAGGTAGAAAGGATGGAATAAGATCCAGTATAAGAAAAGCTTTAAGGAAATGTGAAGATATCATGAATAGAAAAGATGAAGAAAATAAACTGGAGAGAGAATGCTGTGGAAGAAGAAATAATTCTTTGTTTTAGTTTGAATAGTGAACTTATAAAAGGGAGAGAAGAGAATAATGGGACGTCAGAAGGAAAGGAAAAATGTGGAGTGAAGAGAGATGAGTGAGGAAGAAAGCAGGGAGTGGGTCATGTTTAAGTATCTGGTTTGGGTAATCTTGATACCTCTACTGGGATTATGTATGACCAATAGTCATCTCTACAGGCACTATGTGCAATTAGCAGCTCAAACAGGAATTGATATCTACTTTATGCTACATTTAAAGAAATGGAATCTAAGCAATGCTAAGCTATGGGTATTGCACTAGTTCATATGCAGGGCACTCCTTAATCCAAAAAGCAGAGACTGGAGACAGTATATCTGCCATTATTTAAGATGCCTGAGCCCATTTCTTCTCTCCCAGATGAAGCACAGAGCCAAAAGGCCTCATCGTGGTCTCCGAGACAGCAGGACAGAGGCTCTTGAACAGATGGGCCTGGGCAACCCTGCCGGAGATGTTAGAATGCGGCGTCAGTTTGACATTGTCTTATCCAGAACCCAGTGTTTGGGTCCTCCCTATACCACCGTAATAAGAATCAATACAAACTTCTCTTGAACACCTTTAACATCAGGAAATGTATGAAAACTTACCAATATTTGAGATGGCCACTTCCATTTTTGGAAAGCTCGGTTAAAAATGTCTTCTTCTGATTGACCAGCTGTGTGCTTCCCTATAACTCACACTCATTTCTTTTAGTTCCTACCACTTGGGCTCACACAGAACAAATTTATCTCTTCGCCATGTCTATGCTTTCTATGTCTTCTCTTCTCTCAATTTTTGTGGAATGTTTTTCATACAGTAGAGTGCCCATAACATCCTGGTCACTGTTTGTAAGCCCTGTAATCTTATTTAGAAGCTTATGATAGTTTCAAATTCATACCATTTGTTTTCCCCCACATATATCAGTATAGGGGGCTTAAATGCTTAGTCTTCACATCAGAAATTGTGTTGTGAGATGTTGGTGCCTGACTCTGGTTGGTGTGCCTGATGCTTCACAAAACCAAAATTTAGAACCTCAGAGTTTAGAGCAAAGCAAGGTTTATTGATCAAGAAGGCACCCACTGAGAAGACGGGAGACTTAGAAATACCTCAAATCCATCATGCTCACTGGACTGAATCAGGGGTTCTAAGCACCAAAAGGGACATGGGAGGGGGGCGGATAAGGTAAATGTTCAGGGTTTCCAGTTCCCTGATAAGATCTTAACTTTCAGACTTGGAGACAGCCTTGGATGATCACATGCATTTGTGGGTGGTCTCGGTTCTCATTCTTTTCTGCAAAGCAAACCTGTAAATCATTGCTTCATGATCTCCCCGCCACCCCCCCCCCCTCACCCCCTTACTTATTTGTATGAGGAAGAACAAAGAGACGTATGTTAAGATGTTATCTATGGTTTCCCTAAGATTGTTATGTGACAGCTTGTTGGTTCGAGAACATGTTGCAAACTTAGTCTATGGTTAGGATCTTAAGCATAGGATCTGGTTCCAACAGAACAGATTAAAGAATGAAGGTTCAACTAGGCCTAGAGCAGTGGTTCTCAACCTGTGGGTCGTGACCCCTTTGGCGGTCGAACGACCCTTTCACAGGGGTAGCCTAAGACCATCCTGCATATCAGATATTTACATTACCATTCATAACAGTAGCAACATTACAGTTATGAAGGAGCAATGAAAATAATTTTATGGTTGGGTCACAACATGAGGAACTGTATTTAAAGGGCTAGAAGGTTGAGAACCACTGGGCCCTAGAGGGAGCAGGGTGGCCTCAATCAAAGGAGAGGGGTCAGGTGTAGGACATGGTTAGAATACTTCCTTCAAAACAAATGATGCCTTAACTGGTTTGGCTTAGTGGATAGAGCATCGGCCTGCGGACTCAAGGGTCCCAGGTTCAATTCCGGTCAAGGGCATGTACCTTGGTTGTGGGCACATACCCAGTAGGGGGTGTGCAGGAGGCAGCTGATCGATGTTTCTCGCTCATCGATGTTTCTAACTCTCTATCCCTCTCCCTTCCTCGCTGTAAAAAATCAATAAAATATATTTAAAAAAAACAAAAAACAAATGGCTATGTTGTAGTATTCTACCATACTTGTAAGCAAAAGAACAAACAGAGCCTTCTTTTGCTCTTTATTAAAATGTCAACAGTTTTAATGATGCTATTTAATTCAGCCTCCAAACAGGAAAACTATCTGTGTGTTAATCTTTAAAACTATAGGGATCTCATGTCTCTATTTAAAATAATAAAAAATATGTGAGGAGTCTGTGAAATAAAAAAATTGAATATATCATGCTTTTAACTGCTTATATAATACAAAACTAAAGGGCATAACTAGGAATGTTTTAGGCATGATTCACCTAGACACATGCCACATAAATTAACAAAATACATAAATCCCACTAACTCTTTAACAGGGACTTCTTTTATAAGATATTTCTCTCGTTTACAAATTAAAGTTTACCAAGAAAGGAAAAAAAATAATGGTAGACAGACAAAATTTCTCACTAAAACTGGGGCAGAGGAAAAGCAACCCTGAAAAATGGGAATAATATGGTTTGTTAATTTTGAATGGAAGGTGCATTGGGCACCAGCAAGCTCTTGTTTTAAACCCTGCTCTTTTCCAATATTTATTACTTACCAAATACGAAATCAGGAAGAATGAAATATTGATTAAGCGTAACACTATTTTGCTAGAGAAGCCATTGATTTTACACACAGCATAATTTTGGTGCCTAAGCATAGAGAACCAAATAAAAATAAGAACTGTATATTTTCAAATTAATTAAATATGATATTATCTGATGGCTATTCATTTTATCTTTTATAGACAGAATTGCAATAGATAAAAACTGGAAAATTAGTTCTTATGAAATGTTTATCAACTGGCTAAAGTATTTTTGGAGAGAAGTAACAGCTGAAGAAAGAAACCAAAGAAATACAATAGGGGCCCAAACTTTTTGTTTCATTGTTGTATTCATAGTTTTTTGCTAGTTAAAAAAAATCTATTTTCTACTTTATTAAAGTATAATTTACATACAATAAAATCTACCTCTTTTAATTATATAGTTCAGTGAGTTTGAGGAATATATATGAAACATGGGGTTCAGGATGCAGATTCATTCTTGTGGGTCCTTATCTGATGAAATTGAAGAATAAATTTGTGGACTAACAGATTTCTTTAATAAAAATGTAGACGTTTATTGGAAGTTATACAAACTCCATCTGGGCAGGGGTGTCCCCAAAGGGACCCTCTGGGGAAGGGCCCCCAAATGGGAAAAGCCTGCTCTCTAATGGGGAAAAATCTAAAAAATCTGAATCTACTGAGTCTCTTTGATTCTGGTTTATATACGCTGCAGTTCCTTGTCTGAACCTGACCCTTTCTAATTGGACCCTTCCTTGATTTAGGACCCTGGTGCTTTCCTCATTGGTCATTCTGCTACATGGTATTAGTTTCAAAGCTCAAAGCCCACGTGGTGCCCTTACTCTCTCTCTCCCATTATTCATCTTATCTGTTCAGGTTGGAATTGCTTTTGATTTCCCTATGGCTCTCTCTCAGTAGTCCTGGCTGGAGATGTTTTATTACTCCTATGGCTCTCCCAGCTGCTCAGGTCAGGGCTGCTTTTGATCTACCTTATAGTTGCTTTAATTGCTCAGGCTAGAGATATCTCCATTTTTCCTGGAAACCTCCCCCCCCTTTTCCTGTCTGCCTAATTAAGATAGCTAGCTAACCCATATTATAAGCATCTATGCCACAATAGCATTAAGATACCCAATATTTCCATCAAACTAAAAGTTTTCAAGCAGGGGCCAACAATTTTGAGAGGATTGCAATTTTATATTTGCTAAGTAGGCAATTATTTGAAAAAGTAGAGTTTAAATAATGTGCTTGCCAGTATCCCAAGTACCTTTTATACAAAATTCCTAAATATTTTAACAAGACCGAATGCATGGTGGATCTGAGTCTGTTAGTGTCAGCAGTGCCCTGGAGACTTCCACAGACTAAATGCATGTGGCCAGAGGTACCATTTTGTTGCTATAAACCAGGGGTCCTCAAACTTTTTAAACAGGGGGCCAGTTCACTGTCCCTCAGACCGTTGGAGGGCCGGACTATAGTTTAAAAAAAACTATGAACAAATTCCTATGCACACTGCACATATCTTATTTTGAAGTAAAAAAACAAAACGGGAACAAATACAATATTTGTATTTGCATGTGGCCCGCGGGCCGTAGTTTGAGGACCCCTGCTATAAACTAAAACTCAGTCCCTACCAAAGCAATACTATACATGCCAGTGAAATGTATGAACTTCTAGATATTATCATCCTAACAATGTAAGCCAAAATTACGTTTAGACTGTAATAAAGAATAATGAGCATTTATTTGAGCAAAAGAAGATGCAGCCTGGGAAACATAGTCAGGTAGAAACCTGAATTATGTTCCACCAAGACAAAGGGAGGCTGCCTTTTACAGTTAAAGTTCCTGCCCAGGTTCCCAATCAGGTCCATTTTCTATAAACGAGGTATTCAAATTATGCAGTTCTGATTGGATGGGGCAGGTCTCAATTCATTGGTACAAAGACAAAACCAGGGTTTCTTAAGTGGGGCATAGTCCTGGAAAGCTGAGAGTTCTCATGTAAGTAGGTAAAGATCCCTTATCAGCAAATGGACAATAGGCTCTTCTTATTTATAAAATTTGGGCCCTCATTTGACCAAGTGGAGTGCAACTCAGCAGATAAATTCCTTCTGGTGGTCCACACATTTGAAAGGACCAAACCTATCAAAGCAAAATTGCATAGGACAAAGTTCAACAGGTAAGGAAAACTTTATCAATGTAATTGCAACAGAGTAGGGAGATCAGAACTGAATCTGAACTCAACTCCACAGAAACGAAGGGCAGGATTGGGGAATATTTTAGATGGGGGGGGGGTAGTGGACAGTGTTCTAGGCCATCTGTACTTGCTAATTGGTCCTACCTTCATGATGGAAGGTAATGTAAAAACTTGGAGCAATTAGTTAGGTCTTACTTTCCCACATACTGGGAGAAAAGGACACTATTTTCCTTGATGATTATATGTGAAAGAGCTGTCTCCCAGATCCTTATGAAAGAAAGTCCTGAAATGAAAAACAAGTAAGAGGTTTTTAAAACATTTGCATCTCAGCCCTAGCCTGTTTGGCTCAATGGTAAGAGCGTTGTCCTCAATTGTAGGCTCAGTCCCTGGGCCTGATCGGGGTGCATGTGGGAGGCAACCAATTGATGTGTTTCTCTCACATTGATGTTTCTCTCTCTGTCTCTCTCCCTCCCTTCCACTCTCTCTAAAAATCAATGGAAAAAATATCCTCAAGTGAGGATTAATACAAACAACAACAAAACCCATTTATATCTGAAAAGAGAAAGAATATATAATTACAATTTTCTAAAGTAAATGCTCTAAAAGAGGGAGAGAGGGTCCTAGAATCTGGGAGAAGTCTGTCTAACATTTAGTCAAGTTGAATGAGGGGAACCTTAAGCTCCTCTTGATCAAATCTGACCTTGAAGTCTTTTAAGAGTTCACCTCTTTCTGCTCTTGCTTTGCTTTCAATTGAAGGTCAGCACAACCCAACAATCAAGAATGCTTCTAACATCTCTTATACCTGAAAATCCAGGCTCAACTGTTCTCAACCAGTAAAGGAAAAAGGAAATCATTTTCTTCCTTAGTCTAATATTCACTTTTTTTCTACCTCATAATTAAACTTTTCTGAGGATGATTTACAGCAAAGATATCTTTTCTTTCTTAGAGAAACTCAAACCCAGCCCATCACTATGAGATGGTTCCCAATGACTCAGGCACAAGCACTGTGGTACATTTCACAAATCTGGGTTATTCAGCCTTCACTGACAACATTGCAGTAAGAGCCTTCAGGGTCAAGTCAAGGAAATGTCTTTTCAAATTCTTCTTTCAGTCTCTGTATTCCTGATCTCCAGTGAGTAATTACCTTGGAAGAGAATCACAGAACCTATCAAGATAAGAAGTTACCATCCAGGTCTGGAAAAACAAATCTGTACCTCTGATACATGGAAGTTCCGTTAAAGCTCTTCAGTTCATACTATTGAGGTCATTCCGAAGCATCTATGGTTGGGTGGCTCAGCTGTACATGAAGGTTTTCCCAAAATAAAGAGTGGGTACCTACCTGCATTATTGCAAGGGCCCTCTCAGAGCAGAAGAGTCTGCCCCAAAAGCAGATTTTAGTTTCCTCCCTGGTGGGCAGAAACTGCTTGAATCCCCCCAAATGGTAGCTCTTTTCCAGCCTAGTAAAAACTTTACTATCCTATCTCCAGCAGGTGCCCTGGTACAATTAGGTTGTGGTAATTGACCAACATCTGCTCTCTTCCCATATCCCTTCAGGAAATTCACTCTGATGGTTGCCTAGGTGCTGAGACAAAATTCTTAATCTATTCTGTATCTAGGAGCATTCTAGTAATTCCCATTAGCGTTTAAAATTAATGTTTTTAGGCTGCCAAGAAAATAGAAGGATTTATATTTCCCCTGATGTATAGGAAGAGTTATATTCTCTAAATGTGGCTACGATTCTCCTGTCCAGGTTAATTATTATTTGTGTGCATTCACCAAGAGAAAAATATATCAGGCAGCTATACCTTTTTTTCTAGTTCTAGAGCCACATTTTAGAGCTATTCTCTTACTAGTATAACAGAGTACAAATAAAAGAGATTGTCTTAATTTTTAAAAAAGCTTATAAAAAAACCCAAGTTGATAACAGTCATCCCCAGAGTCAGGTAACCACGAAACAGACTATTTCATAGAGGATATAACTGAACAAACCAGAGAGTTCAGTCTCATTTGCAGGGACATCCTATGGTTTAAATGGTGCTATTTTCTAGGTGTAATGAGTAGGGAAAATTCCTTCATCTGAAGACTACTGTGAGATCTCAGTATTTAATCAGGTAACAGGGCCGTTTAAAAAGGTAGCAGTGGGTTGGAGGAAAGTATTCAAGCAGAGGGAACAAACGTGCGAAGGCCATGGGGCAGTAAAGAATTAAGTATGCTTGGCCATCAAATGGGAAGGCTAGTGTGGTCAGTGCCATGAGTGGAAAGAGAGTGGTGGGACATAATATCCACGAGGGTGGCAGAGGCCCGAGCTTGCAGAGACCCAGTGACTGCACAGGCATAGTCCTGATCCGGTCCGCACCCGGTGAGCAGCATTATGGGAATAATCCAGGCAGGTCATGCTCTAGTCTAGAGTTAGCTGATGAGAATAGTTTAATGCGCAGGTACACCCCATTTTCATTTGCTTTGCTTTATTGTGTGTAACAGACATTGCATTTTTTTTTTTTTTTTTTTTTACAAACTGGAGGAAGAGCCTCCACCAGCAAAATGATTATGACTCGCTGTATTGCGATACTCTCTTTATCGTGATGTTCTGGAACCGAACCCGCAGTATCTCAGAGGTATGCCTGAACTTGTGTTGTAACGGTCACTTTTGTGAGGAAGAGATAGACATTTGAAGCTTTCAGAAAAAGGGCAGAAAAAATAGCATACTGTGGATTCTTGTTCGATTAGGGGTAACCTCTAAAAGAAGAAAAATCATATGTAGCTTTTAAGCTACTAGAACAGATTTTAAATTAAGCAATGGAAGCTAGGAAAGAGAAGGAGGGGGAAAAGAACTTAATTATAGTAACTAAAAATATTAAATGATATGGCAAATATAAATCTTTATATAGGTGATGTTAGCGAGCATGACAGAGCAAGGACATTTTAAATTATCCCCTCCATAAAAGCAGTAAGAAAAATAAAACAATAATAAATAAATAAATAAATAAATAACAAAATAAAAACTTTACATAACTGATCAGAATCAACTTTGTCAGAACTTTAGACATTAATCAAAGACTTGGAACCATCTAGGGGGAGTTTATTGAAGAAAAAATGGTTGTCAGGGTGAAAACCTTGAGCTTTGGGGTGTTTTCACTAGCCCCACTTCCTTCTGCTTTCAGGTTCCCCAGTAGCCTCAAAAACAAACAGCCAACATTTGTGGTGAAAACTAGCAGCCTGGGAACCAAACTCAAGCTGGTTTGATGCCTCATTCCCAGAGAGCTATCATTATTGGCCTCTCTACGGGTTCCCTGGAAGGCCGCATTGGTAATGCTGTCTGCGTTTGATCACATTGACCAGAGTCAGAACTGCCAGTGTGACATGCCTATTCCCCGGGGGTGGGAGGCTGGGGAATGAGGTGGGAGGTGAGAGGGTGATGGGGGTAGACATGTGTCAAAAAAGAGAGAAAGGAAAATAAGCTATGTGCTTTCACCCCAGCATCCTAGGACCATAGTGGCTCCGATCAGAGGTCTCCCTGTAAGTATTAGAGGTTCCTGTGAATCTTTGTTGCTGTTACTACCAAATATTTCTTGGGGGCTGGGGCCCTAGGGAATGGAGAAATACAAAAACAAATGAGAGAGTTCCTCTACTCTGAGTGTGAAGAGAGCCCTTTCCTGCCCTTCAAGCCAGAACCAAAGTGCTGCTTTTTAAGCAATCTGTCCACACTGATGACCACTTTCAGGTTTTAGTATGTGTTGAGTTGAAGCCTCAGGGTACTGGAGGAGAGACAGAGCAAAAATGAAAACAAAACAAGAACAGAAGCAACCCAGTCAAGACACCACTGGCCTCATGGTACTCAGAAACCTGCTCCTCTTCACCAAGCTCCCTGCCATTCTTAACTTTTCAGTCCTCACGTTGCTGCTCCAAACATTCTCTCCTGGTTTTCCAGTTGCATCAGTGGGAGACACAGGGCAATGTGTCTTTACTTCTCCTTACCCAGAACCAGACCCCAATCTAATTTTCTTCTTTCTCTTTCTGGGAAATTTCAATGATCAATCTGGTCACCTTTTGCATAATATTTTATGTGCTCATTCTGGAATAAGGCAGACAAAAATGAAAAAGAAGAAAGGGAAGAAGGAATGGTGTAAGGGTAAAAGGTAAGAACCAAGGAAAATTAGAAAGAAGGAAGGAAGGGGGAAAGAAGGAAGACGGAAGGAAGGAAGGAAGGAAGGAAGGAAGGAAGGAAGGAAGGAAGGAAGGAAGGAAGGAAGGGAAGAAGGGAGGGAGGCAGGAAAGAAGGAAGATCTTTATGCTATCTATCTATCTATCTATCTATCTATCTATCTATCTATCTATCTATATGAAAGGCTAAGTGACCGACTGTTCGACCAACCGACCGACCGGTACATATGATGTGCACTAGCAATCTAAAAATAAACATTGACTCGTGCATGCGCAATACATATAAAGCTCTTGATGGCACCAAGCGCATGCATGTGTTTTGATCTGTTATTGTCGATCGTGAATTTGGTTGTTTTTGTTGACATTCTGAAGCTGAAAGAAAGCGGCGGCATCGACAGAATATGTCTGAAGGCCAACATATTCTCCAATTATGTTAATTAATTTCCTTTCAATGTGCATGAATCCGTGCACCAGGCCAATAGTAGTTTTATAAAACTCTTTGATTTCTGGAAACATGATTTCATCTATATGACAGCTAAATCCAAGTTCTTGTCACAGTAATGAACATTCAAAGGCAGAGAGGAATTGGGTAATAAGCTTAAAACTGTGTTTTGTCTTCATTCTTTGTCAAATTGTTACTTACAGAACTTTGTGATTTGTTTTTATTTAGGGATGGCCAATAATAGACCTGACATCTCAAGTGTCGATTCTGCTACAGAAACACCATAATTAGATGTTGCCCATCCACACTGCTGAATGACACCAGTGTTTCTGAGGCTTTAGTTGTCTGGAAGTAAAGCATGTTTCCTGGCCCTTCTGAGCAAAACCTATCCTGTGTGTATGGAAAGTTAGTGTTTGGAATGGAACTGGAACTCTGTTTTTCCTCTCTGTCTAGGTTCAGATGGCTGGAGCTCAAATTATATGGAGAATGTAAATTGTGTAATCTAAAATCTTACAGGAGCCCGGCCAGCGTGGCTCAGTGGTTGAGCGTTGACTTGTGAACCAGGAGGTCATGGTTCAATTCCTGGTCAGGGCACATCCCTGGGTTGAGGGCTCGATCCCCATGGTTGGGCATGAAGGAGGTAGCTGATCAATGATTCTCCCTCATCATTGATGTTTCTATCTCTCTCTCCCTCTCCCTTCCTCTCTAAAATCAAAAAAAATATATTTTTAAAATCAATCAATCAATCCTAGAGGAGCACTAGATGATGTGCTCATTTAAGTGTTATTTCCATTTGTATATAAATGAGTCAATATATTGAAACAAATACATTGAAATATGTTGAAGTAAAAGATCATTCTACACTCACTATAAATGTGGTCATTGCCCAGAGATGTCTGGAAAGCTTTCAGGGTAGATCCCCTAATCATTTATTTTTTTAGAGAATTCTGGAAGGAAATTCTTCTGAACCAGAATGGAAACCATAAGCTTGGTTTAGGGTATATCACGAGGGCTTAGGGAATTGACTTGTCCTAGAACAACAGGCCATGAGCCACAAGGACTGATGCTGACTGTAGGGTTCTGGGCGTGCCTGGGATTGCTTGCCAATGAAGCTCTCCTTGAGTCATTTCTGAGTGTTCAGGAGAGGGTTCTTCAGAAAAGACTAAAATAGCCAAGTTTTTAGTATTTTTGTAAGACCTGAGTGATCTCGGCTACATTGTTCTCTTAACCACTTTTATATATAGAGGTTGATGATATTTGGTCTGCCTCAAAGAAGTGAATAAATTAAGATGTGGAATGGAGGAGGAGCAGGACATGTTTTGAATCACAGAGGGAAAAGGAATTGTGAGAATGATGTAGGTGTGGCAACAACTTGGTCAGGTTCCCGAAAAGCTAACACCAGGATCAGGAAAAGGGAAATGATGGATGCCATGGGCACCAGAAGGCCTGAGATCACCTGAGAGACAGCCTCTGGAGGCTGCTTGAACTAGCTCAGAGGAATGCTAGTTCCGCAAAAGTTCCCCAAACTGGCCTTTGAACCAGCAGAATATCGTTTATTATTGCGATTAGGACCCTTCTGTATTTGCACACTAGTTTCGTGTGAATAATATGCATTTCTTTTTCTAAAAGAATAGAACAGGATCTAGAACTTGTAAATGCTGAAGATAATACTCAAGAGCACAAGTAAAAATGTTTTGAATATATTGTGTTTTCCTTGCTCTACACGCCTCCCAATTTACCAAGTTCCAGAAGACTTGCATCAGCATAAAGGACTGCTGCTAATAATAATAATAATAATAATAATAATAATAATAATGTCAAAGCTAGAGAGGCATTGTAGCTGAGAGCTACAGCATAGTTATAGGTGCTGCACATGGGTACAGGAAATAGACTTTTCATTCCTATTCCCATTCTAACCTCATTCTAGCAACTCCTTTAGAAATGTTTATATTATCTTATTGGCTCTATGATCAGCTATGAGTAAGAGTGGGCTTTTTTCCCAAAAAAAGAATACCTCCTAAATCTTCTTGCATACATTTTGGATATAATTTAATGGTTAATATTGTTCTCTCTCTCTTTGGAATATTTTTTCTGCTTAATTCTTATATTTAATGTAAATCTTAATACCTGTATTTTGGGTTTTTTTCCCCTCTGACATTTCAAAGTTAGATAACCTGTTACATTAAAAAGCATAATTTGATAAGCATTTGAGGGTCTAAGTACAGGAAAGGGCAAATCCTTTTGTTAAACTATTTTTTTAATTTTATCTTTACTGTTGATAGTATTATAGATGTATTCCTTTTTTCTCCATTGACCCCTTCCTGGAATTTACTAATCTAGGAAGTCCTACACTTCGTAAACCTTCAGAATCTTGTTAGGGAAAGCATGTTAAACTGAGTTCCAGGATATCTGCTTTTAAACCCAGATTTCATGGAAAGGGACTTTAGACATTATGTAAGCCAACAATTTTCAGTGTGGGAAGACGGGATCAGAATTACATCGATGGTTCTATTTCTAGATAGGGAACAATGGACTAGCCGGACATCCTTTTCCATGTAAATTTGTTGATCACCCAAAGCAGAAGCAGTTTTCAAAATATTAGTAACTGATCAACAATATTTCAGATAACTATTTCCTTGAGATAGGTGCTGGCTCTTCCTGGAACGTGGGCACATCTCCAGATGCAAGAGCAGACAGCTGTCTAAGACCATCCAGCATTAACAGCATACATGAAGCAAGATGTTGAATGAATTTTAACAGTGGATATTTCTTCACCAATGATTATGTGATATGTATGGATATAAGCATTCTAAGAGATTTGGATAGAAAAATTGTAATCAACTTAAAACAGAGTAGTCAAAATCGAACTGTCCAGAGTTATAATTCACAAAAATATTCACACGGTATTGGAAGATGTCAGTGATAGGAATGACTGACTATGCAAATGGCTCCATCAGCATGTTGGATTAAAGGCTCCAGTACCAAGGATGTGAGCCCCTCGAAAGCATAGGCCATGGGTCTTCACTTTTACAGCTCCTGTTAGTCATGCATTCATCCACTGAATCACTGAGTACACACTATAAAACCCAACAGAGGCTAGGCATGGAAATAGTGGTAAACAAGTCAACGTGATACTCCTGCTTAGTGGAGCATTGAAAACAAGGTAGATTTTACTGACCGTTTCCTAAACCGAACTCTCCTTCCTTCATTTTCCCTCCTTCCCTTCATTCTGCAAACATTAATTTATTCATTGGTGCTGCTTATTTATCAGTGATTGTCTATCTAATATGTACATTTAAAAGACATATTAAAGGTAGTTCTGCCTGGGTGCATAATTTTGGCTCCTTTATAATAGATTTCCTGATGTTTACTCATTAACAAGAAAATTTTTATGATGAGTGGTGAAGGGCTTTAACACCATTTTCAATCATTGTATTTCTTTAGAGCTATCCTGACTCAATTACCATTTTAATTGTTTTTGCTTTAATCACTAGAAAATCTTCTCCCCCCACCCTCCTTTAAAGCTATTTTTGTAACAAGAAACATTAATTTAGTCTGTTGCCATTTTATTATATGTTTTCTATAAATTATGATGCACTGGCACTAGTATTTTGCCTCTACAATAAGCCATCTTCATTGGACAGATTGTTTGCATTTGCATTTTTATGTCCTTTCCGCATTCTTTATTGTTAGAATTAGTGACAGATATATCTTCCTGTATATTTGTTTTATCTTCTAAAACATCAGGAACAGCTGTTATTTATTTAAAAACATGGAAACTTAACTCTAGGTAATATAATATATTTCCCCCTGACCTTCAATAGTGACTTTGCTTCATACCACCTGGTGGGTTTGTGTTTGTTTGCTGGTGTTGGTTTCTAAATGTGTATACATCAAATATTACTTTGCAAGGAAAACATCCTATGTAATAAAAACGTAGTAAACAAATTGTCCCCTTGACTGGGAGTTTGTCTGGGCGTTCAACCAGTGGGCGGAGCTGGCCGGGGGGAAGGGAGGGAGGCCCCTGCCGGCAGCTAGCAGCTGTTAGGGACCCTACCAGTGCACAAATTTTGTACACTGGGCCTCTAGTGGCGTTAATATAGTTGGCTTGTATTCAGATTACATCCTGTTTTTCCCATTTTGTATTGTCTTCAAAGTTTCTTACGTACTTTGTACTGCTACTTCAAGTCACCATTGGAATGTCTGGTAAATCATTTAATACATGGAAGAGAGGAATAGATTATACCGGTCAATTTTCTAAGGCACAATTTCTTTTTCTAGATAAATATCACAATATGAGTGTCTCTAAATCCTAATTAATTTACATTGTTAGGAAATATAACTTCTGTTATCATGAAATATCAGCACTAATCATGGAATAGCTGAATAAAAAATTGTCAGAGAAGGCAACTTTAAGATAATTCTAGTAACCTCCTAAAATGACATGTAAATGATGCTTGAGTGAAAATATACCATTTCCTAGGCAGAAGGATCCCTAATTTCCATAGATTCTTAAAGGCATTATTTTTTTAAATTTATCTTTATTGTTGAAAGTATTATATATGTACCCCTTTGTTTCCCATTGACCCCCTCCATGAATGCCCCCTAGGCCTTCACCACCCTATTGTCTGTGTTCATGGCTTATGCATATCTATATACATAAAGGGCTAATATGCTAAGTGTCTGACCATTCGACTGGTAGCTATGATGTGCACTGACCACCAGGGGGCAGATGCTCAATGCACAGGCATGGAAACATGGAATAGACTGATGAATCTCAGAGAAAGGTGGGGAAGGGATTCGTGATCAGTGGGGTCTCTCGGCCTGGCCTGTGGGGATCAGGCTGAAACTGGCTCTCCGACATCCCCCAAGGGGTCCTGGATTGTGAAAGGGTGCAGGCCTCTAGTATGCATATAAGTACTTTGCTAAATCTCTCCCTACCCACCTCCTACCACCACCTTGCCTCTGAGATATTCTTAAAGGTATTCTCAATACCCCCAAATAAAGAACTTTTCTAGTTCAATGTACCATTTTTGGGGGGGTGGGGGTGGGTAGGTATAAGAAAACAACCCATGAAATGTAGTTACTGAATTGGATTCTCACATGTCTGGGTTTGTTTCATGTTCTAGTTTCTTTAAAATAGTTACTCTAAGAAGGAGAAAGTGGCCTTTATACCTCGTGGTTCTCTGAACTGTATGATCTATAGATTTGTGACCATTTGTACTGAGGGCCTCTAACCTCTGCAGCCCCAGGAGCCCTCTGGGGGGTGCTGGGCTGCTGTGCATGCTTCCCAGAATGAAATCACACACTGCATTGGTGCCCATCCCTACAGAGAGGCTAGAAATCAGATCCTCCCCCTTCCCCAGGGTTTGCTATGTTTGTTATTATTTATGTTTATTTATTTATTTTTTTTATTGTTGTACGCTATCTCTGTGCCTAGGATTAGTCTAAGGTGTAAATGTATAGTCTTCACAGATATTTTCTGAGCCTTTCCATGGGCATGCCTGGCCACTTTCTAACTGCCCCTGTATATGCAGTTGTTTTTGAATCTTCTAATCTTTAATTTCTGGTTCTCAACATGGAGAAAGAGAAACATTAAAGGTGGAAAATTGAGGAAGGGGAAAAAAGGGTGCCAGCCCTTTAAATCCCTTGGAAGTGGAGTCAGCCAGAAGGAGGTACAAACAGTGTCCACCTACCTCTGTCTGAACCTCTGTGGTCAGAAGCGTGGGCCACATCCGAGCACACATGTCCGACCTTTGAAGGACAAGGTCCTTTTGCCCACCCTCGCTGCCAGCAGCTGCAGGCAGGTTGCTTTGGAAAGTGCACAGCTGCCTGCCACAGGCCAGCGGTGCAGACAGGTATCTGCTGTTGTGCTGAGGGCTGAAATGGACCAAGATTAATTAGCAATTGACTATCCAAGCCTTCCCATAGAAGTTCCAAAATAGTTGTATCAGATTCTGCCAGTGCAGTTGCTGTCTAGGTGGGCAGACGGATTCCTGGTGCTCCCTACTCTGCCATCTTCTAAGAATTCTTCAACACTGTAACATTTTAAGAGGATCAATTGGGAAGCTCTGTGAAGAATAGTTTGGAAACACCTGAGGGTGTTGATAGGAGACTGGAGGCCGGGATGCATCAGAAGACTAAACAAAAGTCTCAGTGTGAGTTTCTGAAAGTAAGGACGTGGAAAGTAACAGGGAGAATGTATAAAAGAATGTGAAAGGCATTGAACATACAAAATTAAACATAAGTTTAATGTGGGAAGATTTGAAAGGAAAGAGGAATCAAAGATGATAACAAAGAAAAGAAAGAAAAATATTTATTCAATCAAGTCAATGAAAACTTTTGAGGTGGGAATAACAAACTTTATTTAGAAATAAAGGCGGTTAGGTGGCTGGAAGTCAGGATCCAGGCCAAAGTTATTGGTGCATATCTGTTTAAGACATTTAAGTAGAGGGGATGATTGATGGCAGCCAGGAGCAGGGGCCTCCTGCACCCTCCTCTACCCTCCCCCCCCCCCCCCCCCCGCCCCATGGCAACCATAAAGCCATTTCGCTCATGTCTTGAATGTATCCTCAGAACAGTGCCAGAACCCCATGAGCTGGCTCAGGAAAGAGGGGTGATTGCTCTAGTCTTAGTTTTTCCTGAAGTTTCTTTCATTGTGTCCTATTTGCTGAAATGAAACCAATACTACTTTATGGGGCACCTTTTAATTTTCAAGGATACTATAAGTTTTCATGAACAATAGAAAAAAAATATCACACAAAGTTCAGTCAACCTAAGTGTGTTCTCAGCGATGGCGGAAGCTTCATTTTCTGTGGTCAGAACGGGAGCTCAGGGGTGAGCAGTGAGGATCTCATCATGTTCTGTCCTGGATGTTCAGAGAGGTATAGACAGTTCTGAACAATGCAGAAGGTGGTGGGTAGGTATTCGGAAAAGGTGATGCCAACTGAGCATCTGCATATTGATATGGAAATTATGGATTCTAATTCAAATAATTACCACAGGGTGTTGGTATTCTTTTACGAAATCTTTTTTTTTTTTTTTTACCAAAATCTTAGGAAAAATAAAAACAAACATTTTGACTACTGCTAAACTGACACTCCCTAGCATTTGTTCACATTGTTTAACTCGTGTTTTCTCTGATAACTGCTTAAATGTTTCCTTTCCCCTGCTGACCTGTGGAAATGGCTTTCTCAGCAGAGCTGCCATTTTCCACAAATAGCACGGCCCTGCTTCAGAGAGCACATAGATTAAAGCAGCTGCTCATGTTCTGCTGGCCCGAGGAGCTGAGCCGGGCTGCGGAACTATTGGAATACCCCTTAGGTTTCCCAGTGCGGCAGTGTGATCACTGGGGGATGGCTGGCCTCGGGGTCTGGCTGCCTAGCATGCTTTTCTCACCTTGGAGGCACTTTCACATTGTAGCCAGCAGAAAAGACATTCCCTGCTCATCCGGGTATGGCAGTGATGGGGAGAGGTTTAGGGTAGGAGAGAAAGCGCTGAAACAGGAAGTGGAAACCAGGCCTTGTCTGTTCTTATCCGTGTGATAGAAGGGGAGGAACCTAGCAAGGCCCCTGTGTCCTATTGTTAAAGATGGCCCAGCAAACACTGTTTACCCAACATTTGCTTTTCCATCACCCTTGGATTGCCTTTCTCCCCTTTGGAGCCCCAAACTACTACACTCCCTCTTCTGAGCTCAGGATGGCATGTAGGCCTTAACTGCCATGATCTGTCCTCAGATTTCCTGTTCTTGTGGAAGCCCTTATGTACATATGTAATAACTTTGGTAATTTTCTCCTGATAATCCGTCTCATGTTATTTTGATTATTACACCAGCCTGAAGAACTTAGAAAGGTAGAGGGAAATTTATTTTTCCTCCCTCAAAATGTCTATTCTTAGATACTATAGTTTAGTTTTGCCTATTAAATAAATATATATATTTATTTCAGAGAGGCAGGGAGAGGGAGAGAGAGATAGAAACATCAATGATAAAGAGAGAATCAATGATCTGCTGCCTTCTGCATGCCCCCTACTGGGGATGAAGCCCAAAACCTGGGCATGTTCCTCGACCGGGAATCAAACTGTGACCTCCTGGTTCATAAGTCATGGCTCAACCACTGAGGCACACCGGCCAGGCTAGTTTTTCCCATTTTTGTATTTGACATACCTTTTAAGTCTCCATTCCTTTTCTTTGTAAAATATTTTATGTGTTGCAACACTGGGCTTTTGAATCTGTTGTGTTTCCCAGAGTTTAAATATTTTTTATCACACTCATAATGCAGGTTACCATGTTCCTCTTGTGGGGAAGAAAAATAATTTTTCCTCTACTCTTCTAAGGTGCTTGGCTGAGACATCCTATCAAATAATAGACAAACAGGGCAATTGACCGTACCTTCTCTACACTTCCCATTGGCTAATCAGTGAGATATGCAAATTAACCACCAACAAAGATGGCAGTTAATTTGCATATGTAGGCAGGAAGCGGTGGAGAGAAGACTGAAGGCGGCTCCAGCCGGAGCAGCGAAGGCTTTGATGGCGGCTCTGGCCAGAGTGAAGGCCTGGGTCCCCGGTGCTGAAGGAAAACTGGTGCAGGCAGTCAGGGGAAGGGAAGGCCTATTGCACGAATCTTTTTGTGCAACAGGCCTCTAGTCATTTAAGTAAAAGATTAATAGGAGGAAAAAATCCAGAAGTTGAATAACATCTATTTGTTGTATATACATGGGAGGTACCCAAGAATGTTACAGAAAACTGGAGAAGAACCAAGCAACGCTTAGAGAGATGGAGTTACATTTATTATTATTATGTGCGGGCCCAGAGGAAAATGTCTCTCAAATTCTGGGCAAAATCACACAGGAAGTTTCCTGAATTTATACCATTTTACCTTCTTTGTCTCCCAATATGGGTTTTTTCCAGTTCCCTTTGCAAGTTCTTAAAGGGCCCTGTGTGTTGGGGCTTTGAGACCTCAACCAAAGGCTTGGCCTGATGCCAGCACTGATAACCTCATCTGGAGAAGGTTTAATGGCCTCTCTGAAATGGGAGTAGTCTTATTTTCCTTATTATTTAGGCCAGCAAGCATTTACAGAAGCCAGAAATAGCAGGGTTAAAATTTCAAACAGCAGTTTTTATATAAGATGTATGCTTCAAGAAAACCAAGCAACTCCTCCAAAATGGCCCAAACCACCATCTTAAATAGCATCTCCATCTAAAAATAAATAATAATAATAAAAAAATTGGTGTGTGTGTGTGTGTGTGTGTGGGGAGCCAGTTACGAGAGGTTTTCAGGTAAAGCATAGAAAAGGGGAGGGGGTGGTTGCTATGCAGATTAGGTGTTTCCTTCTCCATTAATAAGAGTTTCTAGAGATTTAGTCATCCGCTCCTCTGGTACAGGAAGGGAGATGCCCTTTACTAGTACATAATGGATATTTCCCTTATAAATCTAAATGTCTCCTAATAGGGTAACTTCTACTCAGTTTTCAGAGTTTCTTTGTCTATTTCTTAAAAATAATTATCCTACAATAATCCTTATGCCAGCAAAGCATATTTTGGGGTAGCACACCCTATTCCTTCTCACTCTGTTTACTATATTTTCTACAAATCAGTAATGGTGGTTTGCCCCTAATCTTTAGCATTCCTTGGCTTGTAGGTATATCACCCCAGTCTTTTTCTTCTTCTTCACATGGCATTCTCCTTTTGTGTATCTTTTTCTGTGTCCAAATTTTCTCTCTTTTTATAACAAAACAGTTATATTGGACTAAGGCCCACCCTAACGAACTCATATTAACTTGGTCATCTGCAGAGATCCTGTTTCAAAATAAGGTCACAATCACAGGTACTAGGGGTTAGGACTTCAACAGATTTTGGAGGGAAACACAATTCCATCTTTAACAGCAGATAACTGTGCGAATTTCAAAGCTTATTGTGATAGGTTCAGAATTATTTTCCATATGTATGAGGGTGTGGGGCATGCTGCATTTTATAGCCATTGTGCTTGCAGCAGGAACTCCCAGTAGCACAGAAACAGATTATCTGGAGAGAAAAGCAGTTTGCGACAGTTTGACAAATGTTCTTTTTCTTGATTTTCTAATCAGATAACCCCCCCATCATAGATAACGATCTCATAAAATATTTTAAGCTAATCCAGATCAAGGCAGGTCAGAATTTAATGGGATTTCTCTAGGGTAAACTCAAGTACACTAAAATCTTCAGGGAGAAATGGCTGCATTAAGATGATTTCCATGAGTGTAGGTTATGCTAGGAGTATAAAAAGGACACATAAACACCCTAGGTTTGTAAAGCTGAAGGTTTACTTTTAAATTATTTGAAAGGGGGATGGGAGATGGGGATGTCCAAAGGGAAGGGCTACACAGAGAAAAGGGGCCTTTGGAGACAGGTTCAGGGGGTAAGCCAGGGACAAGCTGCCACTGCCCATCACTCCCCTGGTTGCAAGGTTCGTCTGATCCCTGGGCTAGGATGAATCAAAGGCCAGTCACACTGACCAGAGCAGCTACACAACCTCTCTCCCAGAGTTTTGACTCACCAGCCCAGACTTGATCTTTCCAGCATAGTATGTTCAGCTGAATACAAAGTGTGTAAAGGTTATACTAGTAGAATTCAAAAGAATTTTTACCAAAGAGATCAGAATGTTAACATTAAACTACATAATTCCTGGATAATACCTAGTTATTGTTATAGAAGAAAAAAACAGATTCAAAAGATGCCAGTCATTAATCAAGTTTTGATTTTGGGATACATTTTTAAAATCTCTCTGGATGGATATATATATATATATATATATATATATATATATATATATATATATATATTTATCTATAAGCAGGAAAGATGTCCTGTGATCAACTTATCACCTTATAAAATCTTGCTAAAGCTTTTGTTTTTATGGCTGAAGTCGCAGACAACCTTCTTTGAAAACAGCTCTTATTCTGAACATTTGTATACTCTATTATTATTTTTTTTCAAATAGAAAAAAGTAACAATGAGTAAATTATAGATTAATGAAAATTCCCAAGGAGGAAAAATAAAAAAGAGATTTTTCCTAAGGTGAGAACTTCTCTTAAATTTAAAAAAAGATGCAACAGGAAATTGTCTCTGTATATAAAATATTCGATGGTTGGTCAGAAAATAGAGTCTTGAACATTTCCAGCCCCTGCTACTTTGTTAGATTTTGAAACCAGGTTTAGTCTTTAAACTTGCAAATACCAATCAGAGGAGCGATCTTCTTTCAAAAGGAACAGTGTCAGGGGCAGAAATAGTTTTACCTTCACTATCTTGTAAATTTACTACTTGATTTACTACCTTTATTAAAATGACTCATGCACAATTTCTCATTTTAGTCTCAGCAACCCAGGCAGGAAAGTTATTACCTATTTTAAATGGAAAAGCACTATCAGGATTTGTACAAAATAACACTGTGACACTGTAATAATGACTAGAAAGCATACTTTTTACTTTAGGTTCATTCCCCGCCCCCCCCCCCCCCCATACACACACACACACACACACACGGGCCAAATATGATAGCCAGCCACCTGAGCCTCACAAAGAGTAACAAACTCCTGTGGCTCTAACACACTGTCTCCTGTTACTCAGACTTTTTCAAGTCTTAGGACTCACACTCAAGTCTTCAGAGGAAGCTACCCAGCAGGTGAATGTTTGTAAAGAGATTAACATGGTATCATTGCTCTGTTGAATTTAGAGCCCATGGGTGCACTGAGGATTACAGATAACCAAAGGAAAAAAATCATTTTTTCTCTATTATATATATTCTGACATATCCAGGTAAGTGGTACAACCAGTACAATTAAATGTGAAATAATACTTAAGTATTTAAGGAAGTATTTTAGGAACAAAAACCTGTGAGCTAATGTCAACCACCTGTATACGAATCCTCAGGTTCTTATTAAAATGCATATTCTCAGGCTCCATCTGAGACTAGCCAAATCAGAATCTCTGTGGGTAGGATCTTAAGATTTGATTCTTTTTTTGTTTGTTTTGTTAATCCTCACCTGAGGATATTTTTTCCATTGATTTTTAAAGGGAGTGGAAGGGAGAGGGGGAGAGAGAGAAACATCAGTGTGAGAGAGACATATCAATTGGTTGCCTCCTGCATGAGTGGAGCCTGCAACCAAGGTATGTGCCCTTAACCAGAATCAAATGCAGGACCCTTTAGTCCATGGGCCAACACTCTAGGCACTGAGCCAAAATTTGATTCTTAAACTCCTCAGGAATTTTTATGTAGTTTAAAATTGGAGAAACACTGTTATGCATGATAAAAAAAAAAATAGGATGTGTCTCTGAGAGTCACAATGAAATTACGAATAATGTTTACCTTTCTTTTTCTTCCTGCTGGGAATTGGTGGACCCAAAACAACAAGAAACAAGTTATACAAATTTGTAAGTGATTGTCTCTTACTGTGGCGTTGATTTTAATCTTAGATTTGTAGTTCTTTTTTAATTTGCCAACATGAGCTAAGTTATCAACATCTATATATATAAAAAGCTAATATGTTAATTGTCCCTCCCACTGTCGGACTAATCACCATGACGAACTTTGACCACCAGGGGCCAGACACGCACTTGCCATTTACAGAGAAACGCAGTGCAGACCTGGCACGACAAAGCAACACTCGGCTTCCCCCAAGTGGGACGAGGCCCGCCACCCCCCCAGAGTGACAGCCCACCAAATCGCAGCCGACACTGCTGAGACACCATGGCGCAAAATGCGGCCCACAGCCCAGCCCGGCCCAGAAATGGTTGCTGTGGGCGCCGAGTAATGATGTCATGTAGCTACGCCCAGCTTCTTCTCCCTAGTGACGACTAGCCTCTTTGCAGTTTCTTCAGCCCAGGAACACGACTTGCTTTATAGACAGGTGCAAACATTTCACACTTTAACCAAATGTTTGTGAAGCGTTTTCCTTGCCTCATCTCATTTGATCCTCACAGAAGTCCTAGAGTAGGTAGAGGGGAGACTTGGTGGAATCCTATTTTCTTTTCATTAGCCAGAAAATGGAGATTTAGAAAGTTTAGAAACTTGACCCAACTGAAGAGAAGTAATAAATGGTGGACCTTGGAAATGACTTCAGGTTTTCTCACTGCGCAGAATATAGTCAAACACTGCTGCAGTTAAATATTTTACCCTTTGTTCTCCCTGCGTGATCTACAATAATAATCTGCTTTGTGTTGATATTTATTGCTGTGTTGCTGACAGTTACCTGAAAGAGAAGTTGGGGTGCTTCACTGGGCTGGATAAAGGTTAGCTACATCAGAAAGCAGGTCTAATTAAGCAAGTTTGTTCTATATCTATAAAAGGCTAAGGTGACTCTTGCATACACGATACATACAAAGCTCTTGTTGGCGCTGATCACATGCGTGTGTTTCAATCTGTCATTGTCGATCATGAATTTGGTTGACACTTCTATTAGAGAGAAAGGGCGAATAGCGATAGTAAAATATTTCTTCTAATTAATTTCCTTTCAATGTGCATGAATTTGTGCATCGGTCCACTCGTTTTAAAATAATTTTATTCCCACCCTGATGGCCGGTCTTTTTTTTTTTTTTTCCACTTTAGTATCAATAATAAGATAAGTTAAATACAGAAAGTTGACTTCCCTTAGATAACTTCAATATACATTATTATTGATGGGATTAGTAAATAGTACTGGGAATGAAATCCCATGCATGATAGGAAGATGTTTACTCATTTATTAGACCTATATTAAATATCTGTTATATGTAACTCTGCAAACCATGCTGAAAAGAGATAGCTATGTCAAAAAAATGAGCTACAGATGTTTCTATTTGTAGAAATTCATGAACATTTTGTTTGGGGGGAGGTGGTTTTACATAAAAATGCTCTTGCCTCACATTTCATTACCATTGCACAGCCATTTTCCACCAGTGTGCTATACATGCAATACCTGACTATTTAGTCAGGGGCACTGACCTCTTTTCCCTTAGATTGTCAAATAAAAAAAAAATGACATCAGCCAACACAGTAGCTATCCCATGTGAATGAATCAAAATTATACCTTTTTTTTGGTCAGATCAGAAAAAGATATCTTTTGGTGTGCCACAGAATTTTAATAATTAGTTTATGTGTGCCACAAGGTGAAAAAGGTTGAAAATTGCTGCCATAGCATGTGCCTTCTTAGCATGGCTCTCAGTCATTCCTGGAAGTAAAAACTTAATGTTTTAAACATGAATTATTTTTCCTAATGCATCATACACTGTAGGGCGTTCAGGTGAGAGCATTAAAGAATAAGACTGTTACTTCTAGGATTTGGTAATCTCTCATGTGGGTTCAAGGGTCATTTTAGGAGATTAGAAAAGGCAAAAGAACAATAAAGCACTGCCGAAACCTTCGTGGTGGGGTTCAGGATTTGAGGGAGGGGCCGATGCACCAATACACATGCTATATAAGAAATATGAATTTAGAAGGCATGGGGGCCAGGTAGAGATCTCTTTCTTGAAGAGGCACCCCAATTTCTGGCCTGTCTGCTTTTTATTTACTTGAATACACATTTGCCCTTTAGCAATGCATACAGGCAGACCAAAGGTAAAGTTTGGTAAACAGCATAAGGATTATCAGGTTAGGAAATTGCCTTGAGCCACTGAGCCCACAGCAGGGCAATATAATGCTGATTTTCAGCCCTGCTCAATATCAAAGTCCATTGGCCTTCCAACAGGTCTTTTTGCATTAATATGCTAACTACTGTTTGCTTTAGCCTCTGGGCAAAGCACTTTTATACTTTAGAGATAGATTCTCATCATACTTTTTCTCATAATTAATATTGCTGTCTCCAATTTGCTCCAATGCTCTGCCTCCATCCCTGTCCCCTCTTCCCTTCACCATGAGCTGAGTTAAAAACTGGATGTCTTTATTTCCACCTAACAACCAGAATCATGAGTTGATTGTTAAATTGGCAGTAATCAATCTGGGAGAAAGGACTTGAAATGCTAGCAGTGGGAATTTGCACCAATAACTTATTTCTGTTTATATATTGTTCCCTCAGCAGCTAAAAAAAGAGAATATTTGAAGTGAGATTAATATATCAGAATGGTGGACCAAACTTTATCTTGGATATCAGCATTTGGATATGTTTATGTTGCCAAATAAGTGAACACAGTGAGGTTGACAAAAATTAGCTATATATTCTTATTTTAATATGTCAATATTAAAATAAACAAATATTTTTTTCAGTGGAGTTTATTTTGCATGTTCAGACTTGCTTTTCCAATTACTTAATTGCTTTAATCTTTTTGCAAACAGGCTCTGATGAAACACATAGTAATGTTTTTAAAAACACTATTAGATACCTCATACATTAAGAACAGCTTCTGACGGGATGAGGCAATATAATCAGTAGGTGAAATTAAAAACAAGTATTTTAAAAAAGGAAAAAAAATAAAATTATAAACACTATTAACATTATATGAATTATCAGTAATAGATCTTGAGTCCACTTTCTAATTCTCATATACAGCTTTGGTCAGACAAGCTCATAGAATAAAATTTAATGTTATCAAAGTAAAATCATATTAATATGGAATGACAAAATTAATCGGACTATTGATCTAATAGAAGGTCAGACCTATCACATAACTTAACATTTTACTGAGATTCAGGTGAGTTTAGCTAATTTCAGTGAACACATTGTTTACTCAGTTAAAACAAATATCAGTGTAGGAAAAGGATGAACTTTAAAATAAACAGAACAGGTTTAATTCTTTACCCATATGGAAAATATGTACTTTTTACCCTTTACCTAGCACCTTATACAAAAATAAATTCCAAGTGGTGAGGAGATCACATGTGAAATTCTTTCAGATAATAATATAGGAGAATATCATCCTGATTTTATGTTAGGAAAGTATTTCTTAAATAGGCCATGGAAAGAATGAGCTCTACAGGAAAAGATTCACAAATTCAACTATTAACAACTACTGCTAATCAAAAGATATCATATCTATACTGAAAAAATAGAAGTCATGAGATAAAATATTTGAGGCATATAGTTCCACAAATGACTTGTTTTATATTAATTCCATTGAAAATAGCTTCCACTAAGAGCTCCCCACCACACACACACCCCCTTGACACATACAGACTCCATCTCAGTTTTGTGTGGAAAATAAAATTTCCCATTCATGTAAAGCCTAATTAGTGGTCAGGTGGGCGTGGGAGAAGCTTTATCCCAGGCAACCATTTAGGAACGCAAACGGATTTGGAATCTCCGGCATCTTTCACACTTTGCCTTTTAGGTCACCCTGGTCATTAGCATCAGCGGTAGGTGAGGAACAGAGAGCATGAGGAACATGCAGAAACTTGTACTGTATAGGTCAGATGTGGAAATGGCATGTAGCACTAAGCCCAGATTGCAATGAGCAGGACTTTTTCCAGGTACAGCCCTCTGTTAAGCAGAATGAAAATGTGGTCTAGTGCTGTTCCCAGGAGAGAATGGAAGATAGAAATTATTTGTGATCAACTGGCCAATCTCATCCTCAGCCCACCTTTTTGGTCTAATTTATCTTCTCTCCAGATGTCAAACACACACACCGTCTCCCGGAGGATTCTCTTCCAAATTCCCATGTAGTTAGTACACCTGGATCTAGGGCCAATGTCTCCTAATGGATATGCAGCTTTCTCTCTCAGACCTGGCGGTATTTCTTTGTGGTCCCGTACCCCATAAATTAAAATGAAAATAGCCTGTCCACCCCTCATATCCATATCTGATATATACTGACCACATCCGAAGGGGAACAGGCCCTTCTTGCAGGCTGCACACGTGTCTCACTCATGCTCTTTGGAACACGCTAGTGGGTGTAAAGATTTTTTAAGACTCCAACAACCAAAAGCTTTTTTTAGTTCATATTAAGCCTTTTTTCTTAAGTTTATGGTTTCTTTATCAATAAAATTCCCTCAAATACTTTATTGACTTTGGATTTATTTCCATGTGCCAATACGAACAAAGTTCATCCCTGTATAGATTTCTTAAATCTCACTACTTTATTTCCTCTCTGTCAGGCTATTTATTATAGGCCATGGTAACTAATAGGTAGGAAGACCATCTCGCTAATTTGAGTCTTGCCACAGAACTGAGTCTTGATGGATTTTTATCACTCATGACATTTCTCAGACGTATTGATTACTGTCTGGAGTCTGAAAGAAGTCAGCTTTTCTAACTCCCAAGGCCTTGGCTTTTATCAGTGGGTACCAACTCATTGGTAAATAAACTTTTTTTCATTATTGGAAAACTTTCAAGATCGCTACCCGTCATATCTTTTAAAAAGCCAAGCATGAAATAAAATAGCCTTAAGTACACTTTATTCATAGAGACCTTTTCCTTTATGGACTCAAGCTTAATTGATATAAGAGCATTGCTGAGAACGATGAAGGGAGTGCCCGTAGATCCATATGAAATGGCTTCAGTATGAAGTGCGCGTCATGAAGTCACTAACAGCCAAGATCGATTGCATCTTGTGCTTTTCTGGACCGGGTTTTGCCTTCTCTGTTATTCAGCAATTTTGATATTACATCTCTTTTAGATGACAGTTTTATCATAATCTCAATTAAGAATATGACTAGAAGGCATCTCATTATTCAGACAACCCACTCATTCATTAATGACAACTTAGGAAAAGTACAACAAAGGAGTTCTTCTTAGTTTGAATTCTGAATGTGTATATATTTAAATGTGGCATATGCATAAGAAGAGCATAGCTATGTTAGCTGTAACAAAGCATTTATTCTGTAAATTCATTTACAGAAGCAATTCTCATTTCTGCCATTTCGATTCTGTGACCATGATCTCAGTTCCATTGAATACATTGTATGCTTATGAACAGGTGCTAATTGAAAATGAATTACAACTCACTTGATATGAAGAAATTTCAGGAAAATTCAAATAGCCCTTGGAAGAAAATATAACGGGATTTACCAAACTAGTATTGAGAGCCTCTGAACTCATAATTGGTTTTTCTCTTCATTTGAAATAAATTTGCATTTTCTCTCTTAATTCATTCTATTACATATTAGCAATTCAAATGGGATATGTCCTTTTACTTAACTCATGATTAAAAAAAATATTTTTATTGATTTTTAGAGAAAGAGGGAGAGGGAGAAAGAGATACATCGATGTGAAAGCAGAACATCAATCAGCTGCCTCCTGTATGCTCCCTATCGGCGATGGAGGCTGGGCCCCAACTAGGAAGCAAACCAACAACCTTTTGGTGCATAGGACAACACCCAACCAACTGAGCCACATCAGCCAGAGCAACTCTTCATTACTTTTGATATTCAAATATAACATATTATTTCCCAAAATAAAATGTCAAAATCAGATTTTCTTATAGTAATGTTAGAAATGTTAGAAACGGTTTAAACAACATTGTAAAATTTTTATGCCGACACTGTGAAAGAGAAGGTCACTATTTAATAGATGAAGGTAACTAGAGAGAAGTTGGGATCCTTAGGACTATTTACCACTCATTTATTCATGCTTTTTCACTCATTCACCAAAATTTATGGAGCCTTTATAATAATTTGTAATATATTATACCTCTTTTTGCTCTGAACACTTGAAAACATATTTCTCTGATATTTAAATTATGAAACACAGCAAAATTCTGTTACTCTAATTGAGTAGAACAAATGAGTTTTTAAATACTCCATTGACTATAATTAACTTTTTAAAAACTTCCAGTTAACAGATTTCTTTAGCAATTTAGCTGCTCTTTAAATTCACTCTGTTTTTATTCAAGGACATTTAAAAACCACTGGCCAAAAATTAATGGACAATAACAATCCTGTTGACTTTTGAGAAATTATAGTCATTTATAAATGAGTTCGCTTTGATAGCCATTTTGTAAATTGTCAAAGGAAGAGTTAATATGGTTTCTACCTTATGTATTCGTTTATGCATTTTTACAACACAAGAATTTTTATGCCATACAAGATTTCTATTGACTCTCAAATTAGATTCTGATTTCCAAATTTAAATGAGAGAAATGAACATTCCAGTTTTAGCTGGAAGTCACTTTGAAGCAGGCAAATGAAGAGATGTCAAAAAAAGCCCCCAAAAAGCAGAGGCATATACTCTATACGTTCCCAATATCTATTTATCTGCTAAGCATTCGTCCCCTTTGCCTCCTCATTATTACCAACATGATTAATACACATATTTAGTGTTTACATATATCTTCTCCTTTATCTTCTCATATTGCTTATTATTTAAAACCTTTGAGATATCCCCACGCATATTTTGTAGATGAAGCAAATGGTCCTTAAAGAAGGTAGGTAAGTTGTCCAAGATCCTAAAATTATCAAGACGCAGAAGCAGGCTTCATCTCCAATGACAGCTCTTTCTTTAGGGCATTATATTAGGAAAATACAGAGAGCTTTCTTAGGGACAACTAAAACAAACAAACAAAGAGCACAATTAAAATATCAAAAAAGAAAAATATCAACCTCAATCTTATTTCAAGCCAAAATTCATCAGCGGGAAAGAGCTGTACTTAACAAACAGGTAAGTTCTTCCTTTTGACTCTGGGGCCTTTTGTCCTGGAACCTAGTTTCAGTGGGGTGGATGGAAATGGGGTGGGACAGGAGCATCTACAACTAGATGAATTTTATAATTTTAGGTCAAGCAGATTTACTTCCAGTATGACAGGTGCTTCCTAGTCATACTGGAAGTAAATATTTTAGACATCAAACTGACAGCAGCGAAATGAAATAGGAAGAAATAATTCCAGCTTGTGCACTTACTGTGTGGTGTTTGTAACTAGACCTGTTTTGGCCCATTTTTTCCTTCACTTGTAAAATTAGATTCAGTGATTGACATATTTGAACTATCTTCTGCAGGTTTTATGCAAATTCTTAAAAAGATAAAATATGTCAAATTACTTTTATAAGCTATAAAAGCAGTATAAAGATACCAGGCATTACTTAATATGATTTGATACTGATACTTAGTGTCGTACTGATGCATGGAATAATTACCAACCTTGGTGTCAGGAAAGCTGAGTTTTATCAGTAGCTAATTGTGCTATTTTGTATAATCAACTAAATTTTCTATCCTTGTTTTCCTTTTTCTGATAAATAGGATAGACAATGTGAATCTGACTAGACCAAGGAGATTAAGACTTAAAAAGAAATAGTTCTAGCCCTGCCAGTGGGGCTCAGTTGGTTGGAGCATTGTCCCATGCACCAAAAGGTGATGGGTTCCATCCCCAGTTGGGGCACCTATGGGAGGCAGTCAATCCATGTTTCTCTCTCGCATCAATGTTTTTTTTTTCTCTCTCTCCTCTCTCCTTGCTCTCTCTCAGATCAATTGAAAAAAAACCCATATCATTTGGTGTTGATTTAAAATATATAAAATAGAACAATAGTTATTAATGTAGTATATTTTTCTAAAGTTTCTGATGTTCTTTAAACTTTACTCTTTTTATTTTTTGGTGAGATATTCCACCCCCCCCCCCCCCATCCTTCTATCCCCTCCCCTTTGGCAACCATCAGCTTATTCTCTCTATCTATAGGTCTGTTTCTGTTTTGTTTTATTTATTCATTTATTTTTATTATATTATTATGTTTTAGACTCCACATGTAAGTGACATCTTATGGTATTTGTCTTTGTCTGACTTATTTCACTCAGTATAATATACTCTAGGTCTATCCATGTTGTCAGAAATGGCAAGATTTCATTCTTTTTAGTGCTGAATAATATTTCATTGTATATATATTCCACATCTTCTTTATACATTCATCTATTGATGGCCACCTAGGTTGCTTCCATGTATTGGCTATTACTAGTAATGTCACAGTGAACATAAAGGCGCTGTGGGGGTCCAGCATGACTCACCCAAAGATGTACCTCAGCAGTATGCAGAGTACTTTGAATTAAAGGCAATTTTTACCACAAGATCAAGAGAAACTTCTGTCTCCCCCCATCCCCACCCCCCCCCCTCAATCCTCCAACTATGTAGCAGAATTTAAATTAGGGTCTTTGCCCATAGTGACCTAGCAATAGGGCAGGGCAAACTTCTATTCTTCTTAGCATCCTGTAATGAAAAACCCAACGTGCATTACCTCACTCCTAGCTCAGGATGTCTTATTTACCGCAATCCCCTTTTCCATCTCTGAACTTCTCTTGCATGTGGTGTCCCTGACTCTCTCATGTATGCAGGACTCCCATACATATGTATGTATTAAATTTGGTTCTTTTCTCTTGGTAATCTGTCTCACATTCATTTGATTATTAGACTATTCAGAAGAATCTCAGGGTAGAGAAAAGTTTGTTTCCCCCTACAGTGCATAGATCTTTTCAAATTAGCGTTTCTGTTTTCTTCAGGTACATGCCCAGAAGTGGAATTGCTGGATCAGATGGCAGTAATATTTTTAATTTTTTGAGGAATCTCCATATTGTTTTCCACCATGACTGCTGTAATTTGTAATCCCACCAAAAGTATAGAAGGGTCCCCTTTCTCACACCCTTGCCAGCACTTGGTATTTGTTGATTTATTGATGATAGCCATTCTGCCAGGACTGAAGTAATATCTCATTGTGGTTTTAATTTGTATTTTCCTGATGATTAATGATGGTGACCGTCTTTTCATATGTCAATTGGCCATCTGTATGTCCTTTTTGAAGAAATGTCTATTCAGATCCTCTGCCCATTTTTTGATGGGATTGTTTGTTTGGGAGATAAATTATAGGAGTGTTTTTTTAATATATATTTCAGATCTTAACTCCATATTTGGTGTATCATTGGTGAATATCTTCTCCCATTCAGTGGACTGTCTTTTTGTTTGGTTGATGATTTCCTTTGCCCTGCAAACCCTTTTATTTTGATGAAATCCCATTTGTTTATTTTTCCTTTTGTTTCCCTTGCTTGAGGAGTTATATCCAAAAAAATATTGCTAAGAGCAATGTCAAATTGCTTACGGTCCATGCTTTCTTCTGGGAGTTTTATAGGTTCAGGTCTAAAATTTAAATCTTTAATTCATTTTGAATTTATTTTTTTTAATTATGTAAATCCAATTTCATTTTTTTTGCATGTATCTGTCCAGTTTTGCCAACATCACTTATTGAAGAAAATGTCTTTACCCCATTGTATATTTTTGTTTCCTTTGTCATAGATTAATTGAATATATAAGCGATGACATATTTCTGAGTTCTCTATTCTATGCCATTTATCTACACATGTTTTTATATCTGTACCATACTCTTTTGATTATTGTAGCTTTGTAGTATAATTTGACATCAGGTAATGTGATATCTCCCTCTTTGTTCTTTCTCAAGATTTCTTGGCTATTCGAGATCTTTGGCAGTTCCATATAAATTTTAGCATTATTTGTTCTAATTCTTAGGAGAATGACATTGATATTTTAATAGGAATTGCATTTATTCTATATATTACTATAGATAGTAAGAACATTTTATCAATATTAATCCTTCCAATCCATAAGCAAGGTATATCCTTTCATTTATTTATATCTTGTCCAGTTTCTTCCTTCAATGTCTTATAGTTTCTAGAGTACAGTTCTTTCAACTTTTTGATAAAATTTATACCTAGGTAGTTTATACTTTTTGATACACTTGTAAATAGGATTGTTTTCTTAATTTCTTCTGATTGTTCATTATTGGTGTATGAAAACAATAAATTTCTGTATCCTGCAACTTTATTGAAATAATTTGTTAGTTCTAGTAGCTTTTTGGTGGAGTCTTTAGGGTTTTTTAGCTGTAGTATCAGATCATCTGAAAGTAATGAAAATTTTGCTTCTTCCTTTTCAATTTGAATGCCTTTTATTTCTTTGTCTTTTCTGATTGCTGTGACTAGAACTTTCAATACTATGTTGAATAGAAGTGGTGATGGTGGGCATCCTTGTCTTTGTTATGATTTTGGTGAAGCTGCCCCCCCACCAAGTTAATAGTTTTCATGCCTTTCCTTAGAGAGAATTTGGTTAAAAGAAAAAAAAAGCAGGCTTGCATAATTCTCATATGCAAAAGTAGAGTTAATTAGAAATGTTCAGGAGTTTCATATCTATCAAAGCTTATTGAGAACAACAAAGTTTTTTTTTAATAGGCTTTAAAGTAGAGGTGTTAAAACAAATCAGACACCTGTGAGATTGCTGCGAATATGATCAGACTTTCAACATTTATTTCCAACAGCAGTTCTAGTGTTGAGTAAATACAATCAGGGATCTGATAATTTCTATGGTTTATGAGATTCTAGATATAGTTCCCAAGAAAAAAATAATTAGACCATTATCTATGCAGTGAAATTTTTAAAGAGTTTATCAATAACTACCAAAAAAATGTTTTCAGCTCAATAACAATTATTTTGTTCTTTTCTTTTCCCATTTCTATGGACTCATGCAGTGCTTTCATTAAAAAAGTGAAGTTTGTGAGGTAGTTGCTTTTCTCTGAATTGTCCAGTGAGTAGGAAAAAAATCTCTGCATATTACATTCAGTATATTTTTAATGTCTGCATCAACATTCCCAAGCCTCTTTAAAGTTTAGCATTCAGAGTCTGGGTATCAAGAAAAGAAAATATGAGCCAAAGACATAAATACAGCGTGTTTTGAAATTGATGGGAAGTTAAAATGGGCGATTTTGAAAGTCTTCCTGAAACTTCAACCTGGCCAGGGCCTACCCATGGTTAAGTGTATAGTCCTTTATTTCAGCTATTTAAAAAACACACATAAATACTAAAGGGACAGATGCCAGACTGGTGTGTGATATCAAACAAATCAGTAAATCCTTTTTCACGTTGGTTTCACAGCTCTGTGATCTGAAGTTCTTTGGAGCAGTAAATCCCTGCAAATTCTGGTTCACACTTTTTTATTTTCTATTTTTTAGAAATAATATGACCTCTTTGAGATATGGTATTTTCACACCTTCTGAGGTTTTAATAAACTGAGTCCTTCCCCTCCCACAGACCTCTGACCAAATCCATATGCCTAGGGCTAACCTCTGGGTAGAAGGATGAGGTTTCTTTGGGGGCTGGGGTATCACTCAAGTTGTTGCACTTTTGGATTTATTTCTATGGCACAACATAATACAAAAGTTGGTGTCATTTGAAGACATAACAATGGTGCTTAGGTCACCTATTCAGAGAAGCAAGACATAGAGATCAAGAGCTCATAGAGTCTCACTTGGAAGAATAGAAAATATTTTTTAAAATCTTGTCAAAGTAATGATTATTATTGTAATAGCCTTATATATCATTTTTTAAACCAGACTAAAGGGGTTCATTTGCCATCAAAGCCCAATAAATGCAAACAGAAGTTTGTAGCGAAGAAAGTAAGGGTTAATTTTTAGGAAGTGGTCCATGCCGGGAAACATGGGTGAACTATTGCTCCCTGATGGTTTGCAGAGGAGGGTTATGTGGGGGGGAAAATCACTAATCATGGTGACTAAGGGAGTTAGGGTCATGGTTTCTACTGATTGGCCAGTGCTAGGGTATGGGATTGTTGGTCATTGCCTCTGGTGCTGATGTTAGCAACAGCATTGCTCTGTCTCGTTTCACTGCTTTTCTGGGTCTGGAACTAAAACATAACTGAGGCCTAGATGTTACCTTTAGTTTGATTGAAATTCTGTCTCTGTAGTCAATAGACCTGAAGCTTTTCTCCTAAACTTATTTGATGCTGACTAAGGCCTCATTGTCCTGAGGGCTTAATGATTGAGGGAGAGGATGTACAGGGGAGAAGGAGGCAAGTGAGTCAGGGTTCTGGATAAGGCCAGTTTGAACAAAAAAGAAAGAAAGGAGAAAAGGTCATATTAAAGAAATGAAGTTTCTGCAGTTATAATTAAACCTTGACTATACACTGGGGCTCAGAATTCCCATAAATAATGAGGATATAGACATTTTTGGTCAACAAGAAAGAATGTGAACATACCCATATTACAAACAACACAAGGAAAAAAATAATTCTTACATTATATCTAGCAATCTCCAGAATGGGCCCTGTGACTTATCTATCTTAGCCAGAAAAATTAAGGCTTTCACTTAGGATCCCCTGGAAGCTCCAAGGTCAAGCCCAAGGCCTACTGTACAACTGGAATAAAAAAGAGCTTCTGAAGTAACAGATATACATATATCTCATTATCTTGGTATAAAAAAACCCCCCTCCATTTTCCTGCACTCCTTTATCTAAACCCTTGACTCTTTTATGAATCATTAATCTTCTTGTCGACTTCACCTTCTCCTTTACAAAATTTTCTGAACAATGCCTCACCAATCATTGTCACTCTGAATAGGGAAAGACTAAGCTTCAGCGCTATTTTAAACTAAAACCATTATATATTTCTCTAGCAATGAGGAATAATAACCCTGGTAAAGAACAGCAGGACACAAGACTCACTGATTATTTTCCAATTGCAGAGATTTAACTCCCAGCCTTTGACCATCTTTCAGGACAATCAATGAAATCAGCCCATTCTGAGCTCTTGTAATGGGAAGTGGCTCAATACAGGCAGGTGTTAAATGTTCCACATACGTGAAGGGGTTCATAATGGAGAAATTAAGCTGATGGGCTCTCAGCACTTGACTCTGTTCCCTATGCAATGGTTATATTGATGTAAGAAACTCAGAATTCCTTTTTATGGTAAAATAGTCATGTCTGACAATTGAGAGAGAATGTTTAACTTCTTAAGTAATGAGATAGCTTTGCTTCTTGACAAGCATATACAACCCTGTTAAAGTTACCTACCCTTAGGTAAAATGGCAAAGAAAAGAGTCTTTACATGTTTGTATATTTCAAACTCTTGTTAAATAGTCCTTGTTTAAAGTTTCCATAGATATTAATTAAATAGTAATAATCATGTGCTAGACTTTTCAGCATCCACCCTCTCTTTTGTGGAGTTTGTAGTCTAAGAGAGAAGACAGAAAATGAAGTGAAACACAAGCTTTTGGTAAAGCAGAGTGTGGGGCTGGGTTAGGGAAGTACAGGGCATTTTGGGAGTGAACATAAGGCAGCCTGGAGCCAGGGAGCAAATCTTCAGCATAAACTCAGGGGTGGTCTAATATGTATGCTAGTTGTGGGCTAACCAGGGGTCCACAAACTTTTTCTCTAAAGGACCAAGTGGAAAACATTTTAGGCTTTGCAGGCCATATGCTCTCTGCCACAATTACTAACCCTTGCCTTTGTGGTGTGAAAGCAGCTATGGAATAGGCAATATGTAAACTAATGAGTATGGCTGTATGCTAATGAATTCTATTTATAGGTACTGAATTTTGCATTTTACATAATTTTCATGCATCATTATTGTTTTCAATCATTTAAAAATATAAAATTTGTTCTAAGCTCTCAGTCTGTACACAAACAGGTGGTGGTGAGATTTGGCCCACCACAGGGTATAGTCTGCTAATTATGGCTTAAGGAACACGGGAGAAAAGAAAAGAACAACTTTTAGGTCTGGTAAATAGAGAAGAGCAAATAGATGATGGTATTCATTCATTTAACCATAACTGCATTTTATTTCCTTAACACAAATATTCTGGAAGGGAAATAATATAGTTTTGTTAGGCCCTTTTTTATAGCTGAATAAATGGGTTTATCTAAAGTCCCAACAATAGTGATATTGTGTATTCAGCTTACTGACCAATAAATGCATTCATTGGGCAACATAAAACATTTTTTCCTATGATGATTAACTTATTGACAATTTTACCTTTATGCCAGATATTTTTTTAGGTTTAGGTTTAGGTTTAGGTTAAAAGAAAAACATATTAAATTCTATCCTTAAAGAATATAAATCCAGTGGGGAATGTTGATATACGAATAGCAAAAGGATAGTATTAAAATAAAACTTTATATACTTATGTATTTTAACAAATATTTATTGAACAACTTCTATGCTCCAGGTTCCATTGTAAGTGCTGAAGAAGTGCTACAGACACACATGGCCCTGGCTGTCATAGATTTTACATCCTATTGGTGTAAGACACAATAATTAAACAGAGGAATAAATAAAACCATTGCTAATTATAAGTGTTATGAAAAAAAACAACACGATCATACAGAATGACTCATGTTATATTGGACTGAGTGGTCAAGAAATTTTACAAATGTGGTGTTGACACTGAGACTAGAATGATGAGCAGAGCCCACCAAGTGCAAATCTAGGGGAGATGCTGTTATCAAGTTTGGAGGAACAGAATGATTGCTACTGTCACTGGCATAAAATAAGCAAGGTAGAGAGGTAAGTCAGAGATATAGATGAGATAAGATAAAAAATGTCGGCAGGACCCGGGTCATGTAGGACATTTTAGCTTATGGTAAGAAGTTTTTATTTTATAGTATACATAATGGTAAAATTCAGGATAGTTAGAAGTTAGGAGTTGACGTGATATAATTCATGCTGACTGCTATGTGGAAAATGGATTGGAGGAGAGCAAAAGTGAAATCAATAAGACAAGAATCCTGGGGGAAGAGATGTTGACTTGGACTAAAATAGCAACAGTGGGAATAGAAAAATATATGTATACTTCAGGATTCAGGATTCTCAATATTAGTGAGAAAAAAAGATCTGTTTTAAAATATTTAAAGTACTTTAAATTTAAAAATTCTACTTTCATGCTGATTAGTCTATTTAATCCATTTCCTCCTTTTAATAATCATTTTAATTTACTTTCACAAATCCCCTTTTAAAATCTTTAATTCTAAGAGTAACTGCACACAAATAGCTTTAGCTTATACCTTCTTTACTCCCCCTTACCTTTAATATACAGTGTTACTAATTGGGGTTACCAGCTGGGACCTCGTTTCTTCTCAGTGACACAGAAAAGATTTTAAGGTCAAGGAAAATGGAAGTAAAGCAAACTGGGATTTATTGAAGATACACTCTAAGTGAGGAGCAGGCCAGTTGAGAGAGACAATGGCCCCAAACTCCTGGGTTAGATGATTTAAATGAGAGATTTTCTGGGTGGAGACTCATTTGCATTCAGGGATTATTGACAGAAAAGGGTTATATAACTACTAGAGGCCCAGTGCACAAAAATTTGTGCACTCGGGGGGTGGGGAGGGATCCCTCAGCCTGGCCTGTGCCCTCTTGCAGTCTGGGACCCTTTGGGGGATGACCACCTGCTGGATTAGGCCTGCTCCCCGGGGGGATTGGGCCTAAACTGGCAATCAGACATCCCTCTGGCAGCCCGGGAGCCCTTGGGTGATGTCCACTTGCCAGCGGGGACCAGGCCTAAGCTGCAGTCAGACATCCTTAGTGCTGCTGAGGAGGCGGGAGAGGCTCCAACCACCACCGCTGTACTGGCAGCCATCAGCCTGGCTTGTGGCTGAGCAGAGCTCCTCCTGTGGGAGTGCACTGACCACCAGGGGGCAGCTCCTGCATTGAGCGTCTGCCCCCTGGTGGTCATAGTGACCAGTCATTCCCAGTCATTCTGCTGTTAGGGTCAATTTGCATGTTATCCTTTTATTATATAGGATAGAGGCCTGGTGCATGGGTGGTGGCCTGCTGGTTTGCTCTGAAGGGTGTCCCGGATCAGGGTGGGGGTCCCGCTGGGGTGCCTGGCCAGCCTGGGTGAGGGGCTGATGGGTGTTTGCAGGCTGGTCACACCCCCTTCAGGGTGGGGGTCCCCACTGGGGTGCCTGGCCAGTCTAGGTGAGGTACTGAGGGCCATTTTCAGGCTGGCCAACCCCCCCAGTGACGGAAGCTTCCAGCCTCTCCTTTTCTTCTTCTTTTTTTTATTCTGAGATTTATTTACCTTCTATAATTGAAACTTTGTTGCCTTCAGTGGAGCTCAGAGCTGGCCAGGAGGGGTGGGAAGCTTGGCTTCCTCCATCTCCAGGGGGACGCCAAGCCTCCTGCTCATTCCAGCTTCATGGCCACGGCAGGCTGAAAGCAGGTATCTGGGGTTTATTTATTTTCTATAATTGAAACTTTGTTGCCTTCAGTGGAGCTCAGAGCCCGCCGCAGCAGGCGGGAAGCTTGGCTTCCTCCATCACTGGAGTAACCAAGCCTCCTGCTCGCTCCAGCTCCATGGCTGCCGGCCGCCATCTTGATTGGGTTAATTTGCATATAGTCACTCTGATTGGCTGGTGGGCATGACTTAAGGCATAGTAAAGGTATGGTCAATTTGCATGTTATTAGATTAGATATTTCTTCTGCGCTTGCCCTTTCCCATAATGCATACAGAAAGACCCATAGGGGATGGTCAAAACCACAATGCAAATTTCATTGTAATTAGTACAAGAGCCTAGTAAGGTTGTATTGAAGTTATGTCATCTCCCTATGAGCTTGCGCTAAGAATCGGCTGGTCCTGAACCTGCCAGCTGGAGGCCTGTGAGATGGTCTGAAGACAGTGTTGGTCCCACTCCTGTTCAGGACGCCAGGGCAGGCCCCACCCCAGCCGCTCATGTCCAACTTCTTACCTAACAAACAGGTATTAACTTCCTTTTACTGAGGACAACCTTCTTAATGTCTCATTAATTTCATAATTTATTTTCTTTGACAGCTTTCATGAGAGCTATCTTATTATAAAAAGATGCCTTTGGAGACTGCTCAAAACCTCTTTTCTGCAAAAGCTTTATGACTTGCAAGTTGGGTCAACCAATTGCTTTTTATGTCACTTGAAGAGCAGTTCTTAATCTTTAGCATGCAACAGAATTGCCCGAAGAGCTGGTTAAAACACAGATTGCTGCACCCTACTCCCCACTTTCTGCTTCAGGGAGCTGGTTGGGTCCCTGGATTTGCATTTCTAACGAATTCCCAGTGGATGGTGGCTTAAGGACCACCCTTTAAACTGCACTGGCTTATGTAACCTTTCCTTGTTCAGAAGACCTTTGATATTAATTATGTTGACATTTTCATATGCTTAGCTACTTGTGTCTCCAAATTTCTTGCTAATTGTTATCTAATATACATCTTCCTGTATTAATTCTGTCTGCTTTCGATTTGTGTGAAATGCACATTACCACTTATTTACATAGAAAAACTTCTCGTGAAATGGAAAATTAAGTACATATGGACCTTTGTTGTTATTGAAATTATGCACCTGTATGGATGCAAAGAAAGGAAATGCTGCCATAGTACAAAAGGATGAATGACCATACATTTACTCTCTACTCACACCACCCCCTCTGAGTTTTCCCAGCCCCTAGGCTCATGGCCACCCTGTGAAGGGGTCAGAGACTTCTTCATTAGTGGCTTGAATGCTGATGCTGATGACACCACACACACCAAGAACATTTGAAAAGAAGTTTGTTATTCACAGAAGTGACTTCTAGGGAGAGCAGGACCCCACAGGCTGGTGCAGAATGGCTTTAAGGAAGGGAGTGGTACATCTGCTCTGGTTTGAGTTGTGGCTGGGAGGTGGTGTCTGTGTTAGTGTTTCCACAGGTGGGGTAGGATTTAGGTGATTTGCACTTCTTTGGGGGAAGGGCAGAAGAAGAGTTGCCCAGATGTGGGGCAAAAAGCCAAGGGGTAGAGGTTGATCCTGAGAGCTTTCAGTGGTAAACATCAAAGTGAAGTCAGAATCTATTACACAGACCTATTGGGTCAAAGTCCTTGCCATTCACCCTCTAATTTTTTCATAAGTGTTTTAAACATTGAAAGACAACAGAAATGAATTTATTTTAGGGTAAAATTTTCCATCTTTAAAAAATACGAATCAGATGAAGTCCATAAATGATAACCACACAGAAAGACACTGATAAGTAAGAATCTGACCGCCAAATGACCGCAGAGTTGGAAAAAACGAACAAAAAAGGTAACAAGAATGAATGACATAAAATATGTTTCATAAGAGATTGAGTTTGTACAAGCACTTTAGAAAACAGTTTGGCATTTTTTATAAAGTTAAACATATACCTACAATATTACTCAGAAATTCCATTTCTAGGTATTTATGCATGAGAATAAGGATATATAACCATGCATGGAGTTGTTCATAAATGTTTTTTATCAGTTTTATTCATAATAGCACAAAAGTTAAAATCTAGCAGATGTCTGTTACCAGTTGAATGGGTAAACAGAAATTGTGGGATAGTCATATAATAGAATATTACTCATCAATAAAAAGTAAGAAAACGCTGATATATGCCATAATGCAGTTGAATCTCAAAAATATTATGCTGTAAGCCAGACACAAAGAGTCCATTCCATAGAATTCTATTTATATGGAGTTCTGGAACAGATAGAAATAACCTACAGCTCTAAAGAAGATCAGCAGTTGCCTGTGACAGGGGAATGGAGTAGTGAAATAGGAATTTTTAGAGGTGAAAAATGCAGGTTTAGGGAATTTTTAAAATTAAGGGGGGCCCATGGGAGAAACACAGGGCAACAGAGCTACAAAGGTTACATTTCCATAAGACAAGGGAATTGGGAGAGGCAGCAGTTACATTTCCATAAGACAAGGGAACTGGAAGTAACAAAAGGTTTATATTTACAAAATAAAGAAGGAGGAAGAAAGCCAAGAGGGAATAGGAAAGTAATGAAGAAGGAGGTCCTCACATGCCCCATGTGAGGTTTGACCTTTGAGCTCAGGAATTGCTCAAAGGGAATGTTGACTAAATCAAAGGGAATATTGACCAATGAAAGGGGATATCAGAACACAGGGACTTTCAGCCTTTATAAACCGTGGAAGGAGGAACTCGGTGGGACTCGTGGGAGTCTGTGCTGTGAGACTCTTTCCCCTCCCCACCTGAGAGTCTGTACTTGTTCTTCAATAAATTCCCACCTTTGCTATACCATCTTCTGTCCCTGATTTCATTCTTCGACTCCTACGGATAAAGAATCCAGGGAAGCCATCCTGCCCAGGGGAACACCAGGTGTTGCAGTGCACAAGTCCCATATCATTAGAAAAATGAATGCAAATGAGCCGAGAAAATTTTTTTGGTGGTGATCGAAATGTTGATTGTGGTGGTGGTTACATGAGTTTATGTACTTGTTAAGACTCAATGAACTGCATACATAAAACAGATGCATTTATGGAATTATACCTCATTGATGCATTATACCTCAATCAAGTCAATGAAAACAGAGACAGTGATTTAGAAAACAAATGATTAAGATAACCCTTTAGGAAAATGATGGAAACATTAAATATTGAAGAGGAGAAGTGGTTGGGGACAGGAGATAGGCTGGAGTGGAGAATGAGGGAGAAGGGGCTGTCAAGGGTGACTTCCAGCTTTAGGGCTTGTATGACGAGAGTTGGTGGTGCCATTCTTTGGGAGGGGGGACACTGCAGGGAGATGAAGTTTGACGTTGTAGGCTGATCTTGGACCAAATAAGTGTGAATTTACTTTTTCACATCCAAGTGGACATATTGTATAGGCTTTTGCTGTGCATCTTCAAAAGCACATTGACTTTGATTTTTGACATGCATTGTTATTTTAGGTACCTCTTAAAAGGAAAAATGACATCAAGTTGCACATTTATCCAAATGTTAGCAGTGTTAAGTGTGAAAAATTGTGTCTTAGAATTGATGAGATAAGGTAGATATTAGGGTCTGGTATTTAAGAAATAATCTTAAGATTCAAGAGTATATATTTTGCAAATAAATGAAAGTAGAATAAAGTCTAGGGGGGTAAAAGAAAAAATAATCTTTTGTTTTCTACTCTACTCACAACATTTCTGACACCAAATGTGTAGGTTTCTTTTCCCATACCAACCAATTCTCCAATTCTCTGGACACCAGTGTGTGTCCTACAATTCTATTATGACACTAATTACCGGGAATTAGTGCAGACTCCCCCAGGTTAAGGGCTGAGGGCCATAATAAGATTGTCCCTCACTTCATATACCAGTTGTAAATCCTAGGCATGTCCTTTACTTCTGACTAACCAGCTAAAATCAGGGATTCCCACAAACCTCCTCTTCCAGTTTGAAAAGTTGCTATGATGGCTTATAGAATTCAGGGAAACACTTATTATGTTTACTGACTTATTATAAAGAATATAATAAAGGATAGAGATGAACAGCCAGATGAAGAGGTGCATGGGCTAAGGTCTGGAAGGGTCCTTAGCTCAGGAGCTTCAGTCCTCATGGAGCTGGGGTGCACCACCCTTTGGGAATGTGTCCCTGTTCTCTTTCTGGGAAGCTCTCCCAACCCCATAGTTTAGAGGTTTTTTATGGAGGCTTCATCATGTAGGCATCATTGTTTATTAGCGCCATCTGCAGCCCCTCTCCCCTTCTGGGAATATGGGAGGTGGGGTTAAAAGTTCTGAGCTTCTAATCATGCTTCCTTAGTCTTCCTGGTGACCAGCCCCAACCCACGAGTCCTCCAAGAGTCACTTCCTTAGAATAAAAGGCACTCCAATTGCCCAGACAATTCCTAGGGATTCAGAGGCTCTGTGTGAGACACTTCTATCACCCTCATCACTCAGGAGGTTACAAGGGTTTGAGGAGCTCTGTTAGAAAACACAGAGATCACATATATTTATTTATTTATTATGTCACAGGCAGTAACTTGAAGACACTCCTCTCTTCATTTAGTGGCTCAGAAGATTAGGAAGCCAGAGAAGTGTGGCATGATTGCTCAGGTCAATTGTACACTATCTCTAGGGGATTCTATCTACTCAGTACCTTCCAGGAGGCACTGTAATTGAGATGTTTTCTGTAGATTAGAAGTGGTGGGAGGGGGTCCCTAACCCCCTGCCAGAATCAAGTAGCTCAATCAGAAATTCAGGAAAGAAGTAAATTTGGGGAGAGGAGATGATGGTGTTCCATATCTCATTCAGTAAGAAAGGAGTTTCATCAATGAATAGATAGGGCTATGGCCTCTTATTTATTCAACCAGATGGTCACCTGTCTCACTATTGTGATTTCTCCTTCACAGCTGCCCTTGATGTTCTGGTTAACAGCATAGCTGTGCAGAAAGTGTCTTTACAGCTCCTTGGTGGTTACTGTAGGTTTCCTTTCAACCCTTTAAGTTTGTTCATAGTTGCAGCTAATTCAGCTTTAGAGTCACCTTGGTCAAGGGAGGAAGGAATGTAAGATATTAAGTTTGATTCCCAGTTATTTTATTATTATTATTTTTAATCCTCACCCAATGATATTTTTCCATTGATTTTTAGGAAGAGTGGAAGGGAGGGGGAGAAATAGAGAGAGAGAAAAACATTGAAACATCAATATGAGAGAGATGCCTCATCCAGGGCTCGGGATTAAGCCTGCAACTGAGGTATGTGGCCATGACTGGAATTGAACCGGAGTTCCCTCAGTCTGCAGGCTGATGCTCTGTCCACTGAGCCAAACCTGCCAGGGCTGATTCTCAGTTATTTTAAATGGTTGGTACCAGTGAGCAGGAGGGTGGTGTTCTCATTTCATTGTAGATAGAACTAGTTTGGAAATGGGGAGTAGAAAACCTATGCAAGCAAAACAGAAAGAAAACAGGAGCTGAAATCAGGCCTGGTGAGCGGCAAGCATATTCAGAAACTTAGAAAGAGATAAAGCTGAACTTGAGCTGCGGGAAGATTGCACAGTTAGGCAATTTAGTTAGGAGGCCAGGATTACTCAGCACACTGTGGTTACTGGTCAGTATGCACTGAGCATCTTCATGGTAAGCATGGGTTTCAGGGCCAAGTTCTCCAGGGAGGAGCTGACATTGAAATAGAGACAAGATAGGCTCACATAAATCAACACAGAAAGGGCACGGCCTTTGAGAGGGACTGTCCAGGATTTAATAATTGCAGCGAAAGAATATCTCCTAGGTAAAACAATATGGATCCTTAACAGCAAATTTAGATTCTTCATCTAAAGAATATGGATCCTTAAATGTAAATGTAGATTCTTATAGGTGCCCACCTGCAATGCAGCACCTTTAAGAAATGCTTCTGCCAAGGTGCTGGGGGCAGGCTGGCGGCCGCCCTTGTTATTAGAGCTGTGCTGGGGCCTCTGAAAAGGGATCCCTCAGCTACCATGATGAGAGAAGAGTGAGGAAAACAATTGGATGGACTTAACTAATAGAAGAATGGGCCTTGCATTTACCTTAGACTTAGGCTTATGGTCTTAGAGCTTAGAGTTAAGCTGGAGAAAAAATAGAAATATAAAAATGCATGGAAATCTTCAGGAGTTGGAAAAGAAAAAAATAACTAAGTAAATTTGAAAATGTTATTTAAAATGGTTACAGTAAGGCTAAAGACAAAATGATCTGTACGAAAGTACTCTAGTCTAGTTAATACATTTATTTTTCACAGCGGTAGGGGTTAGCAATACTGAAACTACTTTATGCATATAGTAGGCTTATGCAGCAAATAAGTACATATATTGTGGATAAGGGTAGCTGAGTTTCATTGATGATGAATGATGATGATGAATCTGAGATGTCAGAGGAGGAAGTTGTAAATAAAGAAATGAGAAAGGCTCAATTATCTATGTAATGTTGAATTAGCATCAGATATATTAGTATGAACTCATGGGGAACACAAACACACACATACAGATAGATAAATAGATGTTTATGTATATGAATATTTATTATACAAAGTTATACTTTCTAGAAGTGTCATCCACTAAGAGGGTCTAGTAACAATAATGTCTTAACAGCAATGAGCACAACTAGTACCAAGCTCTTGGTTTGTAAACACTATTTCCCTGGTAAGGAATCCAGGCTTCTTGGAGAAGTTGTTGATTCTACTGTCAGACATGGAAAATACAAAATAAGCCTGGAATATGCTGTGGTGTCAGAGAGCAAGAAGGGTGCAACAAGGGCGAAAACTCGTCAAATGGATACAACTTGAAAGAGCTCTTACTGTCCAAAGGTGGAACAATTTAAGCAACAAAGCAATAATAATGTTGAACAAGCCCTGACCGGTTTGGCTCAGTGGATAGAGTGTCGGCCTGCGGACTCAAGGGTCCCACGTTCGATTCCGGTCAAGGGCATTGGTGCGGGCACATCCCCAGTAGGGTGTGCAGGAGGCAGCTGATCGATTTTTCTCTCTCATCGATGTTTCTAACTCTCTACCCTCTCCTTTCCTCTCTGTAAAAAAATCAATAAAATATATATTTAAAAAAATAATGTTGAACAATAGGCCATAGAATAAACTTGACAACCATGAACCAAACTGTTGGAATAAATAATTGGATACATAAATGGGGAAGAGAGACAGCTTTTCTTTATAGGAGAATTTTAATTAATAATTATAAAAGAAAATTGTATAAAAATAGAAAATCCCCTTAGGCAAACAGCACAGTAATAATTTTTTCAGACATCATCTATGTGGGTGTTAAATCAGCAGATAAAGGTTTGAGAAGAAACATATTTGCTTAGTCCCAAAGTATCTCCTCCAAGAAACGGATTACTTACAAAGGGAAAAATAGTAACTTGCAGTGGAGGAATCACCTTAACCAGGTGATCAAGGTTAATGCCAGAAGTAGTAAGACATTGACATTATGTTTTATGTATCCCTGTCCTAATCCACAAAGAGGGGAATATCAATTCTGTATTATTCTCAAAAAAGCATGTATTACCTCAATCTAATCGTGATAAAACATTTGAAAAACCCAAATTGGGGAACAATCTATAGGGATCTAATCAGGGATCTTCCAATGTGCCACGGTTATGGGACACAATGGAAAGCTAAGTACTTGTCACAGCTTGAAGGGGACTAAGAAGGTGTGACAACTCAATGCAATGTATGATCCTGAATTTGTCCTGAAGCAGAAAAAGGACATTGTGTGAATTTTAAATAAGGTCTGTAGTCCAGTCAATAATATGAGCCCATGTTCATTTCCTGCCTCGGATACCTGCAGCATGATATGTAAGATGTGAACATTAGTGTGGGCTAAGAATATATGGGGATTCTCTGTATTATTTTTGTCATTTTATTTCTATTCCTAAAACTATTTAAAAAGCAAACAAAATGGCAATGCATATGCTCAGAGAAGGTGGTGAAAGATTCTAATCCCTAGCGCTCAAGGTGCTGAGTGTAGAATAGGAACAAAATGTTTTAAAGCCTTTATTCAGGAAGAGAGAAAGTAATGAGGTTCCATTGAACATGGAAAATAATAGATAACTTTCGTCATGATAGGAGCTCAATAAGTGCTAAATGAATGAATGGTGCGAGAACTTTTGAAACGGCTTATTAGGAGATAAATCAAGGGATAAGACAGGATCTGCCACCATAGTAATGACTCAAAAAATTTTTGATAAATGAATAAAATTTATAGGGAATTTCTTTAGTATATAAAGCAGATAAAAATAGAAAGATTTATGCTCAGTGTAGTCATTAAGCAGGGACACAGAATGAGAGACGGAAGTACCACCTCCTTTATCTTCCCTGTAGCATGAGGCACCTCTATTTAATATTTGCAACCCAAGAGAAACTGATCATTCATCATCCAGAGTCAATAGTCCAGGTCACTGAGATAGTTTAGATAAATGGTTTGCATTAGGAGGTGTTAATTGAATGTTGAATGGATGAATAATCCACAAAGACCTAAACTGGGTTTACTTCTAAATGACGCACCACAATATTCTTGGTCAGTTTTGTATTTCTGAGATGATGTCCCCACTAATCTTTCAGAAGTTTCTCATTTAAAAGGGAAAAAAATGTATTTTTCAAGAATGTACAAATTGTTAATATTTCATCTGCCTAGATAGGATCTCATAATTGGACAATAAAATATAACTATAGCATAATAAGTTGTTAAAATCTTCATCCAGCCAAATCAGACTTCGGGGTACATATTTTAACTTGTCAGTTTTCCCTTATCATACCAGTTGAAATGACACTAAATATTTATATGTATGAAGTATTTTTCTCCTTCCCTATCACCAATGTTATAGTTATGGCTTCCATTAAAAATAAAATAAAAACTTTAAAGCCATGAATATTTTAAGATTTTAAATTCAGTTATAGAGGCTAAGGTACTATTCTCTATATACCATCTGCATTCCACCTAACTCTATCAATATATTTCATGTCTTTAGGACACTTAAACATTTAAGCACTTAATTTTCATAATGCCAACTACCTGAAGATCATGACTCAGGCCGAAATAGCTGAGTAGTTTTAAATACATTTTAAATGGAGCTTCTTGTTTAAGCCAGATATTATAGTTTTTCCAAGTTGTTCTTTAAGGCAGTCTCTTATTTTTCCCTCTTGCCTTGTTCACAGTAACCTTGTACCACTACTTCACTTTTTCATTTTTCCTTTTTTAATGAACTAAGATTACAGGAATTCTGAGAATGTAAGGAAACAAATCATCATTCATATATATAAACTACAACTATTAATGAAATGTATCGGGGCATTTACTAAATGTAAATGTTAATTACTAAAACAATTTATCCAACCTTATGGAGTTTGGATCCATATTCTTGATACAAAATATTAATTTGTATCATAGTGTAAACATATTTGCATTCTATGTTCTTGCTAACTTGCTCATAATTATTTTTAAATATTTCAATGTATTAATTTTAATTTATACTATGGGAATTTTTAGTTAACCCTCAATGTTCCTTCATTTAGAATACAAAATTTGGGGTAGAGTGTTAGATGCTATTCAAAGTTCAACAATTTGGAAGTGGCTCCTAACCACAATTTTCAATTATCATGTGTTTATCAGCAATCAATGCCATTGAGCTTATTAATTAGCATAATGGGTAAAAATAGTTTTGTTAACTAAAAATATTGTGCACATATTCTCAGTCGGAATCTATGGGGTTCTATGTAGTAGCACTTACTAGTATAGTACGGAATGGTTTCCTAGGCTTAGGATCTGTTTGAAAGAGGGCATTTCTGTGCTGGCCTTTATTTTACCACATCTTTTGTGGAAGATGATTGCTTCGTGCCTTGAAGGACAGGTTATTGAGATAACACTGAATTTGCAGAATAGGTTGTGAGCCTGTTTTTGTATCAGTTTATTCTGTATATACACACCTGAATTTGTGACTTGTTTTCACTATTATAGGTGAATATCATATTGAAACATATGTGGACTTCTTGTTACTAGAAGCAACATATATATTGAAAGAAATTTAATAATATAAATTATTAAACTGAATTTTATCAGTTTGTAGCCTCAAAGGCCCTATCTTGAAATATGGACAATGCAATTTCATAAGTTATGTAAAACATGTTTAATAAGGAAAGACAATATTTTTAAATGTATGAGGTTATTTAAATTCTATTATGTGCAAAGCACTTTACTCGGTGCCTTCTCCTTTTCTAATGTATCCATCTTAAACATGAAGCTATAATGAGCCTGGGCTGCAACTAAAAGAACAGAAGTTCTGGCTGCAAGAGAGATGACATCCATGACAGTTTTATGCCTAGAATTATGTGTTAAAGCTGATATTTTCTTTTTCTAAAATATATTTTTATTGATTTCAGAGAGGAAAGGAGAGAGAGAGAGAGAAACATCAATGATGAGGGAGAATCATTGATTGGCTGCCTCCTGTACACCCCCCATTGGGGATCGAGCCGGCAACCCCAGCATGTGCCCTGACCAGTGATGGAACTGTGACCTCTTGGTTCATAGGTCAATGCTCAACCACTGAGCCACACCAGCTGGGCTGGGATGTATATTCTTGAAAAGATAAAAATGCCAAGGTTTTATAAAAATAGTACAATTAATCTAAGCCATCATAAGAGAAATAGCCGTACATTTGTGTTATGGAACTAGAAATCTGTAATTGAATAAGAGTGTAAATGACTGACTGTTTTCCTCTCTTGCCAGGCATATTTTTGGAGTTATGAATCTACTGTAAACTTTTTGACTCAGGTAAGACATTTTATATTTCCTGTTACTACATTTTAAAAATCCATAAGCATGGATAATTATTGCATCAATTGTCTCCATCCAGCCCATGTTGATTTTGACAGCAATTTCAGGGTAGACTTGGAGTATGAGGGTGAATCTACATGATTGAACCATACATGGTTGATTCATAAAGGGTCTTAGTACTTAGTTCACGCTGCTTTAGAAATATGTAGTGATGGGATATTCCCTGAATGTGGCTGTCACAGTTATTGCCAGATGACTTCCTGTCTTTCCTCATTACAATAACTGCAGAAGTTCACCTTATCTTTAGATTATACACATCATCTTCCTTGACTTTGTGTTTTTTCTTTTTCCAGGAATTATTAGATAGAAAGCTACAATTACTATGTAAATTAGTTTTATGAATATATAGCTAGAAAATATCAAACTGGATGTTTAGACCAGAGAGCTCTTGATTCATTCTGGATTCATTCTTCTTTCCCTGTTTTGATGTAGACTGAAGGAATACAATAATTTCTTACATAAATTATAGTACAATAGATAAACTGTCTGTTAAAACAATATTTCAGATGTATAAAGGCACTATTTTGTCCCCATGGTATAGAAATGATCTTTGGACTTATTACTATACTAGAGGCCTGGTGCATGAAATTGGTGCACTTGGTGGAGGGGCCCTCAGCCTGGCCGGAGCCCTCTCGCAGTCCAGGACCCCTCACTCCTTACTGCCTGCCTGCTTGCTTCTCCTTACCACTTGGCTTGCCAGCTGTGAGCCCGGCTTCTGGCTGAAATCTGTTGAAATCTGTTAACAATATCTTGACCAAATAAGGATTTGTTTTAATGTGATGACATGAAATCTAAAGATAGGCAGACCAGGACTGGGTGAGTAGCCCCACAATAATTTCACTGCTGCTTTTGTCTTTCTGCTTCAGCATCCTCAGCATGAAGTTCCCTGTGGGAGTGCACTGACCACCAGGGGGCAGCTCCTGTATTGAGTGTTTGCCCCCTGGTGGTCAGTGCACATCATAGCAACCGGTTGTTCAGCCATCTGGTCGATTTGCATATTAGGCTTTTATTATATAGGATCTCATTCTTCAGTGCATTTTGTAGGACCTACACACTGTCATCCAAACTGGCTCAGTCAGAAGTGCCTCATCCATGTAGAATTGTTATGTGGCATTATGCAATGCTCTGATTTTCTACAGAGGTGCTGTAACTCTTGAAATGTAAATGAATGAAAGATGATGCACTCTACTAAAATAAAACGTTTTCTTTACCTCTAGATTATTAAATTATATGAAATTCATTTGGGCAATAGCTTTATAAATTATATGGTGTTGGGAACATATGTGATAACTATTATTGCCTATCATGTAAACCTTAAAGATCCTGATAGGCCCACATTTAGAAGAATTAAGCATCCATATGACCCAGACTGGCAAAGGGCCATTGTTAAAAGACTGATTAGAAGATTTGGAAGTCTTCTCTGAATCAGAGAGGTTTTAAGATGAATAGTACCACTATTAGAAGCCAATTTTGTGTTTAAAAAATGTATACAGTAAATGAGGGCAGCTGAGCCCAAATCTACATTTTAACTTATGCAATATTTGGAAACTTTATAAAATAAAGAGAATATGGATCTGTAGGTATTCATTCATTTCTTTAGCATGCATTTCCTTACTAAAAGGGATCCTTCAATCACTTTTTCACTTTTTCTTGCTTATTCAAAAGAACCAATTTTATTAGAAGTTTGTGACAAAACATGTTACAACTAAGCAAAACAAAACTACCTTTACTAGTTACCCTATCCAAAACGGTGAAGATTCAAGTGCTGGGATTCCTTTCCTGTTAAAGGGGCCACCAGGACCTTCTTGCATGTCCTCCTTCCTCCAGCAGTGCAGACAGGAGCTAATGGTGGGACAGGCATCTTGTGGCCATGAGACCATCATGGGGATGAGAGCTCCGTGCTGAGGATGCTGAAGCAGAAAGACAAAAGCAGCACTGAAGTTACTGTGGGTCTGCTCCCCCAGACCTGGTCTGCCTACCTTTTGATTTCATGTCATTGCATTAAAACAAATCCTTATTTAGTCAAGATATTGTTAACAGATTTTAATTAATGTAGCAAATCACCTGTCATCTATGATAAATCTATCAAGTGCAAAAGAAAATGTATATCATAACAAACTTTTCGATGGTAGACAATGACTCATCTCTTAGACAGTGTAGGTCCTGAATACATCCTTGCAGAGCAATTGGTTATAAATAACTCTGAATATTTTATTTCTATATAAACAGAAACGTTATCTATGCATTACTTTACAGAACACTTCCTACAACACAATAGTAAAAGTTCAAGAAATGTTTGCTTAAGTGTATATTCAAATTAATGAAAAAACATTATGTTAACCTAAAAATAAAAGGCCCAAGTTAGAGGCAGTAAGCATTTAGATGAGAGGATAAAAAAGCTATGGTAGACCTGGCCAGGGGGCTTGGTTGGTTGAGAGTGTTGTCCTGTACAACAAAAGGTTGCAGGTTCCATTCCTGGTCAGGACACATACCTAGGTTGTGGTTTCGATCTTTGTGACTAGAAGGCTTTCCAGCCCTCTAATTTTAGTCCCTTTGGCCATGAGCTATGGCATTATTTCCTAGTTTTTAGTCATGGGTTCCTCAGTTGTCTCTTTATGCCAATTACCTTGTAAGTATTTCATAGGATACCAAAAGGTGATGGATCTTCCCACATAACATGCAGCAATTCATTCATTCATCAATACATACTAGTATTTATTGAACATCTAGAAAACATCAGACATTGTGATAGAAAAGGGAGATAGAATGAGGCCCTTTAGTAGCACATAGCCTATCAGAGAAATTTGCAATTTAATATGCTCAACTTCTTAGATTCTGGCTTCCTTAATTATTAAAAAAATGGAATATTCTTATCATCCTTTCTGGCATTCTCTCTTAGATAAAAGAAATGACCATCCTCTCTTGTCTTAGATTACCTTAGCAAAATTGGCAGCCAATAGACTTGTTGAGAGGTTTTCAGCATTTTTTAGCCATCTTAGTGTATGCATATTAAATACAACCACAAATAAAATAATCTAATATGAATAATAAGGAAAAGCCATCATCTAGAAGGCAGACTAGCAATACACTGAAAGGAAAATTAGCAGTGGCTTCCACAAAATTCAAAAGGTTGATATTGTCCTTTGAGAAACAAACTGCAATTATAAACAATAAAATTCATAGAATAGATTGGTAGCACTGATTTAAATTCATTTAAACTCATTGGTAGCACTGATTTTAAATTCACTTTTAAAATTACGCTCTTTGTAACTAAATATGTTATTGGGTACTTGTGGATAGAAAAAAATTAAATTTATTTAAAATAAAAATGCCATATAATATTTTACTTTTTCACATACATTAAAATCAAAGTTATAGTACAGAAAATACCTGGTAAAAATTGAGGAACTATTGCTAGCTCTATGAAACATTAAAACAAAGGTTTTATTTTTCTGGAGGTTTTTCATTCGGTGCTAGTCCCTAAACTGTGCAGAAGCAGGTTTTGGGGATCAAAATCACACTGAGTACTATTTGTAACAACAAGTAACAGTATGACTGATATTAGTCTTTGAGCTCCAGACCTCTCAGTGCAGGAGTTAAGGGAGAGAAGACTCGGGGACAATAGAGTATATCCCTCTCTGTGTCCCTGGAGAGAAAGCGATTTGGGAGCACAATGACCCTGAATTCACTCACCATGAACTTCTGGCCTGTTAGTGTGCTGTAAGGAAAAAGCTTCAGAGTTACATTAATAGAAATTTTATATTAAGAATTTGAACAGATGGTCATGCTGTGAAACTGCTCACACTCAGCCTTACAGACACAGGTTAGACTTGTTGAAACAACCAGGCTTATGAAGGTGTGAGGAAAGTTATATATAATTCAACTGATGAAAGACCAAAGAGCTTCAGTTCCAAAACAAAGTTGTCATTTCCAAACTAGTGGTATGTGTTATATAAGATGTGTTATGTTATGTAATGTGTCAGGTTACATATTATGTATTATGGTACGTTAAATGGGGTCATAACACTGGTTTAAATTTTTTTAAATTCTCACCTGAGGATATGTTTATCAATTTTTTTTTTAGAGAGACAAAGGGAGAGAGAGAGAAGAGACAGAGAGGGGGAGAGAGAGAGAGAGAGAGAGAGAGAGAGAGAGAGAGAGAGAGAGACATAGATGTGAAAGAAACATTGATCGGCTGCCTCACGTATATGCCCCAATTGGGGATGGAACTGTGGTATGTGCCCTGACCAGGAAACAACCCTTGACCTTTCATTGTAGGGAATGATGCTTCAACAGACTGAGCCACACCGACCAGGGCAGAAAACACTGGTTTAAACAAAGTTCAACAGATTGTTTAATGGCAGGACTTTTCTGAACATTGGCTATCACAATTGGCTCTGTGCCTCATAAGAAGAAACATATCAATAGTCTTTTTCAACAATTAGTAAGAACAGATCCATTTAACTGATCTACCACAAAATATCATTTCAAAATCACTGATTCAGATGAATAAAGAGATTGACTATTTTCCCCTCCTATATCAGATTAATGCTAGATAACAATTAATTGTAAAATTAAGTGTGAGATCTAGACTGTCTAAATGACCACATTTCTTATTTTGAAAATAAAGAAATGGAGGGAATTAAAGGTAAGTTGATCTAACTAAACATCACAATTGAGATAGTTTGTATACTACTGGTGGTTGAATAGATAAAGAAAATGTAGTATATACATACAATGGAATTTATTCAGCCACATAAGGGCGGCAACCAATTCATGTATCTCTGTCACAGAGATGTTTTTCTCTCTCTCACTGCCTCTCTCTCTCAAATCAATTTTAAAAAGAAAAATAACATTTCATTATTTTGAATTAAATATGAATATCAGAATAAGTTATTACTGTCTATCAGTTTAATATACAATGAATATAAATAGCTTTATTGTTGTATGTTGCACTAAGTCTTTTTTTAAGTGCTAAGGCATAATAAAAGAAAGGAAAAATATAATGTATCATATCTAACAGTGATTTTCAGATTTCTGGAATAATTGTACAAATTATTGTACAAATTAACCTACTGCTATATATCAGCTTCCATTGTGTAAATATGGATTTTCCTTTTTAACTACATATAATATCAGTGTAATACTATTAAATAATGTATGATATCAATTCAGTAAATATTAATAATCATTCAACATGATAGGTGGATAACTATGAGTAATTATTTCTATGGATTTCATCCTTTATAGAGTATTTACTTTGTGGATTTTCATCATACTTTGAATTATTCTAAACATTTTAAATGTACCTTAGCATTACAATGTGAAATAAAAAAGTTTATCAAAGAAAGATTAAATGGTTACAGTTGCTCATGGCTTTAGTCATTCATTCAACAAATGTTTATTGAGCATATATTGTATATCAGGTAAATTCTAGACCTAGTCCTTGTCCTTACAATACCAATAAGGTGAGAGAAACAGATTCAATCAAATGACTGCTCAAATTAATTATTGTGATAAAGTTGGAAGGAGAGGGTCTAATTCAGTGAGAAATGCTAATAGTGGATTTTAACTGAGCCACCGAGATCAGGGAAGGTTTCCAGAAGCATTGTGATATTAGCTAAGACCTTTTAGAAGAGTAGAAGTGAGCCAGGGGAAGAAGATGGGGAGGAAAGAGTATTCCAGGCAGATAGAATAGCATGTGCAAAACACCATTCTAGGAAGTTATATAAAGACTATAAGAAATTAAATGCCATTGAAGTGGACCAGTTGCTAGGAAAAGGTGGCTTTGGAGGAGGTAGAGAGGTGAGAGGAAGCAAAGATTGCCATGTAAGCCATTGGGAAGGAAAAGGTTAGTGTCAGCTGTCAACCCACTTCTTCCCTTCCTGGTGCTGTATCAGTGGTTGGGGTGAAAGGTGATTGGAAGTTAGAAGTGGTGATGGAGATGGGAGAAGTCAACAGATTCAAGAGACAACAAGTAAAACTGACAAGACAGATTTGATGAATCTGACATGGAGACAAAGATATAATAAACTAGAGGCTCAGTGTGCGAAATCATGTGAGACCCAGACCCGCCACACTGGTGGGACCCAGACTCCTTCCCACCGCGCCATGAGACCCATCAATGCACCTCCTGGTGACCGGTCGTTTGGTCGTTACGGCGTTACTGCCACTGGCTTTTTATAATATAGATCACTTGATTTTTCTGTTTGTGAGGCTGTGGAGAAGAATGATTGTTAAAAATTGTACCTTGGACTGTTGGAATTCTGAGATTGAATCTATCCCAGCAATCTGCATTTCAAAAAGCACCAAGGACGATTTTTATGCATAAATTAAATAGAGACTGACTATATTATTTTTTTTTGAATTTTTTTTTATTGCTTAAAGTATTACAAAGGGTATTACATATGTGTCCATTTTTCCCCCCGCCCTAGCAGTCCCCTAGCCTCCCCTATCCCCCAGTGTCTTATGTCCATTGGTTATGCTTATATGCATGCATACAAGTCCTTTAGTTGATCTCTTACCCCCCTACCTCCTGCCCCCCAACCCTCCCCAGCCTTCCCGCTGCAGTTTGACAATCTGTTTGAGGCAGCTCTGCGTCTGTATCTATTACTGTTCAAAAGTTTATAATGGTCTCTATTATCCATGAATGAGTGAGATCATGTGGTATTTTTCCTTCATTGACTGGCTTATTTCACTTAGCATAATGCTCTCCAGTTCCATCCATGCCGTTGCAAATGGTAAGAGTTCCTTCCTTTTTAGAGCAGCATAGTATTCCATCGTGTAGATGTACCACACTTTTCTAATCCATTCATCTACTGATGGGCACTTAGGCTGTTTCCAGATCTTAGCTATGGTGAATTGTGCTGCTATGAACATAGGGGTGCATATATCCTTTCTGATTGGTGTTTCTGGTTTCTTGGGATATATTCCTAGAAGTGGGATCACAGGGTCAAATGGGAGTTCCATTTTCAGTTTTTTGAGGAAACTCCATACTGTCTTCCATGGTGGCTGCACCAGTCTGCATTCCCACCAGCAGTGCACAAGTGTTCCTTTTTCTCCACATCCTCTCCAGCACTTGTCGTTTGTTGATTTGTTGATGATAGCCAGAGACTGACTATATTAAAGAGATGCACCAGATCCTTTAAAATACAATTTCAAAGAGAGGGTGGGTCATTGGGAGCCTCAGGCCTAAGTGATGATACCTCTGAGGTTGGTAGTGGTAAGAGGAGGAGAGACAAGGCCAATGCAGCAGGTGCCTAGGGAGTCTGTGATTCCACTTGTCACTTCAGCTGGAGCGACTCAAAGCAGGTTGCTCTGCCCTGGCATCTGGAAGGTGGCTTCCAGCATCTCCAGCTGTGACTGCAAATGGACCGACTTCAGCTTAGCTAGCTGCTGTGGACAAACGTTATGCTCCTAATCAATTCCATGAGTCATAAAAGCAGTTTAGCCCCTGAAGAATCAGCTAGCTTTCTGCCAGCAATGCCGCCAACATCCTGCAATCATTTGAACGGAGAATTCATCAGTCATTCAAGAAGCATTCTGTCTTCTTGCTGAGAGCCAAATTGCCGGCTGGGATAGCATTGGAAAGCAGTATTTCAGCATTTTTGATTGCTCACCTGGTAAATTTTATCTGATGCAATTTATGTCATGATCACAGCCTGAAAAACAATTTCTGAAACCCTCATGATAAACTGATTGAGGCAACTTAGATTATAATAACAAAATGGAGATTGTCTAAGGACTTATCTCCGAAAAAATCTTACCCATGAATCTGAGTATTCCTGAACATACATTAGGTCAGTGTTTCTGAGTTTAAATTCACTATGGGCCAGAATTTCGTTACATTTGATAGCGTTGACCCTACAGGTAAAAGATGTCAGGTTGAGGAAAATATAGATTAGATAAAGTTTAAGTTTTAACCACAATTAGGGAATATAGAAGTGTTAGGTATAAAGCTATGAAACAGTTGTCAGTATTGCAAAACTCTACTCCAGAGCATACTTACATTTGTTTTATATTAGCTTTTTTTCTTGCTTAAAGCATTTCTTCTTTTAATTTTAATCCTGTTTTCTTCAGGGTTTTTTTTTTTAAGTTCTCCTTCCTTTTTTTGGGGGGGGGGGGTTACTCCTTATCAGAGAATATATTTTTCATTGATTTTTATAGAGAGTGGAAGGGATGGAGGAAGGAGAGGAGAGAGAGAGAAAGAGGGAGAGAAAGAAACATCTATGCGAGAGAGACACATCGATTGGTTGCTTCCCTCTCAGAATTGAACCTGCAACCCAGGCATGTGCCCTTGACCGGAATTGAACCTGGAACCCCTTGGTTTACAGGCCGACACTCTATCCACTGAGCCAAACCGGCCAGGACTACTTCAGGTTTTGAAACGGAAATTCAGGTAAGCATATTCTGATATAACCTTGCTAATGTTGCTTTAGCATCCGAAGAGTTTATTTCTTTGCCTCACAAAATGAAAAAGAATATTGACTGCTTTATCAGCGAACACAAATATGAAGGGTAATATAATGATAATCAATCTGTGAAAATGTTAGGCCTCTAATCCGTGCCAGGTGAAGGAAACAGTTGAAAGAACATTGGTCAGCATGCTTTTACCAGCAAATAGCAAAATACTGGCTTAAACAATAAGGGGACTTATTTTCTCACCTGAGATTTGAAAGCAAGCAGCTTTTGATATAGTGATTTAATCAAATTATCAAAGATCCAGAGTCTATTCTTCTTTTTACTGTGGCAACCTCAATACTTAGTAAGCTCTTTAAATATTTGTTGAATAATTGGATGACTAATTAAATGAATGAGGGCTGCAATAAATTAAAATGTAATAAAATATGGTGCATTTTAATGATATCAGGAAGTAACACAGGAGCAAATAATGTTCATTTAAAGAACCTCTCAGATTGAGTGGATATGCTGCCTGCTCCTCTGGCTTTAGAGCTATTTCAGGCTCTCAAAAAATAAAGCCTGTATAACTCAGAATGCTGTAGTAAGTGGCATTTTATGAATTTTTGGCTTAAAATTGGGGAACTTCTTTTCTTCATAGTCTTTTTTAAAAAAAATATATTTTATTGATTTTTTTACAGAGAGGAAGGGAGAGAGATAGAGAGTTAGAAACATCGATGAGAGAGAAACATCGATCAGCTGCCTCCTGCACATCTCCTACTGGGGATGTGCCCGCAACCCAGGTACATGCCCTTGACCGGAATCGAACCTGGGACCTTTCAGTCCGCAGGCCGATGCTCCATCCACTGAGCCAAACCGGTTTTGGCTCCTTCAAAGTCTTAATGTTCACTTGTTTGTTTAAAATATATAGCTAGCAAATGGAAGCTTTGAAATTTCAAGATACATATTTTATTGTTTGTCTTTATCTTTAAAAGTCCATTTTATTTTTGACCTAAGTAATGCTAGGTAATGAATATGTATTATTTTCAGTGGTTTCTCATCCAGCCCTCTGCTAGGAGTTCCTCTCTTTTTTTCTACTTTCAAGGCAGTCGACACTTTTCCGTCCTTAAGAAGGATGGATGAAGAGGAGTATAGCTTCATAGTCAGGAGTCAGGGCTCATGAAGGGGTGAGATGACTTGAGTACCTCTTTCATAAAAAGATGATTAAACATGATAGTCTCCAATTATAGCTGTTCAGCTTTCACTTGGGACCCTGAGAGATGAGTATCTTAATTCCTAATAGAAATAATAAGAAGAAGCAACAAACATGATTTCTCAGGACAGAGAACAAGATATAAAATGTTTTACAATATATATGTATATATAGTATTTGTCCCCTTCCTTTATTGAAATCTTTCTGGCATGCATTGGCCCTGGCCATGTGGGACCAGCTCCACAGATACTCTCCATGAGAACTTCTCATTCCCATCTCCTTCTAGAGCAGTGGTTCTCAACCTCCTGGCTCTTTAAATACAGTTTCTCATGTTGTGACCCAACTATAAAATTATTTTCATTGCTAATTGATAACTGTAATGTTTCTACTGTTATGAATTGTAATGTAAATATCTGATATGCAGGATGGTCTTAGGCGACCCCTGTGAAAGGGTCGATCGACCGCCAAAGGGGTTGCGACTCATTTTCCTGTCAATAAGTGATTTCTTTAAAAACTATTTTTATTGATTTCAGAGAAGAAGGGAGAGGGAGAGAGAGATAGAAACATCAATACCTGATGAGAGAGAATCATTGACTGGCTGCCTGTGACATGCCCCCTACTGGGGATTAAGCCCGCAATCTGGGCATGTGCCCTTGGCCAGAATTGAACTTGGGCCCTTCAGTCCACAGGCCAATACTCTATCCACCGAGCTAAACTGGTCAGGGCAATAAGTGATTTCTTAATTTTCTTTACATCATAAAATAGGGAAGAAGAAGTTAAAATATCTTATTCTAGCTGGAAAATGCATTTATTTGGAAGAAAATGAAGCTACTGTTCTTAAAATAATGTTGACAATAATAGAGGGGGCAGCACCAGTATAAAATATACTGGGAACAATGTGACAAACAGGAAATAGCAAAACAATGAAGTCAGACTTGGATTCTCATATTAATTCTACCATCAATGAGCAAAATTTGTAAACATATTGAGTCTATTTCCTTATATGTGTAAATGGGAAAAATCCTACCTGAGTTTCTAGTGTGGTTTTGAAGATACAATGTAAAGTATCTTGCACTGAAACAGCCAGGTGAGTCTCTCTCTTATCCTTCCCTCTGCTTCTCTGGCCCCTCTTGTCTCTGCCTTTTGTCCATGGCTTTTGGTCATTTAGTTGTTTTCTCCACTTTCCATTTGCAATTTCCATTGCTTATGGTTACATTTTATTATAAATACTTAAGATATATTCACCCTAACACAAACACTCAAAGAGAGCATTTCCCCCCTTCATGTAAAAGCTGCCTGAGAAATACCTTCTTGATGAAATTTTCATAAGGTGAAATTTCAGGCGTAAGCAATGATTAGAGATGTTTTCATATGGATTCCCTACCATTGCCTGACCCTCAAAGGTTTAGAAAGAATATGTATCTGTGGTCTGCTTTTCTCACACAAAGGATGCTTAATATATATTTCCAAGCTACCTTTCAGGGAACATTTCTCTGAGTGTCATCCATCATCTCTGGCCAAATGACATTTCATTGCAGAGAAAGGCAAAAGTGTCTTCTGTGTCATGGAGATTTGATTGAGAACAGAAGTTGACATGGCTGTGTCTTGCAGGAATGGGCGTGAACTAGCACCACCGTTGTACTCAGTCATTGTCTGAAAGCATCATGAGAGAAGTGTGTCACAGACAAACATTATGAAGGATCTAGAGAGATAGCTGGGACTATCAGTCTACTTTTCTCTGTTGAGTAAGAAATTTGAGTGGTAATTTTCATGGCTACTTCAGTCCACTTCTTGTACCATACAGATCTTTTCCATGCACCTTCCTGTGGAGGTTTCTCCATGGTCTTCATGAGTCTTGCTTCCTGAGGGGAAACTTGGAAGAAGGAAGTTAATGGGATGAACTGCAATTCTTGTTATAGTTGGTCTTGCGGTCACAACTGGTACTCACGATCTGCCTCTACTTTCCAGACTAAATCCTCTGATCTACTGCTGTTACTGCGGCTAGTTCTAGTGGCTGCCAGGTAAATGAAAGGTATTTCTGAGATGCTTTCTCAGGATGGGGTTTCACACAAGTCTGTTCCCAGCTATGATATCAGGGAAGTACCAATATGCAGCCCAGTGGTTACTTGGGGCCGCTCCTCCAATATATTTATTTTATTGGAAACACAGGCCATATACAGAGGTCTCCAATGTAATGCATATTCTGGATTCTCAAGGATGGCACGGGCTTCAGTTGTGTCCCTCAAAACTAAGAATTCATGCTGTTTCAGTACCGTATGAAGCCACTGAATTCTGAGTAGTGCAGCATGTGATAATACCACGCATCCCATGGTCATAGAGCCACTCCAACATCCATTTTACTATGAGCAGATCTCCTATTTTAATTGCAATTCTGGGCTTACAAAATTCCTCAGATAATAATGTTACTGATTTCTATGGGTGGGAAGGCAAATATATGCACAGAATAGTATCCATCCCTATGAGGATGAACCACTGACTCTTTCAGAACATATAAGGTCCAGTGCACTTGACTTGCTCTCCAGTGGCTAGGGGTTAGTCTTCATGAAGAAAGGTGCCATATCAGGGGCTCAGCAATTGTTTCTGTTGCTGACAATTTCAACAGGCAGAGAGGGCAGTAGCTAGTTCAGCCTTGGTGAGTTAGTTCACATTTCTGGGCCCATGCATATCTCTCCTCTTTTCCACCAGGACCACTTTGTGTATATATTGTGCCATTTTCACAGTGACCAATGGTAAAGAATAGCTAATGTCAACTGGTCAAGTCTTTCTAACTAATTGATTGTTCAGTTCCTCTGATCCATTTAGTGCATACATTCCGGTGGGTATTAAATTGTGACACAAAAATTGTTACACTGTGCGCACACCCCCACATGTACATCTACATGACAATATTCAAGACTTTTTAATCTAATCTTCTAGTTTTTTTTTGTTTTTTTTTTTTTGTTTTCTTTCAGGCACCTAACCAGAGGCCTGGTTATTGGTTTCTTCCCAGGGATATGTATGTATGTATGTATGTATGTATGTATGTATGTATGTATGTACATATGTATGTATGTATCTACTATTGACCTATTTTTTCTCTTAGGCTACTTCTTCTATAAAAAGTGAGTGGCCAGGTGTACTGCTTATTTGGGAATATTTTGTCTTTTACTCTATCTTGCAAGATTACCCTTGAATGTGGTTATAATATAGCCAACATCTACTTCCATTTTGTGTCCCATATACTGAGCTAACTCAATGGGAAACTAAACTTGAAGCTTTTTCCTCCACATTCAGCTGGTTATGCAGGACCCTCTCCTTTCTCCCTCCCAATATGGCCACAGGTGCAATCTGGGGAACGTTTACTGGTATAGTTGTGGAAGATGACATGAGGATTTGGTGCTACAACATCATCACATCATGTTGATAATACAGAATGGGTATAAGGTGGCTTGTGTACTATAGGCCAGTGATGGCGAACCTATGACATGCGTGTCAGAGGTGACACGCGAACTCATTTTTTTGGTTGATTTTTCTTTGTTAAGTGGCATTTAAGTATATAAAATAAATGTCAAAAATATGTCTTTGTTTTACTATGGTTGCAAATATCAAAAAATTTCTATATCTGATACGGCACCAGAGTTAAGTTAGGGTTTTTCAAAATGCTGACACGCCGAGCTCAAAAGGTTCACCATCACTGCTATAGGCAATGCATTCTAGAAAGTGGGAAATTTAACCTAAAAACTTAGATTTTGCTTCTGATGTGCTTTAACATATTTGGATAGTGTAAATGGCTGTAGGTTCTTTAATGGAAGGACTGGGGAACTCGTATTTGCCACAGTATTACAAGGTTGTCCTCTTAGGGACCTGCCTACTTTATTAGTTGACAACTTCTGAATCTGATAATTGGCTCAGGTCTGGGAACTGAGCAAGAGATCATAGCTTTTATTTGAGGCGACAGCTCTCTCCTGTTTGTCTATTCTTGTCACTTTCTGACTATAGATGTTAAGCTATAGTGATTTTGGCTCTCTGTCCATTTTTCCTCTAGGGATATTATGCACTATTAACCATTTTCATAACACCATGTTATGTGGGCCAAGACTTCTTGGATGTCCCTCTGACCTTGATGGTTATTATGATCATTTAGTCCTCCTGCTTTCTGGCTGTGAAATGCCACCACCTGGACTCTATTAGTTCAAAGCTGCTTTACCTCCATGAATATTAATGAGCCCTCGCCTGATCGCTTTTACCATCAGCTCTGGTCTGCAGAGGTGAGCCACCACTAAACGGCTTAGTGACCTTGACGCCCTTCTCACCAGTCATTCCTGATAGCCTTGGTAAATGGTATTTCCTACGAGCTCTCCCTGGATTATATTCGTAGAGTGTCTTATATACCCATGTCAGCATCCCCACTTCTTTAATCTTTCTATTTCTTGATCTATATTTCTGAAAAATCAGGCATTTCCCCTTAACTCAGAATAGGACAATGGTTTCTTCATACTTCCTAGGGCCTCCCATCACTGATTTTGCAACATCCTCTGGGGTCTTTGCCAGAGTGTTAAACCTGTATCCCAATCAAGTGCCCTAAGTCAATGAATTCTTGTTTATTCAGTGTTATGTTCAATTCTCTTGGTCAAGCACCCTTAAAATCTAATTCCAGGAGCATTCCTATGCCTCCTACTGGAACATATTAACTAGTTTCTGTAGCCACTTTAGGATACATTATTTTTTAATCCCTTTGGAGGTTCATTACATCCCCAGCCTGATTGCACTAGGATTTAAACTTAGATGCCTGCATGATAAACAGGAGAGTTGTGTGGCTTCAAAAGGGGACACCTGTTAAGGTGTGGGGAAGTGGCATCTTCAATGTCTTCTCTGAGAAATGGCCAAAAGTTCCTTTTGCTTAGAGAATAGAAAAAATGTGGGAAAATATTGGGAGGTGTTTTTGAAGATGATGATGTAGTCACATTAATATTGAAAAAAATTGAACAATAAATAGCTAGCAGGAGTTTTTAATCTGACAGCCAATGTAATTACTAGAAAGTTCTTACATATAGTTAAGTACAAAAATATAAACAAATATATTAAAACTAAGCCAAAATATCCAGTTGATCAAATATTTACATTTATATATACACTTTATATATCTCAAAGCAAATAAAGATCCAGGCACTAAATTATTCAAAATATCAAAATATTTGGGAAGTAGTATTGAGAAGGCAATTTATAACATCAAATGCTTACATTAGAAAAGAGAAAAATGTCTCATTAATAACCTAACTTGCTATTTCAGGAATCTTGAAAAATAAAAGTAAAATAAACTTAAATCAAGCAGAGTGAAGGAAATAATAAATATAAGGGCAGAAATAAATATAATTGAAAACAGAAATTATAGAGAAAAATCATTAAATAAAAACCTGATACTTTGAAAAAAAAATCAATAAAATTGATAGCTTTCTAGCAAGACTAACAAGAATAAAAATGCAGAAGCCACAAATCTCCAATAGCAGGAATAAAAGAGGGCATCACTCCGATTCTATAGTTATTAAAATGATACTAATAAGTTAATACTGTTGCCCTAACCAGTTTGGCTAAGTGAATAGAGCATTGGCTTGTGGACTGAAGGGTCCCAGGTTCGATTCCGGTCAAGGGCATGTACCTTGGTTGCGGGCACATCCCCAGTTGGGGGTGTGCAGGAGGCAGCTAATTGATGTTTCTCTCTCATCAATGTTTCTGGCTCTCTGTCCCTCTCCCTTCCTTTCTGTGGAGAATCAATAAAATATATTTTAAAAAAATAAGTTAATACTGTTAACAACTTTATACTCATAAATTTGAAAACTTAAAAGGGCTAATTTCTTGAAAATTGCAAACTACTCAAACGTAGCCAAGATGAAAGAGATTATTTGAATAATCCTATAATCACTAAATAAATTAAACAAGTGATTAAAAAGCTCTCCTGAAAAATATGAAGGCCTTGATGGTTTCACCAGAAAATAATACCAACTATTTATAGAATTAACATAAATTAAAAAAAAAACCCTTTCAGACTACAGAAGACGAGAAAACATTCATTTCATGTGGCCAGTATTAGCACACCAAAAGCAGACACAGCACAGAAAGTAGAAAATAGTGAGTCAATAGTTATGAACACAGACGCATAAATATTATCAAATAGAACCCACAATGTATAAAAATAATTATACACCATAACCAAATGAAACTTATTCTATGTATTCAAGGCTGCTTCAACATTTGAAAAAAAAATTACAATCCATTGTATCAACAGACAAAAGAACAAAGTCATATATATATGAATATATCAAGTGGACAGAGAAAGCATTAGACAAATTCATCACTTATTCATGATAAGCTCTCAGCAAGTTAAAAATTGAAGAGAATTATCTTAATTTGAAACAAGACAAAGTACATGTAGCAAAAAGCCATAGCTACCATCACACTTAATGCGTAAAGACTGAATGCTTTTCCCTGATGACCAGAAATGAGTGATGACATAAGCAAGCAAAACAAAGTGCTTGCAGAAGAAAGAAGACAGTCCCAATTTGCAGATGACATTATTGTCTACATATCAAATCCCAAGGAATCGACAAGAACAGTCCTTGAACTAAAGAGTAATGCCAGTGAGGTTGCAGGATACAAGATTAACACATGAAAACAAATCACATTTTTTATATGTTAACTACAAACAGCTACGAAGACTGGGTGCCAAAAGTAAAAACGCAGTACTGTTCATTATAGCTCAAAAGAAAAGGAAATACTTATACTCTTAAAAAAAACAGCCGAAACTGGTTTGGCTCAGTGGATAGAGTGTCGGCCTGCGGACTGAGGGGTCCCAGGTTCGATTCCGGTCAAGGGCATGTAGCTGGGTTGCGGGCACATTCCCAGTGGGAGATGTGCAGGAGGCAGCTGATCGACGATTCTCTCTCATCGATGTTTCTAACTCTCTATCTCTCTCCCTTCCTCTCTGTAAAAAATCAATAAAATATATTTTTTTTAAAAAAACATAAACAGAATTAGTATGCTGACAATTATAAAATAATGGTCAATAAATCAAAAAGACCTAAATAAAAGAAGAAGCATACTGTCTTCAGAGATTGAAAACTCAACATAGTAAAATTGTCAGTTATCTCAAACTGAGCTATAGGTTTAATGCAATATCAAAGAAAAGCACAGATGCGTGTTTTCTAGATGTAGAAAAGCTCATACTAAAAAGTTATGTGGTAAAGCACAAGCCCTAGAATAACTAAAACAATATGGAGATAGAAAAAAGTGGTAGGAGGTACTCAATTTAATATTAAAGCTTACTTTACAGCGACAATAATCAAGATAGTGTGGTATTAGCAAAGGAATAGTTCTCATAGATCAATGGGACAGAATAGAGAACACAGATATAGACCCACACAAATATGCAGTATATTTGATGCTAAAGCAATTTATAGAGGAACAATGGTACTGAAGTAATCTATACTAATAAAAGAGTAATATGCTAATTAGACCAGGAGACCTTCTGGAGACCTTCCGGACATCCTTCTGGACAAAGCTGGGGGCTTGGCCAGCCTGCAACCCACCCTCAACTGGTCCTCAGCCCCTTGCCCAGGCCCACCCTGCCCCCAGCAGAGATCCTCACCCTGATGGGGGCATGGCCAGCTGCAAACAGCCATCAGGCCCTCACCCAGGCTGGCCACGCCCCCAGCAGAGACCTCCACCCTGAAGGGGGTGTGGCCACCCTGAAAATGGCCCTCAGCTCCTTTCCCAGGCTGGCAACACCCCCAGCAGGGACTCTCACCCCATGGGGGCATGTCCAGCCTATAAATGGCCATCAGCCCCTTATCCAGGCTGGCCACGACCCCCAAAAGAGACCCCCACCCTGATGGGGGTGTGGCCGGCCTGCAAATCACCTCAAGCCCCTCGCCCAGGCAGGCCCTGCCCCTCAACGGGACCCCCACCCTGATCCAGGACCCCCTTCAGGGCAGACCAGCTGGCCCCCACCCTTGCACCAGGCCTCTATATTAATAAAAGGGTAGTATGCTAATTAGATTGGGAGACCTTCCAGGAGACCTTCTGGACATCCTTCTGGACAAAGCCATGATAGTGGGGCTGAGGCAGAGGTGGTTAGGGATGATCAGGCCAGGAGGGGAGGCCAGTTGGGGGTGATCAGGCTGGTGGGGGGGCAGTTGGGGGCAAGCATGTCAGCAGTGGGGGGCAGTTGGGGTGATCAGGCCAGCAGGGGCATGCAGTTTGGGGCATGCAGGCTGACGGGGGGAGCAGTTGGGGCCGAGCAGGCTGGCAGGGTGGGGGAAGTTGGGGGTGATCAGGCTGGTGGGGCAGGGGGGGAAGTTGGGGGTGATCACGCCAGCAGAGAGGGCAGTTGGGGGCAAGCAGGTCAGCAGGCAGAGTGGTTAGGGGCGATCAGGCAGGTAGGCAGGTGAGCAGTTAGGAGCCAGTTGTCCTGGATTGAGAGAGGGATGTTCAACTCCTGAGGGGCCCCAGATTGGAGAGGGTGCAGGCTGGGCTGAGGGACACACCCCACCCCGCGCAAAAATTTCGTGTACCGGGCCACTTAGTTAGACATAAATAGGAAAGAAAAAGAATGAAAAAAATTAACTAAAAATGGATTGCCCTGGCTGTTTTGGCTCAGTGGAGAGAGCATAAGTCTGTGGACCAAAGGGTGATTATATTAATGTCAATCCTTGTGTAATGTACTATAGTTTTGCAAGGTGTTACTATTGGGGGAAACTGGGTAAAGGATATGTAGGATTTCTCTCTATTATTTCTCAAAACTTCACATGAATCTGCAATTATTCAAATAAAAATTTACTTTAAAAATTGACTAGAGGTACAGGTACATTGTCAGTTTGAGGGAGGAAGACATGTTTGAATAAATCTATCTATATAAAACCCTAATATATAAATCGACCAGACGGCGGAATGACTGGTGGAATGACCAGTCATTATGACACGCACTGACCACCAGGGAGCAGATGCTCAGTGCAGGAGCTGCCCCCTTATGGTCTGTGTGCTCCTACAGCAGGAAACACTGCTCAGCCAGAAGCCGAGCTCATGGCTGGTGAGTGCAGTGGTGATGGTGGGGGGGGCCTTTCCTGCCTATGAGGCAGCGTTAAGGAGAGGCAAGCCAAGCACTAAGGAGTGAGCAGGCGGGTGGTTAGGAGCGAGTAAATGGGTGGTTAGGAGCAAGCAGGTGGGAGGTTAGGAGCGAGGGGTCCCAGATTGCGAGAGGACACAGGCCAGGCTGAGGGACAACCCCCCCCCCCCATGCACAAAATTTTGTGCACCGAGCCTCTTGTTATGAAATAAGAAGGTACATCTTGGCTTTAAAAGATGCTAACAGTTCCCATTTCTAGAAATCTTTCATAAAAACTAGTTAAGTCCCGAAGCAGAAAATAGAGGGTAAAAATATTTCTTAAAGTTGGTTTTTGAAAAAGAAAGATGTTTCAGGGTAGAAGACATTGCATGACAAGATGAGTTGAGAGCTGATGTCCTAAACATCACTCATTAGATCAGAGCAGTCAGGTACAAAGCTTGTATCCCCTTGGTAACTTTGCCGATACAATCTTACAAAACACGCTGGAAACCCAAATATATTCCTCTGAATGGCATTCCCCAGATACCAGAAAATTCCCAGGACCTAACAAAAGCTGAGAAAAATTTCAGATATTATCAATATTCCACACAGAACAGAGAACAACAAGCAGAAAGAAATTAAAAACATTGTAAGGAGTTCATAAACGAAAATATAGGGAATGCTTTGGCCAAACTGAAACAAGTGAAATTGGTGCTGGCTAAATGGCTAGAGAGAAGTAAATAGGAATCTCTCAACTGTGAAATGTGCGCATGTCTTCTGCTCCTCAGAGCTTCCTCAAAAACCCAGTCTCTATCTGTGCTTTTAAAATTCTGGTCCTGTTCTCATCCTACTTGAATGGCTGAAGGGTCTGAGAATAAGAAATGGCATCAATTAAAATTTGTCTGAAGTGTGGAAGTGACTGCAAGTACGTACCATAAAATATGAAAGCACTGCAAAGGCTTAAGAGACTCTACAACGTGTCCGTGTCCTTAATAATCTAAAGTCCTGGGCGCAAGTTCCTTTTCCATAGAAAATATCTGTGTGTTCTTTTAGTCAATTTCGCCTCGCATCAAATAGCATTTTTAACTCTTGTGACAAAGGCTCATTTATCTCCCAGTTATTTGACAGGTAGCTTTCTTCTGGGCAGTAATTAGGTAGGCATTGCTGACCCACTTCCAGTCGGGGCTCCCAGTGCTCGCTTAAGAAGGTTCTTCTAACTGCAGCACCTGGAAAATGGTGCCATCTTTATCATTTGAGTGCTAAAGGGAACATCTACCATCAACTACGGAGTGGTAGCATATTTGAAAGCATAGCAGGTTTCACGGACTTGAGCCCTGTGTAATCACACGAGGCCCCTTACTCAAAAGGGCCTGCACTTGGTTTAATCCTCTGCTCTCCCTGTTTTGAAATTCTTAGTAATTTGTGAACAAGGAGCTTAGCATTTTTATTTTTCAGTGGGGGCTGTAAATTATGAATCTGGTCCTGGTTGGCCCTGAAATCAGAGGGTAAGAGTAGCTGCCTCTCTGCATTGCAATTAGACAAGAAGAAGAAATAAAAGGCATCTAAATTGGAAAAGAGGAAGTAAAACTGTCCTTATTTGCAGACGACATGATATTATACATACAAAACCCTAGAGACTCCATCAAAAAACTACTAGACTTAATACATGAATTTGGCAATGTAGCAGGATACAAAATTAACCCCACGAAATCTGAGGCATTTCTATAAACCAATAGTGAACTTTCAGAAAGAGAGATTATAAAAACAATCCCATTTACCATATCACCAAAAAAATTAAGCTACCTAGGAATAAACTTAACTAAAGAGGTAAAAGACCTCTACTCAGAAAACTACAGGAGGTTGAAAAAAGAGACAGAGGAAGACATAAACACTTGATCTTAGCCAAAAGGCCAAGAAGTGATAAGAAGACATAAACAGATGGAAGAACATACCGTGTTCACGGATTGGTAGAATCAACATCATTAAAATGTCCATACTACCCAAAGCAATCTATAAATTCAACGCACTTCCCATTAAAATACCAACGGCATACTTCACAGATCTACAACGAACTCTCCAAAAATTCATCTGGAATAAAAAAAGACCCCGAATAGCTGCAGTGATCCTAAAAAAGAACAAAGTAGGTGGGATCTCAATACCAGATATCAAGATGTATTACAAAGCCACTGTTCTCAAAACTGCCTGGTACTGGCACAAGAACAGACATATAGATCAATGGAATAGAATAGAGAGCCCAGAAATTGGCCCGAACCAATACGCTCAATTAATATTTGATAAAGGAGGCAAGAACATACAATGGAGCCAAGATAGTCTCTTCAATAAATGGTGTTGGGAAAATTGGACAGATATATGCAAGAAAATGAAACTAGACCACCAACTTACACCATACACAAAAATAAACTCAAAATGGATAAAGGACTTAAATGTACGACGGGAAACCATAAAAATTCTAGAAGAATCCAAAGGCAACAAAATCTCAGACATATGCCGAAGCAATTTCTTCACTGATACAGCTCCTAGGGTAGTTGAAACTAAAAGGAAAATGAACAAATGGGACTACATCAAAATAAAAAGTTTCTGCACAGCAAAAGAAACCATCAACAAAACAACAAGAAAGCCCACTGCGTGGAAAAACAAATTTGTCAACATCATATCTGATAAGGGCCTAATCTCCAAAATTTATAGGAAACTCATACAACTTAACAAAAAGAAGATAAACAATCCAATCAAAAAATGGGCAAAGGACCTAAATAGACACCTTTCAAAAGAGGACATTCAGAAAGCCAAGAGACATATGAAAACATGCTCAAAGTCACTAATTATCCGAGAGATGCAAATCAAAACAACAATGAGGTACCATCTCACACCTGTCAGACTGGCTATCATCAGCAAATCAACAAATGACAAGTGCTGGAGAGGATGTGGAGAAAAAGGAACACTCGTGCACTGCTGGTGGGAATGCAGACTGGTGCAGCCACTATGGAAGACAGTATGGAGTTTCCTCAAAAAACTAAAAATGGAACTCTCATTTGACCCTGTGATCCCACTTCTAGGAATATATCCCAAGAAACCAGAAACACCAATCAGAAAGGATATGTGCACCCCTATGTTCATAGCAGCACAATTCACCATAGCTAAGATCTGGAAACAGCCTAAGTGCCCATCAGTAGATGAATGGATTAGAAAACTGTGGTACATCTACACAATGGAATACTATGCTGCTGTAAAAAAGAAGGAACTCTTACCATTTGCAATGGCATGGATGGAACTGGAGAGCATTATGCTAAGTGAAATAAGCCAGTCAATGAAGTAAAAATACCACATGACCTCACTCATTCATGGATAATAAAGACCATTATAAACTTATGAACAATAATAGATACAGAGGCAGAGCTGCCTCAAACTGATTGTCAAACTGCAGCAGGAAGGCCAGGGAGGGTTGGGGGGCAGGAGGGAGGGGGGTAAGAGATCAACTGAAGGACTTGTATGCATGCATATAAGCATAACCAATGGACATAAGACACTGGGGGGAAGGGGAGACCAGGGGATTGTCAATGGCGGGTGGGGCGGGGGGAGAGAAGGACACATATGTAATACCCTTTGTAATACTTTAAGCAATAAAACAATAATAATAATAATAAAAAAGACCCAAAGTGCTGGGGTCCAACCCCAGCGGGTCCAGGGGTCCCCAAAGGTGTGTACGGAGTTGGCGAAGAAGGAATGACATGGAGACAGTGTTCAGTTGATCAGCAGCCTAGCCAGCATCTCTAGCCAGGATCTCCAGCCAAGTTCTGGTCTGGATCTCCAGCAAAGTTCTGGTCTGGATCTCCAGCGAAGTTCTGGTTAGGATCTCCAGCCAGGTTCTGTAGCCAAGTTCCCTCGCTAGGTTCTCCAGCCAGGTTCTGTCCAGGTTCTCCAGCCAGGTTCAGTCACCAGGTTCTAGTCAGGTTCTCTTGCCAATCTCTGTAGTCAGGTTCAGTCCAGGATCTTTTGCCATGTTCTCTCGCTAGGTTCTGTCTCTAGGTTCTGAGGCCAGTTTCTGTCCAGGATCTTTTGCCATGTTCTCTCCAGCGAAATTCTTCTGTCTCTAGAGAACGTTCTGTGTAGGTTCTGTGCCTAGGTTCTGTCTCTCTTGGTTCTGTCTTCTAAGTTCTGTCTCTTTCTGTCTTGTTACATCTGTATTTATACCAGTTGATTCAATCCTATCAATCTCTATTCCAAAGGTTAGGGCGTTTCTTATCTCCATTCCAGGGAGTAAAGATTATGTAGCTTAAGCATGATTGTCCATAGTTAAAGTGATTAATTACCTGCCCGGCACTGAGTTGAGGGGTTTTATTCCCTCCCTAACTTCAGGGGAAAATCCCTACCTGGGGAAACAACCTTTCTCAGAGAGGAGACCTTGGTTAAAACACATAGTGCCAAGAAGGTGAGCAAACATTTTAAGAACAGTATGCCATATATGCCAGGTCCTTTGAAATAGCAAGGATGGACCGGCTCCCAGCACCAAAGTATCTTTGGAAAAGAAAAAAGAAAAAAAAAAGAGTAGCTGCCTCTCTGGAGAATGGAAAATTCCTGACCTGACACTTGGAAGCTGCCTCCAGCAGGTCCTCTCGCTCTTTGCTGGGGATTCGATGCACTGGCCTCTGAGAGGCCATTTTCACAAAATATCCGGAAAGTTTTGTTCACTGAAGAGAGTTTACCCAGATAGAAAAAAGGCAGGAAAGGGCATATGGCAAAGCAAGCCTGAGTCCAGTTCCATCAGTTACCAGAGAAAGCGGGAAGCCACTTCCTCCTATGTTTCTGGCTCATTCTATCACCTATAGTAGCTAAGAATCATGAAGGTTTCGCCCAGTTATAAGTATATTGTCGGTATTTTAATGCTTGCTATTCTGGGAAATGTCTTAAAGAACAGTGAATAAATGTATGTACTGAACTTCTAAATCTGGGGTAGAGATTTAGAAAATACAGTGTACATATGTCTATAGAACAGAAAAAATACAATGTATATATGTCTATAGAAGAGGAAAAAAACGCTCTTTACAAATACTCATTACATGAGTAGTAAGGGATTAAAAATTGTTCACATGTGTTATATATGATTGAATATTTTTACTGTGCCATATATATGAACAGATGGGTTTTGATTGTTGAAAACATAGATACTCTTCTCAATTCTTACTGTAATAGTGAGCTTTCTTTTACTGTTTTTTTAAAAACAGCTTTACTAAAAGTATTACCTATATTGTAATATACAACTATTTTGATATATGATTCAATGATATTTAGTAAATTTTATAGTTGAACAACCACCATTACAATCCAGTTTTAGAACATTTTCATAACTCTTTTTTAAAAATATTTTTTATTGATTTCAAAGAGAAAGGAAGAGGGAGAGAGAGATAGAAACATCAATGATGAGAGAGAATCATTGATCAGCTGCCTCCTGCAGGCCCCACAATGGGGATCGAGCCCGCAACCTGGGCATATGCCTTTGACCAGAATTGAACCCAGGAACCTTCTGTCAGCAGGCTGATGTTCTATCCACTGAGCCAAATCAGCTAGGGCCACAATTCTTAAAATATTCCCCATCCAATCAATCCCTGTTCGCTCCAGGCAAACCTAATCTACTTTCTGTTCATATGGATCTGCCCTTTCTGGATATGGTATATAAATTAGTTCACATGATATGTAGTCTTTTGTGTATGGCTTCTTTCACTTAGAATATGTTTTTGAAGCTCATTCATTTCAACAATTATTGTTGTCTTTTTTATTACACACATTGTAATGGATATGAAATAGTATTCCATATGGTTTTGATTTGCATTTTCCTAATGACCAGTGATGTTGAGCCTATTTTTGTGCATTTATTAGCCATTCAGACACACACACACACACACACACACACACACACACACAGATACATATGAATAAACATATACTTCTTTTGTGAGAATATTTTTAATGTCTTTAATTGAGTTGTCTTCTAACTTTTGAGTATTGAGAGTGCATTCAGGCTTTTGGCATTAATCGATTTTTCATAGATACTCTTTTATCAGGTTGACTAAGCTCTTTTCTATTCTGGTTTAAGAGTTTTCTGTTTTGTTTTGTTTTTAATTATGAATAGATGAGGTTTGTCAAACCTCATCTGTATCTATTGATATGACTATAGAATTTTGTTCTTAAAATTGTACTTGCTCATGGTGTTTTAATATGTTGTTGGAATTTGTATTTTGTTGAGGACTTTCTGTCTGTAGTCATAAGGGATATTGGCCTGTAGTTTTCTATACTTATTGTATCTTCATCTGGTGGTTTTTTAATTAAATAATGAGTTGGGAATTGTTCTCTGCCTATCTAAAATTTAGAGGAGATCTTATACTACTAGCATTATTTTCCCCATAAATGAGTCATAGTATTTGACAGGGCAACCATCCAGGCCTAGGCTTTTTATCTTAAAAACTTTTAAATTAATAATTCAATTTCTTGTTATTTTTCTTTCAGAAGTTCCATTTCTTTCTGATTTAGCTCCAGTAATTACTCTCTTTCTAGGAATTTTTCTAATTAATTTAAGCTATATATATAGTGCCCCTTTATAATCCATTTTATTTCTCAAAGGTCAGTAGTAATCCTTCTGTTATTCTTAATTTTAGTAATTTGATTTTTTTCACTCTCTCCCTCTTTTATTTTTACAAAATAATTAAAGGTCAATATTATTATTCTTTTCGAAGAATCCATTTTTGCTTTCATTGTTTTTCTCTATTGTTTTTCTGTTTTCTAGCTCATTGGTTTTCATCCTAATTTTCACTATTTTCTTCCTCGGGTTAGTTTTGGTTTAGCTTGTTCCTCCCCCACCGCCCCCCCCCCCAAACCAGTTTCCTAATTGGAAGATTAAGTTATTTATTTTTATATCTTTCATCTTTTCTAATATAGGCATTTCTATATTTTTATATATTTACATATTATTTCCCTATAACACTGCTTTAGATTAATACTATAAATTTTGATATGTTGCATTTGCTTTTTCATTAAGTTAAAATATTTAAAAATATACATTGTGATTTACTGTTTGACCAATGGGCTCTCTATAAGTGTGTTAACTGGTTACCAAATATTTTCTAATTTTATTCTAATTCCGGTATAATTTCACTTTGCTCAGAAAATACTTTTTTTATGATCCCAGTTCTTATAAATATATTGAGATGTATTGAGACTTTTCTATGGACTAATTTATATGCTAACCTGGTGAATGTTCCATATTTACTTGTGATGAATTATTCTCTGGTACCACAGTGGAATGTTCTATAGATGTAAGTTAATGTAACTGTTAGTCTTATTCATTCTTCTTATCATTACTGTTTTTCTGTTTAACTATTCAATCAATTATTGAGAATGGGCTATTGAAGTCTCCAACTTATTTGTTATATTATCACCTCCATTTAATTCTTTTAATTTATTGTTTTATGAATTTTGTGCTTTGTTTTTAGGTTTGTTTTTATTTGGAATTGCTTTATCTTCCTAATGAATTTACTATTGTTTTCATTATAAAACATACCTCTTTCTTTCTTTTTTAAAAAAATATATTTTATTGATTTTTTACAGAGAGGAAGGGAGAGAGATAGAGAGTTAGAAACATCGATGAGAGAAAAACATCGATCAGCTGCCTCCTGCACATCTCCCACTGGGGATGTGCCCGCAACCCAGGTACATGCCCTTGACCGGAATCGAACCTGGGACCTTTCAGACCGCAGGCCAACGCTCTATCCACTGAGCCAAACCGGTTTTGGCAACCTCTTTCTTTTTATTAACATTTTAAAAAATTCAAGTAAATTGTGACTCATATTAATAAAGTCACTTTAGGACTATTATGGTTAATATTTTATAGTGGATCTTATTTCATTCCTTTACATTCGACAAGATTGTGTACTTGAATCTAAAGTGTGAATAGTCCCACAACCATTAATGTTCAGTGTATCAGAGTTCTCCAGAAAATCAGAACCAATAGGATGTCTATCTATCTATTTATCTATCTATCTATCTATCTATCTATCATCTATCTATCTATCTATCTATCTATCTATCTATCTATTTATCTTTCTTTCTGTCTATCTATCTATCATCTATCTATATATTTATTTGTATGAAAAGAGACATACAGATTATGATTATTACAATAGCTTTATTAACTTGAAAGAATGTCACAATGGCACAGTGCACTTACTTTATTATAAAAATATTGACTCACATGAATATGAAAGTTAGCAAGTCCAAAATTTATAGATGGGAAACCCAGGACAGCTAGTGGTGCAGATGAAGTCCCAAGGCAGTCTGCTAAAAAATTCTCTCTATTTTTAAAAAATATGTTTTTATTGATTTCAGAGAGAGGGAGAGAGAGAGATAGACACATCAATGATGAGAGAGAATCATTGATTGGTTACCTCCTGCCTACTCCCTACTAAAGATTGAGCCTGCAATCCAGGCATGTGCCCTGATTGGGAATTGAATTGTTACCTCCTGGTTCATGGGTCGATGCTCTAACATTGAGCCACACTGGTTGGGCTAAAAAATTCCCCCTTATTTGGAGAAACTGGTCTTATTCTATATAGGTATTCAACTGATAGGATGAGGCCTACCCATATTATGGATGGCTGTGCTATGCAGTGAATCATAAAAACACATATGGTATCTGTCTTTGTGGAACCTATAGAACAGAGAGAGGGTGAAGCAGATATGGGGGACAAACAAACATGCTTAGGAAGTCAAGCACAGTATGTTGAAAAAAAAATGAGGTATTATGAAATCCTATGAAGGGACCTGACTCATTATGGAACATCCAGGAAGTCTATTTTAAGAAAAAGCCATGTGACTTGAGAGCTGACAGCTGAATAAGAATTAGTAGGAAAAGTGGTTTGAACAGAATATTCCAGGCAGATGGACGAAAGGACAAATGCAAAGAGAGAGTATGGTATTCTAAAAGTTGCAAGAAGTTCTAGGGGTTGAAGAAGAAAATGAATTGGGGAGAGTGAGTGAGTAATAATACCTTTATTTTTAAAATATCACTTTTTGCCAGGTAAATAATGAACTAATATGAAGCAAGAATCAAAGTGGCGAAAGCCATTATTAGCTAACTATTAGACTGATCCAAGCAAAGGCTGAAGGTAGGTGAAACTGAGGGTGGAGTTATTAAGATAAGAAGGCAGTTTTGAGAGATATTTAGAAGGTGATATCAACAACACATGAAAAAGTATTAGCTATGATGGTGAGAAACTAGGGGTGATCAGGGTTAAATGCTACATTAATGACTTGTACAATTATACAAATTACTAGAGGCCCAGTGCACGAATTCATGCACGGGTGGGGTCCAGCTGGCCTGACATCAATCAGGGTGGATCAGGCCGGGCCTATAGGGAGGAGGAGATGGCAGGAGGTTGGCTGGCTGGCCTGCCCCAATCAGGGCCCGATCAGGGTGGTCTCGACTGAGGGAGGGGCCATGGGCGATTGGCTTACCACCCCGCCCTCGATTGGGGTGGAAGAGGCTGATCAGGGGCAGGGCCAGCCAGGAGTGAGGGGTTATGAGAGGTTGGCTGCTGGCCACACCCCCTGATCCAGCTGATTTGCTGGCTGCAGTGGGCATCATAACGACTGGTCATTCTGGTCGTTATGGTGTTCCAGTCACTGGCTTTTTATATTTATAGATTGCTTTCCTCATTAAGATATGTAACCTTGGATAAGAAACAGTTTTGAAAGGAAGATTACCTACTGAGAGGTGGGTTATCCAGCCTCATGTGCAGAATTATTAGTGGGTCTTTGTAAAGGTCTCCCTGCACATAAAAATAATGATTGCTGTTGACCTAGTGCTTAATTCTCTATTTAAGAATTAAAGTGAGAGCTTTAATTCCTTAGTTAATAACTTAGTCACCATATGTCAAATGCTAAACACATAGGGACTACTTCCATTTAACCAGCAACTCTTTATTTATAACTGAGGTTGAATGTGCTTACTAGTTTAAGATGCTATCTTGAGATTAGGTTATAATCAAGGAGAGTAGGAAATCAAAATAATAATTTATGGCCCTGGCTGGGTGGTTCAGTTGATTGGAGCATCTTCCCATTCATGAAAAGGATGTGGGTTTGATTCCTGGTCAGGGCACATACCTACGATTCGTGTTCAATCTCCAGTCAGGGTGCATACAGGAGGCAACTGATCAATGTTTCTCTCTCTCTCTTAAAAAAAAAATCAATAAAAACATATCCTTGGATGAGGATTAAAAAAAAAGATGGCTTATGAAAGAAATATGTATATATTTACATATATATACATTTATATATATGTAAATGCAGACCTTTTCTTTATAATTTCAATGTCATCATTTTGGTTTTTATCCAGCATTATGGATAAATGACATAATTCTGAACTTTGGGTTTTCAAAAAGTCATATAAGTATTTCCATGCTCAGTGTACCCATATTTATAATTATCCCTTCTTTATTTTAGTCCAAGTAATGCCATTATTAAAGAGAATAAATGTGAGTGCATTAAAAAGTAATTTATTAACCACATTTATTAATCCTCATATTTCTTATTACAAACTGCCTAGATACAGAAAGTTTCACACTTGAACTTATTATGCTACATTGATTTAAAAGATATCACTTCCAATAAAAACTAAAAAACCTCAGAGAGTATTTTGGGAAAGGGAGCATTCTTTATTGATCTTGTGACACAAGACATATCAGTTCTCATGTATCTCGTTTATTCTTAAGTATGTCTCTATTAATAATGTAAAGTGTTTGATGGAAAGTGCTTCATAAATAGATTCTTCCAATTCTGAATCAATATCTTCACTTAATTTTTTCTCTGTTATTGATATTCAATGACAGACTAAAATTCTGTATGGATCAAGGACATTTCCTTACAAATATACCAGTGTTGGAAAGCTTACATTATATCATATGACTTTAGACTAAGAGCAAAAATAGATACCTTTTGCTATGTTTTTTTAGTTCTACCTCTACATCTCACCTTGCCTCTATTTTTTGTCTCCTAAACTCTCTTAAGGTTGACAACTGCTTATGCAACTGTTCTCTCAGAGACTTTTGTAAATATCATTGAGACACTTTTCAGGCTGTGAAAAATGCTTTGGGTGGTTGCCTAGCCTGGTCTCATTAATATGCATCCGCATTGCCCTCCTGTGACAGGCAGCAGAGAAAATACAGAGACAGGAGGGTGGGGGATTAAATTATGTGAATTTTCCTCTGGTGACAAGAAGATGAATCAAATAACCACAGTGGTCTCTGAATGTCTATTTTTATTCCTCATTTTGGGAATTTCCCTAGCAGGTAAGGCAAACCAGAAAATATAGAAAATTTACTGACACTGAGATCAATTTTTCACAGAGTGGGTATAAGATTTACCCTTGATTTCTGAATAAGGGAATATTTAAGTACAAGTACTTAAATACTTAAACTTTAATTTTTGTTCAATGTTGAAAAAGATAATTGAAAAGCTTCACTGATGGGAAACTTTGGCCTTTACAGTTCATTGTACCCTTATCACGTATATTTGTTCTCGTTCTTGATGTTAACATTAATTCCTTTCATAAATCGTTGTTTTTATCATAACTTACTTATTTAAAAAATTTTGGTTCTCATTAAATAGGTCTATTGAGTTTGGAAAGACAATTAGAAGAGCACTATATGGCTGAATTTTTCAAGGTAAATAAAGAGAAAAGTTGTATTAGAAACAAGATAGCGTAAGGGCTGGAAACAGAGACTATAATATTAATTGCGCTTCTACAAGACATACTCAGAGATCACTCTTAAATAATACTTTGTTGCTCAAAGCAACTGACTGTGGGTCCATCCTTGAGGAAAAGGAAACCAGATAAGACTGAGTCAAAGCGTCAGGGGTGGGCAAACTTTTTGACTCGAGGGCCACAATGGGTTCTTAAACTGGACTGGAGGGCCGGAACAAAAGCATGGATGGAGTGTTTGTGTGAACTAATACATGTTAACACTGCTGCTGGTGAAGGAGCGGAGGGGAGAGCAAGAGAACCCTCTGTTCTTTCAGCTCCGCGGGCTGGCTAGAACAGCCGAACGCGCCGGATCCGGCCCGCGGGCCGTAGTTTGCCCACGGCTGGTAGGGATAAGATCTCCACAGAAATCAAGGGCTATTCTTTGTACCTATATACTAGGTGTGCCGGTTAATAATTTGGATTTTTTAATCAAAGAAAACATGATAATTTCAAGAGAAACATCAAATGTGCTTTATTCAAAGTAATGTCCATTGCTAGCTGCACATTTCCCCATCTTTCAGGTAATTTGTGGATACCGTCCCAATAGAACTTTTCTTGTTTTGAGGCAAACTATTCAGAGACCCAATTTTCCACTTCTTCATATGTTTTGAAGTGCTGCTCAGAAAGTGCATGTGCCATCGATCAGAACAAGTGCTAATCTAAAGGAGCAAGGTCTGGTGAATACAGCGGGTGGGTTAATACTTCCCAGGCAAGATCTTTTAACGTGTCTTTAACTGGTTTTGAAGTGTGTGATGGTGCGTTATCATGAAGCAAAATTACCTTGCCGTGTCTTCTGGCCCATTCTGGTCGTTTTATGATCAAAGCGTGGTTCAAATTGATTATTTGTTGTCAGTAGTGATCAGTATTAACAGTTTCACCTGGTTTTAGAAGCTCATAATACACCACACCTTCCTGATCCCACCAAATGCAGTGTTTTCTTCTTCCGAAGCGATTTGGCCTTGCAGTCGATGTTGATGGTTGACCTGGATCAACCCATGATTTTGTGCATTTGGGATTCTCAAAATCAATCCACTTTTCATTGCCAGTCACAATTCAGTGCAAAAAAAGACTTTCTTTTGTGCTGTTGAAGCAACATTTTACTGATGACTTTTTCGGTTTTCCATTTGTCTTTCGTTCAGTTGATGTGGCACCCATTTTCCTTCCTTTAAAAATCTTTCCCATTGCTTGTAAACGATCAGAAATTGTTTGCTGAGCAACATTTAATCCTTCTGCAAGTTGTTTTTGAGTTTGACATGCGTCTTCATCCAATAATGCTTGTAATTGTTGGTCTTCAAACGTTTTTGGTTGACCTGGACGTTCTTTGTCTTTCACATCAAAATCATCACTTTTAAAGCGTTTAAACCAGCGTTCACAAGTATCTTGAAATAGAGCATGTTCACCATAAGCCTCCCGAAGTATTCAGCAGCACTTTTCTTCAAAATAAAGTAATATATTAAAACTTCCCGCAAATGCTTTTTTTGGCACGAAATTTGACAGTTTTAAGTGTGAAAATATCTATGATGTTAACACCTTCAGAAAATTTGACATATGAAGTTTTGAAGCTTGTTGTCAATACAACAAAATAGCATACATATCAAATTTCATATACATATATCAACATATGTGTAACTCCATCTATTGAAAAAAATCTGCATTATTAACTGGTGCACCTAGTACCATCCATCTTTCTATCTGTCCATCCATTCATTATCTACTTATTAATAATTGTTCTATCAACTATGTGATGGAATCCATTATTTAAAAGAACTAAGGGACACAAAATGTAAAATAGATCCAAATTGTCAAGATAGAGCCTCAGGATTCTTGTGTTCTAACTTCAAGGATTCCTCTATACTTGGCTTTCCTGGCATCTTTTCTGTTCAGAAAGACCATGCAGAATTACATAGAACTCGGTAACTATTGCTCAGAGTCATTTCTGTAATATGAAAACCCATTACTGACTTCTTCCCTATGTATTTAGAGTTAGGCTTTGAAAATTTTTGGTGGAGAAGAGAGAATTCTGTTCCTGCCGGGGTCCAACCCCAGCAGGTCCAGGGGTTCCCAAAGGCGTGGACGGAGTCAGCGAAGAAGGAAGGACACGGAGACAGCGTTCAGTTGATCAGCACCCTAGCCAGGATCTCCAGCCCGGATCTCCAGCCAAGTTTTGGTCTGGATCTCCAGAGAGGTTCTGCTTAGGATCTCCAGCCAGGTTCTGTCCAGGTACTCCAGTCAGGTTCAGTCACCAGGTTCCAGTCAGGCTCTCCTGCCAATCTCCGCAGTCAGGTTCAGTCCAGGATCTTTTGCCATGCTCTCTCGCCAGGCTCCGCCTCCAGGCTCCCAGGCCAGTCCCTCTCCGGGATCCTCCGGCATGCTCTCTCCAGCGAAGTTCTTCTGTCTCTAGAGAACGTTCTGTGTAGGTTCTGTGCCTAGGCTCTGTCTCTCTTGGTCCTGTCTTCCAAGCCCTGTGTCCTTAGTTCTGTGTTCTGAGTTCTGTCTGTTTTTGTCTTGTTGCATCTGTATTTATACCAGTTGATTCTAATCCTGTCAATTTCTATTACAAAGGTTAGGGCGTTTCTTATCTCCATTCCAGGGAGTAAAGATTATGTAGCTTAAGCATGATTGTTTGTAGTTAAATTGATTAACTACCCGCCTGGCACTTAGTTAAGGAGTTTCATCCCCTCCCTAACTTCAGGGGAAAATCCCTACCTGGGGATTCAACCTTTCTCGGAGAGGTGACCTTGGTTAAAACACAGCACCAAGAAGGTGAGCAAACATATTAAGAACCGTATGCTATATATGCCAGGTCCCTTGAAACAGCAAGGATGGACAGGCTCCCGGCATGTTCCTATCTTTGTGGTTACATCTCTTCTGCCCACTTCTTTCTTTTCTGAATGGCTAGAAATTTCCTAGTTTGTAGTTGATGAGATATCCCCTCTTCCACTCCTACTATATATCCTGCTGAAATTTACTTATTCTTATTCATGTCAAAAGCTTCTGACAAATGACTACCGACGAATGACTATTGTCTTAATTTAACTGATCTCAGCTGCATGGAGGAAAGAAATCTTATTGTGTGAAATAAATTAAAACAAAATTATTACTGGCTTACTTTGTTTCCTATTCTGGAATATTTGCCTCTTAAAAATGCAATTCCTGAATCTTCCCTCATAATATTTATGTGAGATTGCAAATTGAATTTCAGGCATGGCAGTGTTTTAGATATATTTAAAATCTCACACCACAGGTGTTTGCCAATTCAATTTACTAATATGTGCAGCTTTGCTTTGACTTTACCATATTTGCTCATAGGACCTACTATGGTGTTGTACTGCATATACTTAACAAATTCTTAAATTTTATCAATTATTTCTTTATGTCTAATAAGAGAGGCATGAGATCCAGGATCCTGCAGCTCAGTTACAAAACAAGGGTTCTTTTACCATTTACAGGTGAGAGGGAATAGAAGGAATGTATAAAAAAAGATACATTAAAAGGGCCAGGGCATAGAAATCTATAACTTTGATATATTTTTAATATTGTTTTGGCTATGTAAGGCTTCTTTGAATTACACATAAGTTTCAAGACTGAATTTTCCATTTCAGCAAAAAATAAAAAGAGAGGCATCACTGGAATTTTGATAGGTGGTATCTAGATTATTTGAAGGTGGTATTATCATCTCAACAATATTGTGTTTCAATCCATGAACATGGGATATCTTTTTACAGATCTTCTTTAATGGCTTTCAGCAATGGTTTATAGTTTTTAGTGTATCAATTCTTCATTCCTTGGTTTCATTTATTCTTAATTACTTTATCCTTTTGAGTGCTACTGAAAATGGAATTGATTTATTAATTTTCTTTTCAAATTGTAGAGAAGCAAAACCAATTTTTACATGTTGATCTTTATCCTACAACTTTATTGATTAATTCTAGTAGTTTTTTGGTGGGTTCTTTAGGATTATCTCTATGTAAGATCATGTTATCTACAAATAGCACTGCCCCCATTTTTCTTTATTCATCTACTTTGATTTAAACTAAACATTTATGGAGATCCAGTCGGTGCCAATGGTAAAAGCAAGGCCTTTTCTTTCTCTTTTTTTAAATATGTTTTTATTAATTTTTAGAGAGAGAAAGGGGTAGGAATAGAGAGATGGAAACATCAGCCAATGAGAGAGGAACATCATCTATCAGCTGCCTCCTGCACGTCCAGACAGGTGCCCTGGCAGGAATCAAACCAGTGACCTCTTGGTGCATGGGTCAACATTCAACTACTGAGCCACACTGGCTGGATGATCTTTTCCCCCTTAAAGCTCATTGCTGTAATCTCAACACCTAGTTTCATATTAGATGCATAAGAATATTTAATTAATATTCAAGATAATGAAAGAAGGGATGAATGGAAATGATACATATAACGATAATCTTCAATTTTTAAGGTGGAGGTTATTGGAATAAAAGGATGTTAAGGAGAGAAGGGGCCATTCCAGTAGAGGCTCAGTGAGAAAATTGCTTTTAGGTTTATGGTTCTTAACCCTTGGTTTCACATTAGAGTCAACCAGGATGTTTAAAAAACACCTTTGTTTTGGGTATATCCCCAGAGTATATTCATCATAATCTCTGGAGTGGATTTTGAGAATTTGTAGTTTTAAAAACCTCCCAGATGATTTATTTTTTGAGAACCACTCTCTTATAGCATTACTCCTCATGTGATCTGAATTACTACTTCTCCTGCCAGGTAAGCTGTGCCATATTAAAAGCCTGATTGCAATCACACACATTTCCTTCTGCTTCAGGAAGAGAGTGCTTTTGCTACTGCATATAAATCTCGGGAGATCGCTTTCCTCATGATTGTGTTATAGGGGACTTTCGCCCTCGGCTCTGACAGACAGCCCTCTGCATCTGAAAGGATCACTTCTAATGGCATCTACTTCCACAGCAGATCAATGTATCGGCTTAGGCCAGTGGTCGGCAAACTTGCGGCTTGGCAAACTGCAGCTCTCAAGCCACATGCGGCTCTTGGGACCCTTGAGTGTGGCGGTATTTTGTGGAAGACCCACACTTAAGGGGCCAAAGAGCCGCATGTGGCTCGAGAGCTGCGGTTTGCCAACCACGGGCTTAGGCAACAGGAGAAGATAGTGGCCTTGACACTGAACAGATTACAAGATCTTTCTCCTGTATTCCACAGCGGTGCTAGATCTCTGTCTACAAGCTAGTTCCACTGAAAACATAGAGACAATTTCTAGCTCACTACACTAATCAACAATGTCAGGGACAAATTAGCAAGTTTAATTTTGTATACACAGCAAAGTGTCTCAGGAAAATCTTTGGGCCTGGTATTCAGAGGAGACATGTATTGTAATTCGTTTCTTGTTATAAGCAGTATGATTAGACACAAGTTATTTCTACCTACCTGGATGGAAGACCTTTTATTTATGAAGTCAGCAGTTGAACTTGGTATTCTCTAAGTTTCCCGAGGGCTCTAATAATCTATGACGTTATGTGCAATAAAAGATGTGTTTATCCACTACTTAACTGAGATCTAGAAAATGGAATTTCTTGTATTACTTTCTAGTATGCAGTAAAAGGCTGAAACTAATCATAATCAGTTGTCTGACATCATTTTATGAGAAATGTTTGTGTAATACCATATTTACAATGTTTGTGTAATGCCAGGCCTGTATATTGTCACTTTATCTTTAAAACATCCATGGAAGCAGATACTATTATTACCCATATTTTACAGATGTGAAACTGAGGGTAAAGAACTCTAAGTTGCCTATGTTGTCACAGCTCATGCAGAGCAGAAGGGGTCTTTGATCCCAAACAACGCATCTGTCGAGCCTGTGGCCTTGACACTAACAGCGCGGTGCTACATCTTGCCTATGATGGGAACAAAAAAGCACTGACTTGTATTGATGTTTCTATAGAAACTTAGCAAACAGATTTTAACCAATCACTAATTATATACAGTTGACCCTTAAGCAACTCGAGTTTGAATTGTATAGTTGTACTTATATGATCATTTTTTTTCCAATTGACTTACTCAGTTTAATTGATTCACTGAGTTCAGTGGATCCCTGCAATTCAAACCCGCATTATGCAAGGGTCTACTGACAGTTGGGAATCTGGACTGCAAAGCCCCTGAAGTTATAAGCAGATTTTAGACTGCACAAGCGGTAGGTATTCCAACCCCCATCTTCCCTGTGCTGTTCAAGGTCAACTGTATTGTTCCATTTAAGCCCCTCATGCCTTATTTAATTAGAGCAGAACTGCATTCCTTCCTCGTGGCCTAGAACTCTAAGTGAAGCCATGATTGGTGCTGGCTGTGATGGTTGTACTCATGTCAGCACTCCCTCCCACAGAGAGACTGAGAGTTCCTTTATTCTAGCCCTACTGCATCTCTCAGCTTATCCATGGTTTCTGTATGGCTAGCAGAGTGTTTTCCCATGTATGTGTGTGGCTGGCAGAGTAGTTTATTCACATATTTCTCACACTATTGGACAAGTCCTGCGCTCTCCAGTTCCCCGGGTCCACAGCTACTTATTGCATCACAGGAACCCACTTCATTCTTCACATTTGATATTTGACTCCTGCCTGAGACAGTCTAAATAAATCATAATGATATCATTTATAGTTTGTTTAATATTATTTGTTTTGGCTAGCTTGGCATCAAGTTTTCTTCAACAGTAGTTAACAAAGTTTATGGTATGGAGACAAATGATTTAATCATTGTATCCACCAAGGCTGCATGACCATATGATATGGATCTTAAGGTTGTAGAAATAAATAAATAAAAATATAGGATCTCTTTTAAAAAATTAAATTTATTGGGGTGACATTGGTCAACGTGAGCATATAGTTTTCAGGTGCGGGTTTCTATCTTTAAAAACGAATGAAGTTAGTAGCCAAAGAAAATATGTCTCCTGGACAATCAAATAAACACAATACCTGGACAAAGATGGAAACAGTTGACCTCCTGACCTATTCAATAAAAAAGCACAAACTTGTTTAAAGATATAAAGGCAAGGGTAGGGGAAACTACAAAGTGGACCTTTCAGTGCAGAAAAAAATATAAAATCATTCTCTGTGTTCCTAACTTCATGTCCATGTGTTTTTGAATTTATAATCTTTTAACTTAAACCCTGATGTTCCAGGACATGCATAATATCACCAACAGAGTTTCAAGCCTCAGATATTAACAGTTAGATAAAATCCTTCTACTGTATATTTACTATCGCAGTCAAGAATGTAAGTGCTTAGGCTTTGAGAAAGATAGCAAAGCATAAAGGAGAAAGATATTTTCAAGAAGCCGTTAATCCTCTAGCCATTTTCCCTGAAGAAAATTTAAAGTCACCATGTAATATTGCATCAGGAAGCTTGAAGCTTTTCTTGGCGTTCATTAAACAATGGGCTACAGTTCTCCCTCAGGATATTCTCAACCTACCTTAAAAGATACACAGCCTTCCTATTTGGAACATTTTGACAAGCAATTCAAAAATTCAAATTTCTGTAGGTCACTTTGCCCTTCAACTCATGTCTTTCGTCCTAGTTACAGGACATACTGTCCAGCCCAGCCCCAGAAACTATGATAATTGGACCCTGGGCACTGCCATGTATCATAAAATTTATAGCTCAAGCAAGCCACTTACTGGTTTTAATAGAATCAAAAGGAGAGAAAGCACATTTCCATTATCCCATAAAATTTCCCAGACAACTCAATATTTTTGACCAGCTTAACCAAATAGCGTTGGGGCTGAGCTAGGAAGTATTAGTAAAAAACTGAGCAATATGAGATGGTTTTAAACTCATTGATATATTCTGCTGCCTGGGGGAGACGCACCAGAAGTATAGATTAGTGACCAAAAACTGTGTTGGGTTGTGGCCTAAGAAATAGATTAGGTCCTAAACCCTATATTATATCCTACCACTGTTAGAGAAAATTCCCTGAGGCTGCCACTCTGTGCACAGATACAAAAAAAGTGGATAAAAAATGTGTACTCCATGGGAGAAATCTAAAAGCAGGAACCAATGTGCTTGATTGTTTAAATGCTGTGCTGGGCTGGCTGGTGTGGTGACAGCATTATGAGTGAATGTAGAGTAACTCTGTACTACATGTACAATAATTTATACTATATGCTATCACTTAATTCTTACAAATTTTTTTATACTCACCCGAGGATATTTTTTCCCATTGATTTCTAGAGAGACTGGAAGGGAGGGAGGAGGGGTAGGTGGGGGTGGGTGGGAAAGAGAGAGCGGGGGAGGAGAGAGAGAGAGAGAGAGAGAGAGAGAGAGAGAGAGAGAGAGAGAGAAAGAGAGAGAGAGAGACATCAAGTGGGCCTTCCATACACAGCCCACACTCTAACCACTGAACAAACTGGTCAGGTCCACTTCTTACAACTTTTTAATCCTTGTTCTATAACTGAGGAAATTGATATTATTAGTGAATTGATAATACACTCTTACAATTAATTGGTGGCAGGGCCCCAATTAGAAGCATAAGTCTTGGTTGTCCATGACTACTTTGCCTCACCAAGTTCATGTCAGATAAATAAATGTTCATTGACCACCTGCAATATAGAGAGCATCGTGCCAGTTGCTTTGGGGGAGAATGAAGAGGACTAGACTTGTTCTCACAGAGTCTACAACTACAGCACATGGAAGGATCACAGATGACAACTTCACAAATCTAAGGTCATTTTCTAGCACCATCCTTTATTCTAGCTTTTTGGACAAAGGCTCAACATCTCTGAACCGACTTTCCTCATCTAGGCAATTAATATGATGCGATACACATTTCAGAGGTCTTTTAAAAGCTAGAGACAATGTTTGTAAAAAGTATCACACCACATGGTACATGACCCAGAGAAACTCTTAACTAAATATTAATTTACATCACTATTGGTAGAAAAAGATAAGAAAAGAAGTTATGATCACGCCGGCTAGAATGAAGTGCCTTTTAAAATATACAGCTTTTAGTATACAACCTTTATATGCCATGAACTTTCATGACTTAGAATGATAGAATCTCAAGATCTGAAGGAAACAAATTTTCTAACCCTGCTCCCTATTATTTCAATTCTCTGCTCTCCTTCAGGAAAAATGGTCTTTTTTTCTGATGTCTCTTCTACTTACCCATCACATTATTCCTCACAAATTAGTTATGAAGCAAAAGAAAATGCTTAAAATATTTTTTATGCATCATGAAGTCTACTAATATTCATGGTAAGGATGTATCAAATTACATAATATATACGCTTGATTTTTTTTTTTTTTATCTGCCTGGCATCTAATCCAGTCATAGTTTTACTTCTTCTGTTCAGGAAGATTAAAAATTAAATAGGCTATGCTGTCACTACTTCCAGCTTCCCTCCAAAACCAGTTTTTAAGTTTCATACTGGGACATATTGTACAGTATAAACATGATATGCACACAAATACGCACACTTTATCTTGCATACTTAAACAAATGTGCCCTGTCTTCCACACCCTCATTTCACCGCTGCTGTCTTTCCCTGGTGAGCGACATGGAAGCAGCAGAGTGGAGTGGCTGGTGGTCATTAGGAAGACTGTGTGCATCCTCATCTCACAGGGCTCACTGTCCCTCACGTTACAGTATGTCACTTCATTGTCAACGTGGCTTTAGTTACATATGTTCAAGGGCAGTGGTTAGCAGCTTGCCTTGATCATTAAAACGTAGAATTACAGAAGTTCTCCCTCTCCCCCTCTTATCTGTGGTATGTTCCATTCATTGCCTTCAGTTAACCACAGTCTGGAAATACTAAATGAAATATTCCAGAAATAAACAAATTCTACCCAGTAGTGTGGTGAAATCTCACACCGTCCCTCCCCAGAGTTGATTCATCCCTTGCTTGGGTGGTGTCGCCAGGCCATATAAGCACTCTCGACCTGGTAGTCAATTGGTAGCTGCCTGTTATCAGATTGACTATTACTATATTATGGGTTCAAATAATACTTGTTCTATTTAATATTGGCCCCAAGAGCAAGAGCAGTGATGCTGGCAATTTGGGTATGCCAAAGAAGCTGAAAAGTGCTTGTTATGCACAGTCAGAATGGTAATAGTAGCCTAATGCTATGTCACTACATAGGCAATTTCTCATCTCACATCATCATAGTAAAGGTGAGTATAGTATAGTAAGTTATATTGAGAGAGATTGAGAGAAAGCACATAATTTTTATTATAGTACATTGTTACAATTGTTCTATTTTATTATTAGTTGCTGTTAATTTCTTTCTGTGCCTAATTTATAAATTAAGCTTTATCATAGATATGCATGTATGGAGGAAAAATAGTCTAAATATGGTTCAGAACTACCTTTGGTTTCAGGCATCCCCTGAGAATAAGGGGGGAATGAAAGATTGTTAACAAAGGGATAAGAGAGGTAGGTTTGTGAGTAAAACATGGTTTCTGTTTTTCAAACCAGACTCTAGCTAATAAAGTGCTAAATACAGATTAGAGAATAGAGTAGTAAATCAAAAGAATGGACTAATGTAATTACCACCCATCTTTGGCTCAAGAATACACATTACTGTAACTAAAATCTATGATCAGGGCAAACCCTTGCCAAGAACTCATTCTCTATTTTCCCCCTTTTCATTTCTACCCATGTGAACGTTCTTCTGAATCCTTTTCTAGTTTTTTTTTTTTTTTCTTAATAAACATAGGTAATGCTTTTTATTTTTTTATTTTTATTTATTTTATTTTTTAAATATATTTTTTTCTTTAATATATTTTTTATTGATTAAGATATTACATATGTGTCCTTGTCCCCACGTTACCCTCTACCCCCCCCCCCCTCCGCTCATGCCCTCACCCCCCCCCCCCCCCCCGTTGTCCGTGTCCATTGGTTAGGCCTATATGCTTGCATAAAAGTCCTTTGGTTGATCTTTCCCCCTTACCCCTACCCTCCCCTACCTTCCCTCCAAAGCCTGACAGTCCAATCAATGCCTCTCCGTCTCCGGATCAGTCCTTGTTCATCAGTTTATGTTGTTCATTATATTCCACAAATGAGTGAGATCCTATGGTATTTATCCGCTCTCCAGTTCCATCCATGCTGTGGCAAATGGTAAGAGTTCCTTTTTCTTCTTCCTCTTCTTAAAGAATACCTTTCAGCATTTCATATAATGCTGTTTGGTGGTGATGAACTCCTTTAGCTTTTTCTTATCCGTGAAGCTCTTTATCTGACCTTCTATTCTGAATGATAGCTTTGCTGGATAAAGTAATCTTGGTTGCAGGTTCTTGCTATTCATCACTTTGAATATTTCTTGACACTCTCTTCTGGCCTGCATGGTTTCTGTTGAGAAATCAGCTGACAGTCGTATGGGTACTCCCTTGTAGGTAACTGACTGTCTTTCTCTTGCTGCTTTTAAGATTCTCTCTTTATCTTTTGCTCTTGGCATTTTAATTATGATGTGTCTTGGTGTGGTCCTCTTTGGATTCCTTTTGTTTGGGGTTCTCTGCGCTTCCTGGACTTGTAAGTCCATTTCTTTCACCAGGTAGGGGAAGTTTTCTGTCATTATCTCTTCAAAAAGGTTTTCAATATCTTGCCCTCTCTCTCCTTCTGGTACCCCTATAATTCTGATGTTGGTATGCTTGAAGTTGTCCCAGAGGTTCCTTACACTATCTTCATATTTTTGGAATCTCTTTTCTTTTTTCTTTTTCGGTTGGGTATTTTTTGTTTCTTTGTATTTCAAATCTTTGACTTGATTCTTGGGATCCTCTGGTCTGCTGTTGGATCTCTGTAAATTATTCTTTATTTCAGTCATTGTATGCTTAATTTCTAGTTGGTCCTTTTTCATGTCCTCCATGGTCTCACTATACTTATTGAGGGACTCATTAAATTTATCAGCGGTTTCCATAAAATTCTTGAAAAACCTTATAAACGTGGCCTTGAACTCTATATCCAGTCGTTTGCTTTCCTCCATTTCTGCCATTTGTGACCTGTTTCTTTGTCTCCGCATTTTGGCTGCTTCCCTGTGTTGATAGAGTGGCCCTGCGTGCCAGGTGTCCTGTAGGGCCCAGTGGCTCAGCCTCCCCAGTTACCTGAGGTGGACACTCTTGGTGCACTCTTGGTGCCTTGGTTGTTGTAGGATCACTGGGAGGAATCGACCTCCAGGCCAATTGGCTGTGAGAATCAGCTGTGTCTGAAGTGGGAGAACTTCTGTGCTGAAGACACCCTTCTGGGGCAAGACTTGCTTCAGTGGGGCTTTGGTGCTCACTGAGTCTGCTCCCTGAGTGTGTCCATTATGGATCTGAGGAGTTGCAATCTGGATGGTCCCCCTCTGACCACTGGGTACAGTGGCTCCTGGATCTAAGGAGGTGCTAATTCAGCTTCTGCCTGAGGCCACACAGCAAGAGCCACGAAGAGGCTCAGCTGTGAAGCAATGCAAGCCGCTGTGGGGCCTTTGGCCTTCTCTTGGAAGTTCCGGGTCTGCCTGGCTCCGCTGCAGTTAGGTACATTCACATGCAAAAGCCTCTGCCACAGCCTGGGTGGGGCGGGGTCTCAGGGAATCAAAGGGCGTAGCAAGCAGCTATGGCTGATTCTCCGCCCAGCCCTAAGGAGTCGAGTGTCTCAGTGACCCGATACTTGCTGCAAGCATTTCTGAGGGAAAGCCGTCCTCAAGTTCGCCCGCTGCCCGACAGTGCAGCTTCTCCCCGTATGAGTCCTGGGTCCCCAGAGACTTCCCGGAACCGGAGTTCAGAGCAGTCAGGAGCTTGTGATTCAAAAAGACAGCCGTGTCCTCAGGTGCCACCACCTTTCCGCGTGCGCGCGAGCCACCGTACCTCTGCACTTCACCTCCGCAGCTCCTCTGGCTCTCAGTGTGCTTTTCTTTCCTTCTAGTTGTAGAATTTACACTCAGCCAGCCTTCCTGTTGTTCTGGATGATGTCTGCTCTGTCCTTTGCGGTGTTTTTCAATTGTTGTGGGAGGCGGCAATTTCCTGGTGTTTATCTATGCCGCCATCTTAGTTTCTCCTTTTAAATATATTTTATTGATTTTTTACAGAGAGGAAGAGAGAGAGACAGAGAGTTAGAAACATCGATGAGAGAGAAACACCGATCAGCCGCCCCCTGCACATCCCCCACCGGGGCAGTGCCCACAACCCAGGTACATGCCCCCGACCGGTATCAAACCCGGGACCCTTCAGTCCGCAGGCCGACGCTCTATCCACTGAGCCAAACCGGTTTCGGCCCTTTTCTAGTTTTTAAGTATTTTATGACTGCTTCCTCTTAGGAAGTCTACTCTCTTCTTTTTGCTTCACCCCCAGCACATACTAGACTATATTTTATCATATTGATATATCTTGTAACAGTTACATTTATCCTAGGCAAATGTAGGGAGAAATTACTCCCTTCCTTAGTTAGGTTCATCTTAAAACTTGGTAAATCGTAAAATATTTTTTTTTCATTCCTGTTGTATAATAAGAAATATATATAATTTATTTCCTGAATGACAGGGACATCTTTTGTCCTTAGTGCTTGGTGGGCCCTAGGCTGGTCACCATAAAGACTAACTTTTGCCCTGGCCATTATGGCTCAGTTGGCTGGGTGTTGTCCTGCACAATGAAAGGCTGCTGGTTTATCCCCATCATGGCTCATGCCCAGATTGCAGGCTTGATCCCTAGTAGGCCTGTTCAGCTCTCACAGAGATATTTCTCTCTCTCTCCTTCTCCCTCTTCCTTCCTTCCTCTCTCTCTTTAAAAATCAATTAAAAGTCTTTAAAAAACAAACAAACACATGACTAGGCCTTGATTAGAAGCCTGGAACTTGCTGCCTCACCCAACCCCCACTCCCAAACTCAGGTGAGTGGTGAGAGGTTGGTGATTGAATTAAAAATCAATCATGCCTGTGTGATGAAATCTCCATAAAAATCCCTAGACTAGAGGGTCTAGAGGCCTTCTAGGATGTCAACACATTCATCTGCCTTGTGGGTGGCACATCTCAACTCTACAGATAGAATCCCCTGTGCTGGGCACCCTTCTGAACCTCATCCTATGTACCTCTTCATCTGATTGTTTATTCATATCCTCTATAATCCTATGTAATAAAAGCCTAATATGCTAAGTGTCTGGTCGACTGGTTGCCCATTTAACCAATCAAAGGGTAATATGCTAATGATATGCTAAGACCACTCAACCTCTCGCTATGACATGCACTGACCACCAGGGGGCAGATGCTCCAACCAGTATGTTAGCTTGCTGCTGGGGTCTGGCCAATCGGGACTGAGTGTGATGGGCTGGACATGCCCTGGAGCCCTCCCGCATCCTTCCCTTACCCTGATCGTGCACCAGTGAGGTCCTTGGGCTTGGCCTGCACCCGCTCGCAACTCAGGACCCTTCAGGGGATGTTGGAGAGCTGGTTTGGCCTGATCCCATAGGCCAGGCCAAGGGACCCCACTGGTGCATGAATTCATGCACTGGGCCTCTAGTATCCAATAAGCATAAGTAAAGCGTGTTTCTGAGTCCTGTGAGCCATTCTAGGCAATTATTGAACCTTAGGAGGCCCAAACTCCTGATTTATAGCTGGCCAGCCAGAAGTATGGTGTCCCCGGACTTGTGATTGGCATCTTCAATGAGGGCAGTCATATGATGCTGAGCCCTTTGACTTGTGGGATATGATTCTAATTCAGGTAGATTGTGTCAGAATTGAACTGAGTTGCTAGATACCCAAGTTTGAGTGTGGAGAATATGATAATTGGTAGTTGGTGTCGGAAACACCACAATTCCAAAGAGTTTGTAATGTATAATCAGCTTTCCTGATATGCCAGAAAATTTACATTATAGTCATGGGGATATATACTATAGCATAGGAAATGTAGTCAATAATCCTATATAATAAAAGCCCAGGGACTGAACAGCAGAACGACTGGAACAACTGGAATGACTGGAATGACCATGGACCCTTGCCCCTGAGCAGGCACCCCCACCCCGATCGGGGGCCCCCATTGGGTTGGGCTGGCTGGACCCCACCAGTGCACGAATTTGTGCACCAGGCTTCTAGTATTGAAATAACTAGGTATGGTGCCAGTACTAGAAATATTAGGGGAACACTTTGTAAAGAATATGATTGTTTAAGCTATGCTCTACACCTCAAACTAATCCTATATAATAAAAGCCTAATATGCAAATCGACTAAACGGCAGAACGACCAGTGGAATGACTGGTCGCTATGACGTGCACTGACCACCAGGGAGAAGATGCTCAATTCAGGAGCTTCCCCTAGCCCTCAGGCCCCAGGCCAGCCAAGGTGGGTGCCAGCGGGGGCACCCTGATTGCCCTGCAGGTCGTCTTGCAGAGGGAGGTGACCTGTAAGGGGTGAGGACAACTGATGAGTGGGCAGAAGCGGGGGGTGGGGTCAGCCAGTGAGTGGGCTAGTGCTGCCCCCCCAATCGCCCTGCTGGTCGCCTCCCACAGAGGGAGGTGACCTGCAGTGGTGGTGGGGGGCAGCAAGCAGGCGGTGCCAAGCCGGCCAAGGCAAGTGCCAGCGGGGGGGCCCCCCGATCATCATGCTGGCTGCCCGCAGATTGGTCCTGATGGCCAGCCAGGCTTAGGGACCCTACCCATGTGTGAATTTGATGCACCGGGCCTCTAGTACAAAATAATTTTGAATGTAAACTATAATTGAAAAATTAAAAACAAAACAAAATTTAATATCTTTGTACTTAGTCTTTCTTTTTGTTAATAAGTTGAGGGTTTTTAAATAAAATTCTTCCCATATATTTGTTTTGTTTTATTTCAATCAGTGAATATTTTATTATTGATTTTATAATTATGTCTAATTTATACATTATTTATATGCTAGAGGCCCAATGCACAAAATTTGTGCAAGAGTAGGCCTTCACAGCAGTGACGACTGCCTGGGCCCCTCCTTTGCAGCCACAGTGCCTGCCTCCATCCTGTGGCAGCCCCGGCTTCATCCAGAAGGATGGATGTGCGGTCTAATTAGCATATTATGTTTTTATTATTATAGATTTTTCACATGAGATATATATTTTGAATATACCTTCCAATCAATTTTGACAAATGCATATTCAGATTTAAACATTCCAATCACCCCCAAAAATTTACTTATTCCCTTTTTCCTTTAATCTACTCCCCACTCAGGAGTAACTGTTGATGTGATATCAATCAGTATAGATTAATTTTCCTGACTCTTCAGTTTCTTCCACAAAGAATTTTATGTCCAGTTTTTTATTCTTGGAACTGATCCATGTTGTACTGATGCAGGCTTCAGTAGTTTATAACTATTAATTGCTGAGTGGTGCCCCATTCTGTGAAGATGACACCATTAATCAGTTTTCCTATTGATGGATCTCTACATTATTTCCAATTTTTGTTTATTATGATAACCATTGCTATTTAATAATTTTAGAAACTACCAACAGTTTGCCAAGGCTGTTATAATATCTTACACTCTCACAGCAATATGTGAAAGCTCCCATTGTTCAACATTCTCTCCTACATTTGGTATTTCAATCTTTTCAATTTTAGCCATTTAAAGGACATATAATGGTATCTTGTGATTTTTAATTTGTTTTGTCCTGATGAACCAGCAATGTTGAGGATCTTTTCATATGCTTATTGACCATTTATATCAGTGTGTGGGTAAAGAGTTTGTTCAAATTTTTGCTTTATTATACTGGGTTACATGCATATTTATTGAGCTCTAGGAATTCTTTATGTATTTTTAATGCAAATCCTTTTTCAAACGTGTAAGTAATAAACCTTTTCACTGGCTTTTGGTGTGTGTGTGTGTGTGTGTGTGTGTGTGTGTGTGTGTGTGTGTGATATCATATTTCGACATCTGAACCAAATTTGCAGTGGAGGTCCTTTCTGTTCTGACATAGAACATTGTGTAGGTTTAAGGTGTAAAACATGCTGATATAATTATACACAGCAAGGTGTAATAAGCTCTTTTTTTAAAGTTTGTTTTTATTGAGATATAACTGACATAGAACATTGTGTTAGGGTTAAGGTATAAAACATGTTGATATTGAAAAAGAATTTTTGGACTGGAACCCAGATTCGTTATCCGCACGAGTCAAAGAATGAATCCATGGACAGAGGTGGTATAGCAAAGGTGGAGATTTATTTATTTATTTAAAAATATATTTTATTGATTTTTTACAGAGAAGAAGGGAAAGGGATAGAGAGTTAGAGACATTGATGAGAGAAACATCGATCAGCTGCCTCCTGCACACTCCCCATTGGGGATGTGCCCGCAACCAAGGTACATGCCCTTGACCAGAATTGAACCTGGGACCCTTGAGTCCACAGGCTGACGCTCTATCCACTGAGCCAAACCAGTTAGGGCAAGGTGGAGATTTATTGATAAACAAATACAGACTCCCACGTGGGGAGAGGGAAAGAGTCCCACTGAGTTCCTTTTCCCTATGGCTTATAAAGGCTGCAGATCCTGGTGCCTTGATATCCGCTCTGATTGGTCAGTATCCCCTTGGACTGGTTACTATAGTAACTCCTGAACTCAAAGGTCAAACTTCACATGGAACATGGGAGGTTCTCCCCTCCCCCCTCCCCCCTTCCTTATTGTTTTCCTATTCCCTTTGGGCTTTCTTCTTCTCCCTCTGGATGAAGGGTTTCCTTCTTTATTTTGTAAATATAGACCTTTCGCTGTTCCCAGCTCCCTCATTCTATGGAAATGTACGTGTTGCAGCTTTTTAGCTCCCCTATTCTATGGAAATATACCTTCTGTTGCTCTGCAGCCCCGTGCTTCCTCCGTGGTCCCCTTAATTTCAAAAATTTCCGAAAACCTGCCTTTATCGCCCCTAAAAATTCCTGTTTCAATATAATTATACATTGCAATTGATTACTACTGCAGTGTTTTCTAATACCTCTACCTCTTCACATCATATATATATGTATATATATAGTAGTGGGAACACTTAAGATCTAGTCTTTTATCAACATTAAGGTTTATAACACAGTATTGCTGTCTATAATCACTATGCAGTGATTTAGATCGCCAGGACTTATTTATCTACTAGTTTAAAGTTTGTACCCTTAAACAACATATTCCAAGTTTTCCTATCCCCCAGCCTCTGGTAACAACCATTCTACTTTGTTTTTATCAATTAGACTTTTAAAAATTCCACAAATTATTATATCATTTAGTATTTGTTTTTCTCTGACTTTCCTCACTTAGCATAGTGCCCTCAAGGTCCATCCGTGTTATTACCAATGACAGGATTTCCTTTCCTTGTGGCTGACTAATATCCCAGTGTACGTACATACACCCCATCTTATCCATTCATCTTTTGAGTCTTAGGATTTTTTTTCAGATCTGGGCTATTGTCAATAATACTGCAATATACACAGGAGTGCATATATCTCTTCAATATCCTGTTTTCATTTCCTTTGATTATATACCCAGAAGTGAAATTGCTGGGTCAAATATAATCAAAAACAATAGTAGTTCTCTTTTTTAAAAAGTTGAGGAACCTCCATACTGTTTTCCATAGTGACTGAACCAAGTGACATTCTAAGAGAGAGCAATTGCCCACAGCTGTTCTTCAGGGGAAAGCCTGTGGGAACAGACAGCTAAGGTCTCCTGGGATGACTTCTAGGCCACTCGCTGCTTCTGGGCCCTGCACAGAGGAACTTCTGGCCCTAATGATGTGCAATGAAACAGCCTGTTGGGTTGCAGTAGCCTTGGACTTTGGCAGACATGGTGTTGGGGCTCCAGCAGCTCCACTGGAAGCCTGAATTACTGCCCCAGGCCTTTAGCCTCCCAGATGGCAGAGATTTGCAGCTCAACCATGTGCAGTTCACTCCCTTCTTCGGGCCTGGGGGAGCTTGCACAGCCTTGAGCCAGAGCTTGGTTCCCCACAGGTGGCTGAACCCCAGGAGTGAGCCCCAGGGCACTGTAACTCTGGTGGCGGGAGGTGTTGTGTTGCTGAGGTTTGGAGTTTACTTGATAGGTGGTGCGAGCCAGATTGCTTACTGGTGAGTCTGGGAAGAAGGGCTTCTGGGTCAGGTGCTGAGGGAGGAACCCAGGTGTTTCTCATCCCTGGGCTCTCCATAAATTTCCTGAGATTCCATGAGATCTGGCCTCCGGCTGGGAAGAAGGGTTATGGCAGCAGCTCCGGACTGCGTGTGTAAGTTATTTAATTCTTTTGGTAATTTTACAAAATTTTTATCGTGCAAATAAGGACAGTGCATAATGTTCTAGATAAGACCTAATAAGTCAGAATAATTGTCATTAAACACATATTAGCCTCAAGGTAAAATATTTGGGCTACAGGAGATGGTATCTTTTCTCTTTGGGTGCGATTAGTTAAAACTTGGAAAACTCCTAGCCTGCTCTTCACTTATTGTTTTCTTGAAATTCTGCAGTAACATTTCTGTCTGTCCCTCGAAACACAGTTTTGTAACCTTACCACTAAGGCCAATAGCCTTAATTTATAGGCTTCCACAGGCTTTCTCAATTGAAAATGTTCTTATATGTACAGGAGCCTCTATTACTTACTGAGTCAACTTCTTTTTTTTTAATAAATTGTTTTTTAGTTTATAACTCACAAATACGCACTAGGATGTCACATTTCTTATTACCTCTTTAATTTAGAAATAAGTGAAAAAGTCCTCCTTTCTTCTTCTTTTTTTGTGGCCCTCTGCCAAAAACCAAGCTCTGCATACTAAATAAAACAGCAGAAAGTTGTTTATTGCAAGCTTTCAACCTCCAAACTGGGAAACTCAAGGCTATGGGAGCATGAGTTCTGATTTGCTCACAGACTAAGTGATTTTTATGGGTAAACGTGAAAGTTATTTGGCTTTTTCAGCCAGTTGGTTGTCTAGCGGTCTTCCTCTCTATTTGGATGAGGGCAGCTGAGTCAGGGGAACAAGGAGGTCCAGAGATAACAGACTTGGCATTTGGGGATTGGCTGGTGTCCGCTGCTGATTTCTAAGAGGAACTATAGATTCCTGTAGGGTTAGGCTATGTGTGCTTTATGTGCCTGCCTTGACCGTCTGCATTTTGTTCCTGACATAAGCGACTCTATTTTAATTTGGTTCTACACTTCCGGGACAAATTTTGCTTAAGAATTAGTTTTTTTCCCCTTGTAATAAATTAGACACTTTGTTGTATGATTTACCTAAAAACAAACAAACAAAACAAAACAAAAAAACACCCAGAAAAAAAACAAAAAAACCCTAGCCTGCTCCACCAGCCCCTTATTTAATATCATGCTTTTCATGATTTCTTTCTGCAAATACTGTGTGCACAGGCTGCATAGAATACTTTTCCTGATCAGAAAACATTTATAAAAGCAGAATTATGTAAGTGGGTTCAATCTCAAGTAGGGGAAAAATAGCAGCTGTACAATAAAAATATTCTGCAAATAAGTCACCCGGTCAGTGATGCTATGGCAGGAGGACATGTCCCTGGATTCAGAAAAAACATGTGGGCCGAGCCTGGAAATAATATTTTCATTCTTGAAAAGGAAGTAACTGGATTAGCCAGTAACTGAGGCATGGGAGAGACTAGAAGTGCGTCTGTGGGTAATACAATTAGAGCGAGAAGGCAAAGCCTAGACTTAGGAAGAAACAAAAGACAGCAGCAGCCAAGATAAATGCCCACTATATAAAGCTATAGTGCTTAGTAATTTTCACAGTTAATGGGGTAATATGCCAAGAAGAATGAAATGAAAATTTCAAACAACAGTTAAAGTGATTTACTAGCAGGTATCTATGAAATTCGTTTTCATTTGCTTTAGGACTTGATTTTCAAAGTCTTTATTCTAGGTACAGAAAAACAAATAATGTTATGATTAAGTAATCTCAGTGATGGGTTACTTTGTTAATACCTACATTTTATTCAGTGACAAAGAACAGGGAGTCCTTATCTGGAAACTGATCTGACATGTAGAACTGGGACTCTGTTGCTAGAAACTTTCCTGGCTCTTCCAATTCAGTATCATCAAATGTTAATTAGGTTTTCTAGGTGTTTGCCTATGGCAGTGGTTCTCAACCTTGACTGCACATTAGAATCACCTGGGAATCTTTAAAATCCTGATTTAGGCCCAGAAATCAGGATTTTAAAGATTCCCAGGTGATTCTAATGTGCAGCCAAGGTTGAGAACCACTGGCCTGTGGATTCTTCATATAAATTAGTGTAAATCAGTATGGTTTTCCTATATCCAGAAATGACCTTTAGGAATGTTTTGTGAACAGAATTTAAATAAAAGTGAAGAATAGGTTATTATGTCTGCATGTAATCAAAAGAACGAAAAAGCTCAGTCATAGTTGATTACCTAAATATTTTTTTTTAAAATTAATTTTGGCTTTAAGGCTCACTCATGAAGAACTTAAAATGACAACTCATCCAAATGTGCTGGTCTTTTCTTCAATTTCTCATTTGTTGAGCTGTAATGTGCATTTAGTTATATCTGTGGTTTCTTAGAGGTCATTGATATTCTTATTTTATGGTATTAAATATCACCCTCCCTCCCATCCCCGCCCAAAGGACTGTGAGTGGAAATATAATGACTGGATTCTTGTAAAATTCCAGGAATCTTTTGGAAACATCATTAACTCACAAACTAACAAGAAGCCAGTAACTTTGTGTAGGGTAAGAGTAGAAGGTTAACTCAATTCCCACTAGGCCATCTGAGAGTTACAGAACAAAATTCAAAATGGTTTTATAAACATCATTTTAAACATTTAAAATTAACTGAAGTTACTGTTTTATCTTTAATATTAATGATTTTATTTAACTTTGTGACTATTGCAGCATACATTTGCATTAGGAACAGAAACGCAATAAGAAATCAAGATCTGAAAACAGCCCAAGTGCCCATCAGTAGATGAGTTGATAAAAAACCTGTTGTATATTTATAAATACAATGGAATACTACACAGCTGTAAAAAAGAAGAACCTCTTACCTTTTGCCACAGCATGGATAGGTCTGGAAATTATTATGCTAAGTGAAATAAGCTAGTCAGTGAAAGAAAAATGCCATATGATCTCACTAATATGTGGAATCTAATGAACAAAATAAACTGATGAAAAAAATAGAAACTGAGGCATGGATACATAGAACAGACTGATAGCTGTCAGAGGGGTGGCTGGGTAGGGGGGACTGGATGTAAGAAGCTGAAGGGATTAGCCAAAGCATATATATGCATAATCCTTAGACACAGAAAACAGTGTGGTGATGGTCAGAGAGAAGGTGGATTGAGGGTAGGGGGAAGGTAGGCAAAAGGGAGGTGGGGAGGGTAGAGACATCTGTAATAGTGTAAACAATAAAAATAAGGTAAAAAAAATTAAGGGAGCAAAATCTCCCTTGACCTCTTTTAATCTCTATTTATATGAATGTTTGAAGGCCCAAAGTAGGTTTTGGGAAAAGGTATTACTTACGTCTCATTTTTAAAGAAGTTTTCACTTTTAATAATACTATTTATTGACCATTTGTTGTGTGTCAACTGATATAGTGGGTAATTCATGTATCTTATAACTGATAGTAAGTTTACTTATTCCTGCTTTATAAATGACAAAACTGTGGCTAATGTTGATTAAATGACCTGCTGTATGTCTGTCTAGCTTCAAAGTCCGTGCACTTTCTACTCTCTCAAATTTGAGGAAGTTTTCATTCCATAATAGTTATACCCTTTAGGAAACAGGCAGAAAATATCTCCCCAAATGCCAATTAAATGGATCCATTTAATTTGTCAGCAGTTCACTTAGAATTGTTTCTCTTGTTGGTTCATTATGAAGCAATTATATCTCTGGCAAGTGAAGGAGATAGAGATAACTCTATTGGCTCATAGGAATAGCTTTGACAGAATTTCATCTTTGAGTTCTTGTGTATGTAATATTGAGACTATATTTTATATAACAAAAGTTCAGTATTCAGATAGCAGCAACAAAATATGTTATACTGTTTATTCTTGGAAATAGACTGTAAAGGTTATGAAATACTTTAGCAAAGAAAACTTAAAATGTGCTTCTTTTTTTGCAAAAGGTAATTAAAATGTTATCTTTCACAGTGATCAAATATGGGGGAAGAAACTGACCCCACTACCAAGCAATTGATTGTTGTTTAAGGTCATCCCATGTTAGCACAGGCTTGGTAAACACCTTGCTGGCATGAGTCCTGGGACTAGCTCCCATTTGGGGTAAATTTCTTTCTTTTGCTTCTAAGTATTCAAGTTCCAGTAAATTTGGACTGAATTTTTCTAGTAAATGGATTCTTATTTAAGACACATACAAAAATTGCTCTTTGAAAAGCAATGTTACAAGAAGACTGTTTTCAGGGAATTGCAGCAAAATTCAACAAATCAGTAGAGGAGTGAAGAGAGGAGAGTCCTGATGTCAGAGTGATTCATGGGAGGGATAGTCTGGCAGAGACTCACAGAAAAGACAATTCCTTGTCATCTGAATATACAACAGAGAAGGAGAAGTGACCTGGCACAAAGAAAGAAGGGGGCGGCGGGGAGGGGTGGGGGGCAGAACTTGAAGGGAATCCCATTTCAGGGAAACTCTGCCAAAGAGAATTGCAATGTGCTTCTGAGAGTTTTAGTTCCAGACGTAGAGCTACGTAGCATTTTAAATAGTCCTAAAGCAACTGCAAAATCATAACCTTAAGAATCTATTTCCCAGAATAAAACCTAAGTCAGCCTTAATGAGTGAGGAGGAAGAGGGAGAATATATATTGATGGAAGTGGAAAAAGTGATCCGGATCTTGCTTGTGTCCCTTTAATATTGCTCAATTCTTTGAAATGATATACAGACAAGGTGGTGATTAGATGCAGGCCCATTTGTTTAATTTTACTTTCATTTGTTGTGCTTTTAGTGTCATATGCAAAAAATTATTGCCATGATTTAAGTTATAGAGATTTTTCTATATGTTTCTTTTAGGAGTTTTGTAGTTTTAGGTCTTATATTTAAGTTTTTTTAAATACCATTTGAGATAATTTTTTGTGAGTGGCGTAAGATAGGGGTCTAATTTCATTCTTTTGCATGTGAGTATCTAGTTTTCCGAAAAAATTTATTTATTTAAAAAAATCTTTTACCCATTGAGTATTGTTGGCTCTGTTGCTAGATATTAGTTGACTATATGTGAATGAGTTTATGTATTGATTCTCTGTTCTATTACATTTGTCTATTTGTCTGTTTTAATGCCAGCTCCATACTGTTTTGATTACTATAGCATTGTAATATAGTTTGAAATGAGGTGTTATAGTTCCACTTTGTTCTTCTTTCTCATGATTACGTTGGCTATTCAGGGATTTTTGTGATTCCATATGAATTTTAGGATTTTTTTCTATTTTCTATAAAAAATGCCATTGGAATTTTTTTTAAAAAATGTATTTTATTGATTTTTTACAGAGAGGAAGGGAATGGGATAGAGAGTTAGAAACATCGATGAGAGAGAAACATCGACCAGCCGCCTCCTGCAGCCCCCCCCCCCCCATTGGGGATGTACCTGCAACCAACGTACATGCCCTTGACCAGAATCGAACCAGGGACCCTTCAGTCTGCAGACCTACGCTCTATCCATTGAGCCAAACTGGTCAGGGAACCATTGGAATTTTGATAGCACTTTATTAAATCTACAGATAGCTTTGAATAGTATGGACATTTTAATACTATTCTTTGATTCATCCATAAACATGGTTATCTTTCCATTTATTTGTGTCATATTCAATTTCTATAATCTATATCTTATAGTTTTCAGTGTAAAGATCTTTTAAATCATTGGTTAAATTTAAGTATTTTATTTTTTATATTACTAGAAATGGGATTGTTTTCTTTATTTCTCTTATAGATATTTCATTGAAAGTGTATAGAAAAGCAACCAATTTTTGTATGTTGATTTTGTATTCTGCAACTTTATTGAATTAATTATTCTAACTTTTTTGTATGTAGAATCTTTGGGATTTTCTTGAATAAGATCATGTAGTCTGCAGAGACAATTTTAATTCTTTCTTTTTTTAATATATTTTCTTTCTTTTTCTTGCCTGTTTGTTCTTGATAGAATTTCCAATTCAATATTAAATAGGAGTGGGTAGAGTGGTTTATGATTTGAGAGGAAAATCTTTCTCCATTTACCACTGAATGTGATATTAGGTGTGGGTTTGTTATATATGGCCTTCATCATTTTGAAATATGTTCATTCAGTACTCAATTTGTTGGCAGCTATTTATTATGTAATGGTGTTATGTTTTGTCAAATGCTTTTGCTGTGCATCTATTTAGAGGATCATATAATTTTTAACCTTCTCTATTAATGTTGTATACCATGTTAATTGATTTGCATATGTTGAATCATACTTTTATTGCAAGCATAAATCCCACTTGATCATGGTGTATGATCTTTTTAATGTACTGTTTTTTAAAAATATATATTTACTGATTTCATAGAGGAAGGGAGAGGGAGAGAGAGATAGCAACATCAATGATGAGAGCGAATCATTGATTGGCTGTCTCCTGCACTCCCCTAACTGGGGATCAAGTCCACAACCCAGGCATGTGCCTTTGACTGGAATCAAACTCAGGATCCTTCAGTCTGCAGGCTGACACTATCCACTGAGCCAAACCAGCTAGGGCTTAATGTACTGTTGAATTCAGTTTGCTATTATTTTGTTGAGAATTTTTGCTTCTATATTGGCAATATTGGCCTGTTTTCTTTGCTTGTGATGTCATCATCTGGCTTTGTTATCTGGAGAATGCTAGCTTCATAGAATCCTCTTCAATTATTTGGAAGAGTTTGCGAAGGATTGGTATCAAATGTTTGGTAGAATCTACTTGTGAAACTCTGGTCCTGGGCTTTTCTGTGCTGTGAGGTTTTTGGTTATTGATTCAATCTTCTTACTCATTGTGGTCTGTTCAGATTTTCAATTTCTTTATAATTCAGTGTCACTAGGTTATATATTTTTAGGAATTTATCCATTTCTTTTAAGTTATCCAAATTGTTGGTGTATAATTTTTCTTAGGAGTCTTATGGTCCTTTGCATTTTCGTGGTGTCAGTTGTAATGGCTCCTCCTTCATTTATAATTTCTCCGTTATTTTTAGTTTAGCTAAAGGTTTGTCAATAAAACAACTCACTTTCCTTGATTTTTTTCTATTGTCTTTTTTTTTATTGATTTCAGAGAGGAAGGGAGAGGGAGAGAGAGATAGAAACATCAATGATGAGAGAGAATCATTGGCTGCCTCCTGCATGCACCATATTGGGGATCAAGCCTGCAATCTGGGTATGTGCCCTTGACCAGAATCAGACCTGGGAACCTTCAATCTGCAGACCAATGCTCTATCCACTGAGCCAAACCAGCTCGGGCTCTATTGTCTTTATAGTCTCTATCATATGTCCTTCTGCTCTAACACTTCTTATTTCTTTAGCTGACTTTGAGCTTGTTTTTCTTTTTCTAATTCATTAAAGTATGAAGTTAGGTTGTTAATTTGAGATTTTTCTTTTTGAATATTAGCATTTATCACTATAAACATTCCTCTTAGAACTACATTTGCTGCAGTCCATAAGTTTTGGCATGTTATATTTTTATTTTCATTTGTGTCAAGGTACTTTCCGATTTCCCTTTTGATGTCTTTTTGACCCATTGGTTGTATAAGAGTGTGCTATTTAATTTCTGTGAATTTTCAGTTTTCCTCCTGTTATTGATTTCTATTTTCATACCATTATGGTTAGAAAATATACTAGATATGATTTTAATATTCTTAAATATGTTTAGACTTGCTTTGTGCCCCAATGTATGATCTATCTTGGAGAATGTTTTGTGTGCACTTGAGAGAATATGCATTCTGTTACTGTTGGATGAAATGTTTTGTATATGTTTATTAAGTCCACCTGTTCTATAATGTAATTCTGATCCACTGTTTCCTTATTTTCTGTCTGGGTGTTGAAAGTGGGCTATTGAAATCCCTTACTATTAAGTTGCTGTCTATTTCTCCCCTCAGCACTGTTAATATTTGCTTTGTAATTACATATTTAGGTGCTTCCATGTTGAGAGCATATGTATTTACAATTGTTATATCCTCTTGATAAGTTAAGCCTTTTATTGCTATATCTTTTACCTTAGTCTCTAGTGGCAGAGTTTGACTAAAATTCTATTTTATCTGATACAACTGTAGCCACTCTTGCTCTTTTATTATGAAATATCTCTTCACTTTCAATCTGTGTGTGCCCTTAGAGCTAACTTGAATCTCTTGAATGCGGCATATTGGTGGATCTTGTCTTTTATTCATCGAGCCACTTTATTTTTACCCATTAAGCAAAAGAGCTTGTGTGCTGCATATCTCCTTGGAAGTTCTTGTTGCCCTTCAGGATTCAGTTAGCTTGGTTTTGTGACTTTACCTCTCTGAAGGTCTCAGGAAAGTTTATGAGTTCATATCTTACTTTGCTTTTTTCTTGTCGATAGGTTGGAAGTGACTTTTTCCACCCAACTCTCCTTTTTAAAAAATGTATTTTTTTATTGATTTTAGAGGGGAAGGGAGAGGGAGAGAGATAGAAATATCAATGATGAGAGAATCATTGATCAGCTGCCTCCTGCCCAGCCTCTACTGGGGATAGAGCCCCCCACCTCCTGCAACCCAGGCATGTGCCCTTGACGAATCAAACCCGGGACCTTTCAGTCCGCAGGCGGGTGGACACTCTAACCACTGAGACAAACCAGTGAGGGCCGACTCTCCACTTTTAATGATCTCTCTAATGCTGCCTCTCAGAGTGTCTTTATCGTGACAGAACTTAAAATGTTTTCTTGTTTGCCTTCTTACACAGACGGTGTTACTGTGTCATATAAGCAACGTTAGCTATTGTGAAAATAGATTAATTCGCCATTCTTTCCAGATATAAAAATATCCAAATTCATATAGATATTATTTTTGTTTTCTGAAGATAATTTAGTCAAGGCTAATATTCTAGGTTTAGAGCAAGATGACTCGTTAATGTAGATGTCTTCTGTTAGAAATATTAGAAATCAGTTTCATATAGTGCAATATGGTTCAGTGATTTTTTTTTCATAAAGATGGATTATCCATGCCATCTTGGATGGATTACCCAATGCACAATGGAGTTGTTTTTATGAGGCTGGTAATTTCCTATCCATTCCTCCCCTGTAAGAATGAATTGATATTCTGCCATCAGCACCCTGAGCATAACTCAGGAGGACAGAACTTACCTTGCAGTTTCAAATATTGAGCTCCAGATATGTGATAGAATAAAAATTATGGCAAATGAAGCATAGATTAGTATATTTATTTTTAGTTATAATTAGAATCTAATTAATAAAACAGAATTAGAGGAAAAGAGAAGAAATTGGTATAAAAAACCAATTTCTGATTGGGCTAAGGGAGGGAAGTCCTATCTGACAACAGTCTGTGTGGAAGGTGGGTTTAGAGGGAGAAGTGCTAGAATGTGGTAACTGCTTCTGGTCATAGCTGGGCAGCTATTTGCCCCCTGTCATCTCTTACTTATTGGCTGCCTGAACCCCCGCCCCAGGGCAGTCAGGATGGGCAGAGATCTACACAGAACAGTGTGGAGAGAGAAAAGTCACTTCCAGAGTATTTTCCTGCTCTAAGTTTTCATCAGCCATTTGCCACTCACACACCTGGCTAGCCACAGACGGTCTATTTCTTTAGGGGTGTATCACAGGTTCATATTGAGTTCTCTTTAATCCATGAGCGGGAAGTTCAGGAGGGCACCCAGCTTCCCATGCTAGTTTATCATCTTCCCTATGAGCCATCAATACTTATTGTCACAATTCCAGAGCTTTGAAGAGTGCTCATTGCATTTTCATATTGCCAAACCAACATAACCAGCAAATAAACAGCTGGGATAATGATAGAATTAAAGAGACATAAAGAAAACATTGTTATGGGCGAGGAATGTAGGCACAACAGGACAGCAGGTTTATGGGCATATAGTATACTTGTCTGGTTTCTAGAAAGTCGGTAGGTTTATATTTTAAGTGAAATTCAGACTTTTGAAGGTAAACTTTCTATAATTTAGACCTTTGCACAACTGGCAGTTTATTCAGTTGTGTCTCTTTAAAGAACCTACAATCCAAGTATTTGAATTCATCGTGGGCCAGATGTTACATTTGTGATATTATAGTGCAGCCATTTTGAAACTTACATCTTTTATAGGGACTTCGGACTAAAAATTTTCAGATGCAATTCATTTCGTGAATATTCTCAGCTGAGATCACTTACAAAGCATTATTTTCATTTAACATATTATTCCATTAATGAAACATTTAATACTTTAAAATCAAATGAACATTATACAAGGTTTTATTTTAATTCCATAAGGGTTCCAATAAAAGGGGTTCCAGACAGTCATTTTTGTTGATGTTATTTTCTAATCTATTTTGGAATATGTGGAATCTACTGACAGGCAATTTTCTTTTTTAAATATATTGTTGATTTCAGAGAGGAAGGGAGAGGGGGAAAGAGAGAAACATCAGTGATGAGAGAGAATCATTGATCAGCTGCCTCCTGAACACCCCACACTGGGGATTGAGCCCACAACCCAGACATGTTCCCCGACAGGGAATTGAACTGTGACCTGCTGTTTCATACATTGACGCTCAACCACTGAGCCACACTGGCCAGGCTGACAGTCAGTTTTCATGGGGAAAAGTTGGAAATACAAATTACTGCATATCTATGGATTTGTGGCAGTTTTGTTGAATTAAAGAAGCATAACAGTGTGCCATTGACATTCCCTTCAGGAGCCTCATGGCCTCTCCCTTTATTGCTTGAGACAACATAGAGAGGAGTGGACATAGAATTTGGAGACAGACAACATGTTCTCCAATGTCACAATCATTGCTACATAGTCCCCAGTTCTTTAACAAATCACCCGATCAGTGTAAATGTCAATCTATTACTTATACAAACAGATAATCATTATTAACCATTGTCTTTTTTAAAACTTCCAAATCAGCTCTGAAGTTAACTATGTCCATTGACATGCATTCTCTGTTATTCTGCAATTTTAGCCTCCAAAACTGTGAGGACAAGTTTGTTATTTTGAGCCACTGATTTTGTTGTAATTTGTTAAAGCAGCCCTAGAGCATGAGTACACCAGGGAAGAGGGAGGAGCTCTCTACGGCACCTTCACTTAAAATATTTTGTTGGCACCATCTCACATGTGATCCTAGTAAATGAAAACAAGCTTTTTAATGTCAATTTTATGCTTTAGCAAGGCCATAATTTCTGCAGTCTGTTGAATTATAATCTCACAATGAATGTAAACCTAAGTTGTCATTTGGTACAACCTTTTTATTAGTTTGCTAACCTTACACATGTCAGCCACTGGAAGGCAAGGGTCCTACTATTTGGATCCAATATTCATTCAGTCATAGATTCTCTGTATCTTAAACATCACACTATACTTAGCTATCTTCCATAGAATAACTGCCAAATTCTTGTTTAAACAATTTATGCTCAAGGGCAATTCAGTTCTAGTTGAGGTAGCTCATTCTGGTATTGCAAAGTTCTTTAATAAATTCCTTACTGTGGAGTTAAAATATTGCTAGTATAAGATCTTCACTTCTATCCTGATTCTAGCCCAGAGGCCAGCCAGATAAATTCTACTTTTCATTTTCTCTCTATAAGGACATCCTTATAATATTGAAGTTTGCTGCCTTGTTCTCTGGTACGTATATTTAATAACAGTATTTTGTTCCCCTTTCTTAAAGTTAAACATGTTCACTCCCCAAACAATGCTCAGAAAATGAAGTCTTAGTGTCCTTGTACTATTAATATCTTTGAATGTTTCCCAGAGCACAGCAGCCAGACTGAAACATGCTGCCTTTTTTGTACCTAGTGCAGTGGAAGGCAGAGCAAGACTCTCTCATGGATTGATGAAGAATGCTAGACCTTCAGTCTGAGAAATTTAGAGAATCCCTGAACTGAAGATTTTACATAGAAAGTATTTCATGTAGAAAATATGACCCATTTCATATAGGAAATAATTTGATATTTAACATGTTTTAACAGTGTTTTCACCTCATTTAAGGTACATCTACATAGTCTATGAACTTGATAGTTACCTTCCCTTTATAAGCATCCTCTCTGCTTTGAGTTCTAATACTTAAACAGCAAAATTTTCCTAGTAATTGGTTATATGATAGGTTGAGCTTCCAAAATCACGTGTGCTGCAGAATTAGGCAGGGATAAAAATACATGTGCAAACACATTAACTTGTGCCATCCTATCTAATAAAAGAGAAAAATGGTAATTGGTGTACGACGATACCCTTTTCATTGGCTAATCAGGGCTACATGCAAATTAACTGCCAACTATGATTGGCAGTTAACTGCCAACTATGATTGGCAGTTAACTGCCAACAAGATGGCGGTTAATTTGCATATGTAGGCACAATGCAGGGAGGCGAAAGGGAAAGCAGGAAGAAGCCCCCTGCCACTGACAGTGATCGGAAACCCAGGGGGGAGCTAAGAGCTGGGGGGCAGGGCAAAGGCGGCCCTGGGGCCGCCTTTGCCCTGCCCCCCAGCCATGATCAGAGAATCAGGTGCCTTTTCCGCCCTGGCCAGTGATAGCAGGAAGTAGGGGTGGAGCCAGCGATGGGAGCTGGGCACGGTCGAAGCTGGCAATCCCGGGAGCTAGGGGTCCCTTGCCTGGGCCTAAAGCGAAGCCCACGATCGCGGGGCCGCTGCAGCTGTGGGTCCACGCTGCCCGGGCCGGACACCTAGGCCAGAGGCGTTAGGCCTGGACAGGGGCGGAGCCTGCAACCGCGGGGAGCTGGGGGTCCCCTGCCCAGGCCTGACACCTCTGCCAGAGGCCTCAGGCCTGGTCAAGGGGCCAATCCGGTGACTGGTGATCGGAGGGTGATGAGGGTCAACTCCTCTGGCCGAGGCATCAGGCCTGGGTGGGGGGCGGAGCCGGGGATTGGGGGGATATGATGGTCCCCTTGCCCAGGCCTGAAGCCTGGGTCAGAGGCATCAGGCTTGGGCGGGGGGTGGAGCAAGCGATCAGAGGGAGATGGGGGTCCCCTGCCCAGGCATGATTCCTGGGCCAGAGGCCTCAGGCCTGGGCGGGGGCCAGAGCCAGTGATCAGGGGGAGATGGGGGTCCCCTGTCCAAGCCTGACACCTCTGGCGGAGGCGTCAGGCCTGGGCAAGGGGCCGATCAGGCGATTGGAGGGTGATGGGGGTCTATGCCTCTGGCGGAGGCGTCAGGCCTGGGCAAGGGGCCGATCCTGCGATCGGAGGGTGATGGGGGTCAACGCCTGAGGGCTCCCAGTATGTGAGAGGGGGAAGGCTGGGCTGAGGGACACTCCCCTCCCCACACACACCCAGTGCACGAATTTCGTGCACCGGGCCCCTAGTATTTTTTATAACAGTGCTCCCCCCCCGCCCCCCCCGAAGATTATGCAGCACATTGAACAATTCAAAAACTCTCAGAGGAATCATAGCCTTTGTAAATAGGATCCACCATTGTTACTGGATTGGGACTAGACCTAGAGTGGGGCTGCCTTGTGCCGGCCAATAGCATATGAGTTCTTGACTTCATAGAGGAAAGATTTCACAACATGAGTCCAGGTGATTTTGAGAGTATGTTTACTAAAGCTGGGGACAGTGAAACAAAGGGGCTTAACGTAGAAGAAACATCAGGAGAGATCCTAGGCAGGGCTGCTTTGGCTTATTGAGAAATAAATGTCACAGTAAAAGAAGTGAGTCACGGTGGGGCTGCTGTTAGCTCACTAGAAAGTCAGAGAAAAAGAGGACCTTGGAAACAGGTTGAGAGGGTAAGCCCGGGACAAGCTGCCACTGCCCTCTGCTCCCCTCATTGCAAATCTGGTGGGGACCCTGAAGGGTAGGAGGAAGACAGCAGAGATATAAGGCATGGGCATGCTCTAGTGAGAACACTCCCTGGGTCCTTTGTCTTGATACTTTTTATCTTTTTAGGGGGGAGGTGGATCTTAGGGGAGAGTCTTATTAGAATATTCATTAGCTTTCTAGGTATGTTCTTCAATATGTTGATTCATCAAAATGTGTATATAGAAGGGTCAGGGTTATTTTCTGTTTAGTTTTATTTTCAAAGAATATCATTGAAGAGGGACAAGGATTCTATCTGGGGATGGTCTGGAATGTGTAAACCATTTGCTCTTGGGTGTCCTTGGTTAGGGAAGATAAGACCTTGTGATTCATTAGCTGGCTGTAAATTCCTCAAATTGTTTGGCCTTGTTTAATTATTTGTCTTCAGTTTCCCTTATTCTACTTATCAAGGAGTTTCCCCATTAAATATTCCATTAAATATTCACCAATAAATATTCCAAATCTAGTTTGTCATTTGTAGCTCATTTTCATTTCATCTTAGATCTTAACCACAACAGCCAAAAGATATTTTGTTGGACATTTTTGCACTGAATTGGAAAGAGGGGCCCACAATGAAAATGAAATTTGTATTTGGGAAAATGCCAGAATTTTAGAGGTATTAAGGTGGAAAATCAGTAACTCTGAGTGAAGAAGGGTAGGGATCATCCAAAGAGGGATGAGGGTGTTGTACTGAACAATCCCTACTAAAATTAGTTTTTGATCAGGAGAAGATATCAGCCAATAAAAATACACCAGGTCTTGCCAAAACCAGTTTGGCTCAGTGGATAGAGCATTGGCCTGTGGACTGAAATGTCCCGGGTTCGATTCCGGTCAAGGGCATGTACCTGGGTTGCAGGCACATCCCCAGTAGGAGATGTGCAGGAGGCAGCTGATCGATGTTTCTCTCTCATCGATGTTTCTAACTCTCTCTCTCCCTTCCTCTCTGTAAAAAATCAATAAAATATATATTAAAAGAAATACACCAGGTCTTTAGTCTGAAAACCTGGCATAATTAGAAATGTCAGCATATAAGAATACACACACACACACACACACACACACATATACATACACACACACACATATATATATGTATACTAGAGGCCTGATGCATAAAATTCATGCAAGGGTGGGCCTTCACAGCCCTGGCTGGGGCTGCTGGGCCCTTGCAGCCCCGGCTGCCTTACGGCCCCATGGCCCTGCCCCCCACCTGCATCCACTTTGGCCTGGCACTGCCCATGTCTGCCGCCATACACCCCCTGGACCTACCTATTTGGGGCAATCGCAGAGCCCCCCAATGGATTGCCCTGCCGGCCAGTGGCCTGGGCCTCCCTCTTTGGGGCAGTTGTGGGAACCCCCTGATTGATTGCCCTGCCAGCCAATGGCCTGGGCTTCCCTCTGTGGGGCGATCATGGGGCAATGGCTGGGCCCCCGACCAATTGCATTGCACCTGCCTTGGCTGACCTGGCGCCAGTAGGTGTCATAGTGTGGTTGTCCGGATGGTCATTCCACTGTTCGGCCATCCTGCTGTTCAGCCGTTCAGTTGATTTGCATATTACACTTTTATTACTATAGAATAGAGGCCTGGTGCACGAATTTGTGCATGAGTGAGGGCCAGCCAGGGGAAGGGGCTGCGGGAGATTGGCCACTTGGCCCTGCCCACCCTGGTCAGACTCCGGGTCGAACTCCCAGTCGCAATCCTGGGACAATTTGCATATTAGACTTTGCTTTTATTATATAGGATATTCATGGGATAAAAACACTCATGGGAAAGCAGCTTTAAATGGATAGGTGGAAGTGGCTTAATACAATAAAAAAATGAGATTAAATTAGAAAATATAAGAAAAATTACACTATAAATGCAAAAGAGTCTTAGTAATGTGAGGTATTTTAGTTTCATAATTATGAAATAATAGCTGGGTACTTTGGCACAGAGGAAGACTTTATTTACGAGATGGCAACTTATTAAAAAAAGAGGGCTTTTATAGTTCTAACATTTGTTAAAGAAAACCAACACAAGAAGCTCTTATTTAGTTGGCACTCAGTTCTCAAATTGCAGGTGTGACCATACTTTCTGGTTGCTCTTGCAGCAGTTTATTGATCTAAAGAGTCTGTATTTCAAGCACATTGTTCAGCTCACTGGACAGTTACAGTCTGGATCGTTTTGGGTACTACAGGTAAGAACAGTTTTATAGCAAAGGTCTTTGCCCCTTAATGGATGAAGTACATGCCCAAATCCTAAGGTTCATAGGAAAATGATTTAATAATGTATAAAGACATATTTTAGAGAAAATGTTCTTTAGCCAGGGTACATCCTTTCCTTTGAGACAACATGTAATCAACCCTAAAGTTAAGAAAGAAAAGGAGGAGGAAAGAGGAAGGAGAAAGGTGGTAAGCCTGTTAGGTTAGGTAAGAATTAAAGTGCCAGTGAGACATGCTATTATGTATTTTATTAAGTTTTATTTTATAATTTTATGTCAGATAGAATGTCTCTTAATTGTACAGATTTTCTTTCCTATAGCATTTATATGACCTTCTCTGAAGAACAGAAATGAAAATATTCATTCTAATTTGAAGTATAGAAATAATTACTCCAATATATCTAATATTTCAGACACTAATATATTTTGCCAAGTCCACAAAGATAAATTTATAGTTTAAAGACTCAATGTAATAAAAATTGATAATATAGTTAAACTTTGGTCCAGGTCAGTTGAATATTGTTTAATAAAAAATTCCAGGCCCTGGTCTGTATGGAGTGGTTGGTTGGGTGTTGTCTCATGCACCAAAAGGTTGCTGATTCAATTTCTGGTCAGGACACATGCCCTGTTTGTAGGCTTGATCCCCAGTGGGGGGATGATTCACTATCACATTGATGTTTCTCTCCCTCTCTCACCCGCTTCCTTCCTCTCTAAAAATCAATTAAAATATTGAAAAAAAGTATAGAGCAAAGGAATTGATTAATCCTATATAAAGTAAAATTTAAAAATTGGTCACATTTTAGGTTGAAACTGTCTCTAAGGGAGAAGGGACTTCTTACACTACTTTTGCCTGGCAGTCCATTAAGTTTTACTTTTGCACATAGCAAAAATATCTATTCTGAAAATTACAAATGCCATCTAATGAGTGTGGTCTTACTATACTGTGGCAATAAGCTAAAAGTTCTAAAATTATAGTTCTATTACAAGACAAGATAGCATGGAATTCAGATTTTCAGTTATTAGAAAATCCAAAACAATGGGCACATTCTTAGAGTGAGAGAATTAATATATGAAATAAGTCCTCCTTCTCCCCTGACACATAATTATTATGTTAAAACTCACTCAACTTGTAAAAAAACACTTGCAAGTGCTTTGAATTTGTCACTCAAAGCTCAGTGGCAAATTCATTACATACATTTCTAATGATTGCTAATGTGAAGATCCCTGATTTTTCTTGTATTTTCCTATAGGAATCTGTCATTCTTGATCCATTAACACAATTAACAAGTGAACCAGACTAGGTATTTAAAAAAATTGCCTAAATCTTATAGACTATAGTGTTATCAAATAAAGTTAGGCTCAGCTGATATTTTGAAATCACCCGTTTCTGCTAATGTATAAGAAGAAATGATCAGGGATGCTAAATCACTTATAATGGTTATACAGATACCTAGTCAGGGCTAAAAACTAAATATACCTAATCAAGCCCGTTTTTCTCTAATCTTCAATTATATGCATACTAGAGGCCCGATGCATGAAATTCAAGCACTTGCACTTGGGGGGGGGGGGGTCCCTCAGCCCAGCCTGCGCCCTCTTGCAGTCCAAGACCCCTCGGAGGATGTCCAACTGCCAGCTTAGGCCTGCTCCCTGCCACCTTACCTCCTCCCTCCCTCCTTACTGCCTGCCTGCTCACTGCTGCTTACCACTCGGCTCTCTGCTCCTTAGCACTGCCCTGGAGGCGGGAGAGGCTCCCACCATTGCCACTGAACTTGCCAGCTGTGAGCCCGGCTTCTGGCTGAGTGGCGCTTTTGGCTGGGAGCGCACTGACCACCAGGGGACAGCAGCTCCTGCATTGAGTGCTGCCCCTTCATGGTCAGTGTGCGTCATAGCAACCAGCCATTCCCCCGTTCGGTCAATTTGCATATTAGGCTTTTATTATATAGGACTAGAGGTCCGATGCACAAAAATTCGTGCAAGAGTAGGCCTTCCTTCCCCCAGCTGCCTGCACTGGCTTCCCTCCAGCATCCAGGACCCAGGCTGGCTTCCCTCTGGCCCTGGCTTCGTCAGGAAGGACGTCCGGAATGAGGTTTGGTCTAACTAGCATATTACCCTTTTATTATTATAGATGCCTTTATAAAATAAATGAAGAAGTGGAATATTTAGAAAAATAAGATGGGCTGATTATATTGATATAATGTGGATATTGACTCATTTAGGATATATTTTCTGATGTTAACTTCTATATTCCTTGAATAATTAATTGTAGTGGTTATATATGAGTTATAGGACTTTTAAGGATTTCACCAATAATTTTAAGATAATAAGTAAAAGAGAAGTAAATACCAAATAGGAATTCATTTGGAATTCATTCTCATATTCTGTATTGGGTCCTCCCTGACTAGGGTTCTTTCCTTGAAAGCTGGTGTAATAAAATATCTCACTTGTACTTGGATAGTTTTATCGACACGGTATTCTAAAGAAAGTGCTCTCACTGGATCTCTTCCTTTCTGGAGAAATAGCTTCCCTGGTTCTTGGCACAAATTGTGTTTGTCAGCTGCAGCAACCAAAGCCTAGCTATCAATCTTAGTATAAAAACTTCTGCTTCTAAAGTGACTTCACATTTTGAAGTTACAAAATGTATTATCAGCTCAGTCAGTGAAATGGAGGCTCTGAGGAGAAGGAGGCATATTTGTTGAACTATCATTGTTTTCCAGTTTTCTGTTCATACATCTACTTTCTTATCTAAAACCCAAGTAACACATGGTTTTCTGGGTTACCATATCCTGAGGGGATATAATTGAGAAGATATAGGTGTAAATGAGTGCAGTGTGGGGTTCTAAGACCTCACCAGGGAAATTGCTATAACCCAAACCTCCTCCTCCCTCTCTGCTGGTTCGAGTCCCCTAACTTTCAATCCAGAATGGACATTAGCATTCTTCACTGAGGTTCTGCATGCTGATCGCCTTGCCACTTTGTGACTTTAGCTTCAGAAATGCTGCCACTTGTCAATACCTTTCTCCAGTAGCTAACAGGCCCCAAGGGGAATAAATGTACATCAGAGCTACTTTATGTCACATGTGCATCTTTTCATATTCTCAACTCTCTTATCTTCACTGTGCCGAGAGAGTTCTGGGTTCACGGTAGAGGTAAGAAACTGCTTCCTCCCCGGCTCTTTCCTGCACTGTTTGCTGGGCCAGAAAGGAGTTCTGTTTGTACCCAAAGTCTCCTAATTTTACAGAACTTGCCCCCCCTCCCCACCCAACCACATGCACCCACATATCCCATTTCTCTAATCTCCTCTTGATCATTGAGGCAAGAAAAAATCTTGTCTTTTCTCCCCCTTTCATAAAACAAATGTTTCTGTGCATAGATAGATCTATATACAAACATCATTTGTGTGTATATAACATGGAGAAAACTTCTCGACACCAGCACCATCTGTGCCCTAGTGCAACCAGCCTAATATTTTACTGCTCAACATTCCTGTGTGTAAAATATCATAATTGCTCTTTTCTTTACTGTTTTGGGAAAGAGCAGGTAATGGATGGATACAAAAATGCAAGGTCTTTATGCCCTAGAGCACCCCTGCACCCCCATACATCCTTTGATCTCCCAGGTACGGGAGAATTCCTGGGACAAGTAGCAAAGGACCAAGTTCTTCAAAGAGCCTTCTGGTTTATAGAAGAATCTTCTCAAATCCCAGCTTCTACATTTGTAGGTCACTGCAAACAAAGTACCGAGTTCACGCTTCCTGAAGCATTTGAAGGAGGCAGCTGTATACAGAGAAATGAACTTAGCAGCAGAAAGACATGTTAATTGCAGACATACCCATCTATGTAGACTTGCTAGATGGGCTTCAGAAAAATCAACACTTGATGAGATCTTGTATAACAAAATAAGAAAATGCATGTATATAAGTGTTAGGATTTTCTCCTCCTCCTCCTCCTCCTCCTCCTCCTCCTCCTCCTCCTCCTCCTCCTCCTCCCCATCTTCCCCCTCCTCCCCTGCCCCCCCCCCCACCCCCGTGGTATTTGAAGGAGAAATAGGTCCTGGTAAATGCACTGTCCTTGCTTGGATAGCTGTAGGATAGCTGTGGGTGTGCAAGCTTGCAGGATATTTTTGCATAATAAAGAGAAATCAGTTTCCAGTTTGCGGAATCAAGAGAAAGGAGATGGAGACTGAGAAATGGTGGAGGTTGCTGCATGTTATGGGTAAAAATGGAGATTAATCCTATGGACAGTCATCTGGGCACTATAGGATCTTGGGGGTAGACATGCCTATATAAGAAGTTTGCTGTGGGGTGCATAATGTAAACATCTTACAAACTTACTTCAATTTTTTCAATGAAATTTACATAGGTTACAACACTTTTCAAGTGTATTATTTTTGGATAATGTACTGAGTTCTGCGTTAAACAGTGCAGTGTGTGTGTGTGTGTGGGGGGGGGGAAGTGCCCACTTAACATATATTATTATGTGGGAAATGAATTGATAGAAATTTGTGTTGCAGCTTTATTTTTAATACCATATGCATTTGAACATTACACAATATCTCCCCCTCCTCCCCAGGCCCTGGCAACCACCATTCTACTTTCTGTTACTGAAATTTGACCCCTTAGTACCTCTGGTGCCTCAGATAAGTGTACTCATACAGTACTTGTCCTTTTGTGCCTAGCTTATGCCACTTAGCATAATGCCCTCCATATTGTTGCATGTGTCAGAATTTCCTTCCTTTATAAAGCTGAGTAATATTCCATTGTCATTTATCAATTCATTTATCAATTGGCACTTGGGTAGCTTTCTTCTTTTGGCTGTTGTTGATAGTGCTGCTCTGAATATGGGTATGTAAATTTCTGCTTTCTATATTCCTGCTTTCAATTCCTTTGGGTATATATATCTATCAACATCTTTTCTTTTAAAAAGTATAATAAATTTTACAGTAAATCAAGGTATTTATTTCAGTACCCCATGCATATTTTTAGTAAGGAATTAGTTTTGCTTTTCAGTATGTGTTAATATATATTGCTATGAAGATAAGATATTGAGAAAATGATGTGGATAGTGAGGGACAAGAATAGAGGAGATGACAAATCAAGAAATATTGATGTAGTACTGGTAAAAAATGAAAGTAGTTTGGACTAAGAAAATAGTAGTGGAGACTGAAATTCATGAATATATTTGTATTGGGAAGGAAAGTTCTGTTGGTACATGAACATTTTGAAGACTACTAGACATGAAATCAGAGCAGTAGGAATTTGGATATTCTGAGTCTGCAATTTAATGGAGAGGTCAGAGATAAATTTCTAATGTTGAAGTTGTTGCTTTAAGATGACACTTAAAGCCATAGAAACGAATGAGATCGGCAGGGAGAGTGTGTATTTGAGAAGAGGTGGGGACCAGAGCTTTGAGACACTGCTCTGATACTAGAGAGTAGATGAGTGAGCAAAGCAGGCAGAGAAGCAGGAAAAGCAGATGTAGTGGCACAGGCACTAATAGAACAAAGCTTTTCAAGAGGAGGAAGTGGCCAAAAACGATAATTTTAGCAAGTACTCAAAGATCATCAAAGCGATCTTAAGGAACATGTGAGTTGTTCATTCAAATTAGAATAATCTCCATAAAGTGTTGGTAAAAATAACCTGCTTAGAGTGGGTTGAGAAAGACATGGTAAGTGAGCACTTGGTAACAGAGACTCTAAAATATATTATTCAGTGGTTTCATTACAAAGAGTTACCCACAATAAAGTGGTAGCTGAAGGGGAGCTGGGTGAATAGGAGTGTGTTTTTTTCTGTTTGTTTTCAGGTTTGTTGGTTTTCAAACTTTAAAAATATTCGATAAAACATTTTTATTTAGTAATGAGAAACATCTAGAATGATTCGGGAAACAGTGTATCATTCCTTGAAAAGACCAAAAGGAGTTGGGGATCAGACCAAAAGGGGTTTGGGCCTTTGATAGAAACAGGGATTTTGAGTAGAGATGCAGAAAAATTAATAAATTTGATAGTAAGAGAACTCATAATTAATTGCTTATATTTTTTCAAAGAAGTTGGGGTCAAAATTATATAGAGAGTTGTTAAAATAGGAAAAATTAGTTGAAAAGATAGGAGTCTTGGTCGGAAAAATTGGAATCGTTGACATTAAGATTTCAGTGGTAGTATAATTTTGGGAGATTGCAAGGTTAAAAGAATGACTATGGCTAACTAATATGGAAGAAAGAAAAGACATTTATTGGAAGGTGAGGAAATTAAAGCCAAGCTGTCAGATGTCTCATCCAAAATTTACCCCACTCACAAATTCCCAAGAATAAAGACAATAAATGGTAGACGAATCCCTAGAAACTAACCCTTTCTTTCTGTACATCCCTTTTCTATTTTCCCTCACTCGAGGTTAAAAGAACCCAGTTCTCACCATTTTCCCTTCTAGTCTCACTGTGGCCTACCCACTTAATTTTCTATCTCAGCATAAATTTCATTTCTATAAGAGATTATATGAAAATAAATGTATTTCCCTATTTTCAGATATTAATACCAATTAAAAAGGTAAACCCGGCTAAATTTGATTAGTTTTTTTTCAAAAAAATATATATTTTGATTGATTTCAGAGAGGAAGGGAGAGGGAGGAGAGATAGGCACATCAATGATGAGAGAGAATCACTGATTGGCTGCTTCCTGCACGCCCCTACTGGGGATCAAGCCCGCAATCCCAAGCATGTGCTCTTGAGGAGAATTGAACCCGAGACCCTTTGATCCGCAGACCGACGCTCTACCAGGGGTGGGCAAACTTTTTGACTCGAGGGCCACAATGGGTTCTTAAACTGGACCGGAGGGCCGGAACAAAAGCATGGATGGAGTGTTTGTGTGAACTAATATAAATTCAAAGTAAACATCATTACATAAAAGGATACGGTCTTTTTTTTTTCAATAGTTTTATTCATTTCAAACGGGCCTGATCCGGCCTGCAGGCTGTAGTTTGCCCACGGCTGTGTCTAGCCACTGAGAAAAACTAGCCAGGGCATAGTTTTTTCTTTTTAAATTAGAATCAAAAGAAAGATGAATCTCTAAATTCAGACGAACTGTTTCAAGGACAGTGAAACCAGTAGAACATTACAATGTGTTTATAGGCAGGTACAAGAAAGCATAAGGAAGCTAGAGTTGGAGCAATAAGGTGTGGTAAAATAATGCTACAAGTTAAGGGATAGGATGACAAAGGCAAATTTCATTGCTTTCAGTATTTTTCATCTTATTTTGCTAGGCGTCTCTGTAATATCAAAGCACTTCCAAAAGAATGCTTTTCAAAAAGTAGCTAGTCTCTTCATATTATTTATTTTTTTCTGAAGTATTACAATATATTTTTTTAATCCAGTGAATTTCATTTTTTTTATTATATCACACATTAATGGCCTTTTCTGTAAAATAATAGATGTGTGCAACCTAGGAGAGTCTGATGGGGAGGTTGCAAGTACATTACTTTATTACAAACCATTTAAATGGTTAGTTTATCATTTCCTATAAATACTATCTGTTTTGCATTAGGTTTGATAAAATAGTATATACTTTGCGCCTAGCTGGTGTTGCTCAGTGGTTGAACGTCGACCTATGACCCAGGAGGTCACGGTTCGATTCATAGTCAGGGCACATGCTGGGTTGCAGGCTAGAGCCTCGGTGTGGGTTGTGTGGGAGGCAACTGATCAGCGATTCTCTCTCATCATTGATGTTTCTATCTCTCTCTCCCTTCTTCTCTGAAATCAATAAAAATATATTTAGAAAAAAATAGTCCACTCTGAAAATCTATAGCCATCAAAGTTGTGGGTTTGCCATGAGAATATGCTCATTGGCAGGATAGCCTTCCACATCCTTAACTCTAATCAAGAAGTCCAAAGCCAGAGAAAGCCAAATACCACATAATTTCATTTAGGTGTGGAACCTAAAGAGTAATATAAGGGAATAATAAAAAAGAAACAGACTCATAGGTACAGAGAACAGACTGAAGGTTGCCAGAGGGGAAGGGGTTGAGGGACTGGGTGAAGAAGGTGAAGGGGTTGAGAAGTACAGATAGGTAGTTTCAGAATAGTCATGGGAATGTAAAATACTGCCTAGGGAATATAGTCAATAATATTGTAATAACTATGTGTGGTGCCAGATAGGTACTGAGAATATGGGGTGGGGGCATTTTGTAAAGTATATGATTGTCTGACCACTGTGTTGTACATCAGAACTCATACTATTGTCTGACCACTATTGAAAGAAGGAGATGGGATAAGCTAAAGAATATATATGCATAACTCACAGACAGACAACAGTGTGGCGATGGCCAGAGGGACGAGGGAGCAGGGGCTGGTGGAAGAGGGCAAAGTGGGGGGTGGCGTGTGTGTGAAATGGGGACATTTGTAATAAAGTCAACAATAAAAAAAGGTTAAAAAACACAATGAGGTATCACCTCACACCTGTGAGGATGGCTATCATCACACACAAAATAAATTGTTGGCAAGGATGTGGAGAAAGGGAATTCTTGTATGCTATTGGTGGGAATATAAATTGATAAAGCTATTATGAAAAACAGTATGGAGGCTTCTCAGAACACTAAGAATAGAACTACCATATGATCCTGCAATCCCTCTTTTGGACATATACCCAATGGAAAAGCCTGAGATCCTTACTTTTTAACTTTCCTCCTATAAGGAGACTTACTTGTAGTTATCTGAAATATAAGAAAAACAAAGATTACATAATTTGCCTTTTTCCTTTTCCAGTTGTTTATTTGTACCCAGCATGCTATAAAATTAAACTATATCTGTATAAAAAGGTCTATAACAAACTGACCTTTGATACATACAAATATTTTGTATAGGAGTAGAAGTGCAAAAAGTAAATCGTTTTTATTTTCTTGGGTAAGGACAACTATAATGGTACATTCTGAATTACTGCTACTACCAATATATCTGTCCTTTTCAGATGTAGAAGCCTAACATAAAATGTTTTTAGTTGTAGTAATTTTTGCCATACTTGCCACAGAGTTGAGAAAGTCCTATTGGATAAATCATTCTAGCACTTAATTGTTGAAACATGGCTTTCGGAACTGTCCATAGGAATCTTTCAGTGGCAAGCGCAGTGTATTGAATAACTTTCCCCCCTAATTTATGTGTCATGGAAATGTGGCTGAGACTTCATTTCTCATAGTTACTGCTTGTGTCTATGAACTTATAACAGTGCTCTGAATGTTTTTAATGTTATTTTAGAAAGACATCAGAGAAATGTTAGCATAATTTTAAATATCTGCAATGATGGCAAAATTCTTTTGGGGGGAGGAATAGAGTTGATGTTTAGAAATAGTTAAATTTTTTGGATTCAAGACTAGTGAATAAAGTATTCATGCATGCTGGATAAATCATGAAAATAATACAAAAACAAAACAAAACAAATTTCAAAGTAATAAGATTAAAGTTTTTTTCAATTAATGTGGTACCTTAACTTTAGTAGTTAATTCAGAAGTTTCAGGCAAAACCTGATCAAAATAGAGTAAGTGAAGCTGCTAATAATGATACCATGCTGAAATATAACACTTGATTAAACATGTAAATTGTAATGTGCTTTTGTAATGGCTCTAATTTTATAGTTATACTTTATGATCATCAGTGCATTAAGTACTTGTTTTTAATTGTTTTCTGGGTTTACATTCTAACTATCATACATGGATGGTATTTACCTTGAATTTTCTTGTAAATATAATTAGAAATTATTTAAATAGAAAATACCAGACTTATTTAGTAGTACTGTAGAATAAATTTTATAAAAACTTAATGAGTTTCCAATATTTTCAAATGCATCATCTGAGTCTTTTAGATATCTTCTTATAAAATGTTTTTGCATATTATCATACTTATATTGTCTTCCCAGCCTCCCATGGAGTAAGCCTCTAGAATATTCTGCATAGTATGAATTGACTGAATAACATACCTCTGTCTCCCTTTCCCATGGCTGCCCACCCCCCCAAAAAAAGTTGTATTTTTATCCTACTATTCCTCACTGAAGTTCCCACTACAGTTAACTGTTCAAAAACATCTGAAGCTGAAAAAGATGCAATTAGATATAGAAAATAAAGATTGATGCTATCTTGCCCCAGGGCGAACATGAAATTTTTCAGAAATGTCGACAGTTTTATTTATGTGAAAGAATCAGAACTGGCACAGTGGTAAAGCACATTACCAAAAGAATGGAGAAGAATATGAAAAATGTGTAGGGGAAAACTAGTATACGGTGTGTCTATAAAAGTTTGGTTGTAGATCAAGTGATAGAAAGTTCCTCCACCGCAAACACTCTTTTTCCCAACCATCTCATTATCAATACCAATACCTTCCTTTCATCTGATATACATTTCATAGCCATTGACTTAGCATAATTGAATTTCACTTTCTTTCGTTTCCTTCTTAACTCCATAGAAAAGACTAGACCCCTTTGAAATTTATTGGGAGCCCCAACTGTGTCTCCTGACTCAAACACAAAGCATTTCCACACATACTATAGACTCAGATAAACATAATGTGCAAGTTAATACTGTGATGCTTGGTCTAACATGTATATGTGTGTGTATAGCATCTCCCTCCCCACCTTGCCTTGTGCTAAACATAAAACTCCATTGATATTATTATGCAGGTTCTAATTTTGAGGCCTGCATATATATTTATATATACTAGGGGCCCGGTGCACGAAATTCGTGCACTGGGTGTGTGGGTGTGTGTGTGGGGGGGAGTGTCCCTCAGCCCAGCCTGCCCCCTCTCACATACTGGGAGCCCTCAGGTGTTGACCCCCATCACCCTCCAATCGCAGGATCGGCCCCTTGCCCAGGCCTGACGCCTCTGACAGGTGTCAGGCCTGGGCAGGGGACCCTCATTTCCCCCCATCACTGGTTCTGCCCCCAGCCCAGGCCTGATGCCTCGGCCAGAGGCGTAGACCCCCATCACCCTCTGCTTGCCTGATCGGCCCCTTGCCCAGGCCTGACGCCTCCGCCAGAGGTGTCAGGCTTGGACAGGGGACCCCCATCTCCCCCTGATCACTGGCTCTGGCCCCCGCCCAGGCCTGAGGCCTCTGGCTCAGGAATCATGCCTGGGCAGGGGACCCCCATCTCCCTCTGATCGCTTGCTCCACCCCCCGCCCAAGCCTGACGCCTCTGACCCAGGCTTCAGGCCTGGGCAAGGGGACCATCATATCCCCCCAATCCCCGGCTCCGCCCCCCACCCAGGCCTGATGCCTCAGCCAGAGGAGTTGACCTTCATCACCCTCCGATCACCAATCACCGGATCAGCCCCTTGACCAGGCCTGAGGCCTCCGGCAGAGGTGTCAGGCCTGGGCAGGGGACCCCCAGCTCCCCACGGTTGCAGGCTCCGCCCCTGCCCAGGCCTAACGCCTCTGGCCTAGGTGTCCGGCCCGGGCAGCGGGGACCTGCAGCTGCATCGGCCCCGCGATCGTGGGTCCGCTTTAGGCCCAGGCAAGGGACCCCTAGCTCCCGGGACTGCCAGCTTCGACCATGCCCAGCTCCCATCGCTGGCTCCACCCCTACTTCCTGCTATCACTGGCCAGGGCTGCAAAGGTGCCTGATTCTCCGATCATGGCTGGGGGGCAGGGCAAAGGCGGCCCCAGGGCCGCCTTTGCCCTGCCCCCCAGCTCTTAGCTCCCCCCTGGGTTTCCGATCACTGTCAGTGGCAGGGGTCTTCTTCCTGCTTTCCCTTTCGCCTCCCTGCATTGTGCCTACATATGCAAATTAACCGCCATCTTGTTGGCAGTTAACTGCCAATCTTAGTTGGCAATTAATTTGCATATAGCCCTGATTAGCCAATGAAAAGGGTATCGTCGTACGCCAATTACCATTTTTCTCTTTTATTAGATAGGATATATATATATATATATATATATATATATATATATATTTATTTATTTTATTGCTTAAAGTATTACAAAGAATATTACATATGTCTCTTTTTTTCCCCCTGCCCTTGACAATCCCCTGAGGCCTGCATATTTAAAAACTCTCAATTGTTGCCGAAACCGGTTTGGCTCAGTGGATGGAGCGTCGGCCTGAGGACTGAGGGGTCCCAGGTTCGATTCCGGTCAAGGGCATGTACCTGGGTTGCGGGCACATCCCCAATGGGAGATGTGCAGGAGGCAGCTGATCGATGTTTCTCTCTCATCGATGTTTCTAACTTTCTCTCTCTCTCCCTTCCTCTCTGTAAAAAATCAATAAAATATATTTAAAAAAAAAACACACAAAAAAAACACTCTCAATTGTTATCTCCTATCATGTGATGATTTACAATGACTAAACTAAAAATGAGTGATTTTTGTACCAACAAATTCTTTTATTATTCACAATGGGAGATATATCTAAATTTTATGAAGATAATGTCTTTCCCATATTTTGGCACTTGTAAATCTTTATCATTAACCTAATATATACATATATTCTCAGAAATTGTCAAGGTGTATGGACAAATTACTTGATAGTGCATCATTCTCTATCAGAGGTGGGGAATGCCCAGCTCCAGGGCTGTATAAGGCCCGTGAAATCATTTGGTCTGGCCCTGCCAAGGCATTAAGGGTGAGTTAATTAAATGTTTGATGAGCTGAAACCGGTTTGGCTCAGTGGATGGAGCGTTGGCCTGCGGACTGAAAGGTCCCAGGTTCGATTCCGGTCAAGGGCATGTACCTGGGTTGCGGGCACATCCCCAGTAGGAGATGTGCAGGAGGCAGCTGATCGATGTTTCTCTCTCATCGATGTTTCTAACTCTCTATCTCTCTCCCTTCCTCTCTGTAAAAAAATCAATAAAATATATTTTAAAAAAATGTTTGATGAAATGTATCAGGCTAATTTTTAAATTGGTAACTTTGTATGGCCCAGGAATAATGTTATAAATATCCAAATGGCCTTTGGCAGAAAATATATTCTCTATCCCAGATCCATGAGGATCATCATCATTTTTATTGGTTCTTGTTACCCTTTCTTATTTATTTCTCACGTGATGACCATAATATTCTATTCAATTCGGAAAAAACAGACTTCAGAACCATGGCTTTTAGCACCCAGAGGGTGTTTGAGTACTCATGGTAACTCCATCCCAGCCTCTGAGAATTCTTCTGATTTATGTCACTCACTGCTGTTAAGAGTTCCCTTCTATACTGGCCATGACACACACCCACTGAGCATACTTTTATCTCCTCCTTCAGGCCTTTCTCTGAGGCCATGGGTTCCTGCTCAGGTCCAACCATGCCCAGGAGCAGCCCCAGAAGTGTGGGTGGGTTTGTCTCCTTCAGGAATAATCCTTAATAAGGAATGATAGCCAGTATGACTGTCATTGCACAATCATATCTTGGAGGTATTTAAAATTTTTCTGAGTTTCCATGGGGCTGGACAGCAGCAACCTTAATTATTATTTACATTTTTATTAGACTTTCTTCTTCTGATCTCACTCTTTCAGCTCCCCACTCTTGCTTCTTTGAATCAATCCCGCCAAAGTACCTGCACCTAAGTCCTTGTTTGAGCTCTACTTTTAAGAAAGAAGGCAACCTTAGAAATTACCTAATGCAATTCTTCCAGTTTGCAGTAGCAGTAGTGGAAACAAAGGGCAAACGAATTTAACTTGGCTAAAGACACAAAACAGAACACTGATAAAACTAGTACTGAGACAAGTATCTACAATTTCAATTTTATGAGTTATTATCACATGTGCCTATATAGTAGGGACTGAGAGAGAAGAGCCTAATTCTTACCATATATGTAGGCATATAATTAATTGGGGTGATATCAATCCTGCTATTTCTCAGGAACTATCATATCATTACTTATGCCTAATTGCTATAGTAGTTTAATAAAAATTATCAAAGACTAATTATAAACAGAAGCTTATATCAATTACATCCTCAAAAGATATATAGCGATTAGTATATATTCCCCTGATCATAGTAAATACTTAATATATAAGCAATTTGCTCTTTGTGTTAGAAATTCCAGTTTTTGGGGGGTTTTTCTTACCCAAAGTCTTATGATTGATTAAATGTGAATTCCTGTGAACTCTTTGAATGGGCCTTAACAATGTAATGTGACAGGAATTTTTATGAAGTTTAAAATAAATTAAACACTTGGATATCAGAAATTTGAGCAGGAGAGATAACTCTAATGTAACTTTATCCCAACAAAGGCAAATCAGTGAATTTTCTTTTAGCAACACTCTTTCTGTGCAACCTAGCTACAGCAGAAAACTACCGAGGCAAATGGAGAAGCAAGAGGTTCTTAGTACATAAGGTGTGTGCTCATGAGGAAAAAAAATAAATTTCTTAGAGAAATAGGAAGCAAAAGGACTAATTTCTCTAGCAAGATAATGTTCTTTCCCCGTATGTATATTTCACGTTTAAGTTTTTATTTTCCTTTATACATTTCAGTTTATGTTATGAAGGCCAAGGCTTGTAAAAACAAGGGTCTATTGCCATTTTTTATCTCGTTCACATAAAAAATAACCTGCCTTCACAGTGGATATTATTTTCTTTGTAAAGCTACCTATGTTGTAACATTGATGAGAACAGTGGCTATTTATCTTCATAGTAGTGATCATCTTTGAAAAATGAATTGATACAGTCATTTTTATTAATACTAATTTCTAGATAAAAACCTTTTTAAAAGTTAAGATTTTACTACATAGTAACTCTATGTCAAATGAGTAGTAAAATTTTACCCTAGTTTTGCTTGACGGATCCTCGATAAATGTTTGTTTCTTTGGTAAGTAGCAGTATTTTGTGGGCATAGAGTAGGACTGATGAATGGTGAGTGGTTTCTCCATCAGTCTCCTGGGTAGAATGGTACTCTGCTGCTTTATTCAGCACCATCACCAGCGCCTGGGATACCTGGCACATAGAAGCCACTCATTAAATATCTGTGCGAAGAATGCATGAGATGCCAACTTTGTAACCTTTTATTTTTTTTTCAATTTTGTAAACATGAATAATTAATTTGTATGCTGAACATGAAGCCTTTTAAATGTCTAATTCTGTGAGTTTTGCCACACATACAGCCATGAATTCACCACTCAATTAAAATATAGAACCATTGCAACATCTCCAGATTTTTCCAGCAAACCACTCCCAGTCCAGGTGCTTGACAACCACTAATCTGATTTTGTTCCTGCGTTTTACCTTGATAAGGATGTCATATAAATAGAAACATACAGAATGAAGTTTATTGCTTTTCTAGTTCACTTTTACTTAGCACACTCTGAGATTCATCCACATATGGCACGTAAATTATCATCTTTTAAGGTAAAATCCTTATGAACTTTTAAGAATAAAGGGCTCAATTAGGCCAGGGGAGTAGGCATCATATATTTATATAAAATTCATCTCTAAAGAAAAAGAAAGGCTAACTCTAAGTACTTTAGTATACCATTTGTGATTACTGTGATGAGATCCATTAAAGAAACAGAATTGAGTCACAGTTACTACTTTTAAGAAAAAGGCTGTATGAATATAATTTAACTCTAAGAAAATTATTTGGGGTCCTTTCTCATGCAGTGGTACTTTTTTGGGGTTTGAATCCTGAAATGGAGAGCAGGTTTGATGAAATGATGTCAGGAGAGAATTGTGGGTGAAGACTAAGAACTGAAAAATCTAGAAAAAAGAGGTGTAGGATTCAGCTAAGAGGCACTTAATTAGGATAGAAGCAAAGTGTAAATCAGAAATCTAGACATTACTAGTAAGAAACACAACTATATCCATGATTTTGATTATAGTTTGTTTTCATCTTTAATTAAAATACCAATAACTGGAAAAGTCTGCCTGAACTGGGAAATTCACATTGCCTCGGTGGACTCCTGTGGGGTAGGAATACACTAGACCTAGTAGACTCCCTGCACAGGGAAGCCCGTTCATTGCAAGGACTAGTGGTTTCCTCAGTTCCATACAAGTTAGAGGCAAACCTGTTGGACACAATGAATGGTAATTTTGAAAAGAAATTAGAGCGCAGGAAACAATCACAAAAGAAATATATTTGAATCAGAGTTGTCTATCCAGTCCAATTCATTTTAATTTTTTTTGTAATAATTTTTTGTAATGAACACTTTTAACTATACTATGAGGCAAGCATGACTCATTGGAAAATAAGATGGTAAGATTTCTGCCCTTGATAATCTTGCACTCTAGCAGGTAATATAGCCAGAGAAGTGATTAGAATGGAGTGAATTAGGGAAGGAATTGAAAATATGACAACACATAACAAAGGGAACAGGGTGGTTATAGGTGTGAGGAAGGAAGGAAAAGTCCTTAGGTATGAGAGCAGACATTTATTATATATTATACATAAATTATTCTTTAAAATATAGTTATAAATAAATGTATATATATTTAAGATTACATCATTTCTTTACAAATGATGTCATGTTAAGGAGCATGACTTGGTAGTGATGACCATAAAATGATAAGAATATTTTCTCCTACTTCCTTCAGTTTTTCCTAGAATATGTTCTGCTTCCCTAGAATTTTGATTGCTCCCAGCATGCCAGCATGTGTTTCCTTTTGCTGTTGGTTCCTGCTTTCTTGAATCTACTTTATATTATTCCTGCCTTTCTGTTCAGCCCCTGTACCTTTATACATTTTTTCATTGTTTTATTTCTCTTACATTTGCTCAGCACAGATGTGACTCTCCCACAATTCCTAGCTTTTCACCATCAGTATACTTTTTTTTTTTTGCAGTAAAGTTGAATAGAGCTGTTACTGATCTGACTTTAGGTATTATAACTTCTTTTTCACAAAACTTGAACTTAATAAAAATGTCTATTTTCCCCATAATTCCAAAATATTGCTAGGGAGGAGTGGCTTATATTTTAAAATCTGAGTATACTTGTTAAAATTCACAAATGGAGATATGGTATTCTATGCCCAAAGCAGTGCTGTTACATTTATCTCCTTGAGGAAGCACAGTTCTTTGGCTTAGTTCCAGATGTCAAAATGAGTGTGGATTCTCAAGTTTAATCTATCCTTAAATTACTTTTAAAGACTTGTGCAGTTTCCTTGGGGAACAATAAAAAGTGATATTTGAAAGTTAGATAACACACAATACAGTGTACAGATGATGTGTTGTGGAATTGTGCATATGAAACCTATATAATTTTGTTAACCAGTGTCACCCCAATAAATTCAGTAACAAGGAAAAAAAAGAGAATTAGATAAATCTTTATCTCTAGAAGTAAAATCCCTAATTAATTTAGTGATTCACTTTGGGAAAACTTATACCACTTTTGTTTTGGCTTTCTTTCTTCTTTGGTAAAAAGTCTTCACCTTTCTACCAAATTCCATTGTCCTCTAGGAGCCTATGGCTTATACTTATGTTGTTCTTTTATGCTGGTGTGCTGGGATAGCAGTACTTTGCACAGTCACTGCTACCCTGGTGAATGCTCATATCTTCAGGGTTATCTTCCAAGGGGGGGGGCCAGGAAGTACAGAGGGAGAGTATAAAATGTAAAGATGAAACACAAGATTTAAAGTATGTCAGAGTGAAACATGAATGACTAATAGCCTATATAAAATATTAATTCTCTATGGATGTACGTTTAAAATTATAATCTTGTTACTATTAAACCCTTCTAGAATCCGAACCTTTGGTTTCTCCTTTTTTTTTCCACTATAGATTTATTTGCTCTTTGGATGTGTAAGAAGATAATTACTTAGTTGACCTGAGATAGTGTTGTATAGAATGCAAAGGCAGTGAGGAAGAAGCAAATCTCTGTGAGAAAGGCTTTCTGGAAATTCAGGGAAGAGTTTTACAGCTAAACTAATTAGGAAATGGAACATACGTATAAGTAAAAATTTTCAGTGTCTATTTGTTGCCCTTAAAATGAAGGAAGTTGTTGATCTCCTCAGTTTTAGATCCACAGGCCATTCTGGGCTCTTTTTCACATCTCCTCAAATGAATCACTCTATGTTAGATTTTGTAATTATATACTTTTTATTTAAATAAGCTTAAAAAGGACTCAGTAGTAGGTAGGTATTTCAAGCTTCCAGTATGATAATGTTTCCAATTAAGAATTGTGTTTTGTTTTGCATTTCTTTTCTCTTTATTAAAGCAAAATTTATTTGGCCATATAGTTATATGTTTTTACATGACATTCAAAATACAGTAATTAAATATCCCAAAAGAATGTTTTAATATAGAAAAGCTTTAAAATATATGGAATAGTAATTCCAAGAACTGTAAAGAGAAACACAAATTCACAGATAATAGTCAGAAATTTTAATACCCTTTCTTGATCATTGAGATTTAACATACAGAAAACAAATATGGGTATAAAGGATTTGAACAACACTATTGACTAACTTGAGACAATTGATATTGAGACAATATCAAAAATAGCAGAAGAAAATCTTATTTATTTATTTATTTATTTATTTATTTGAAAGTCTCTTTTAAAGTACACATGGAATATTTACAAAGATAGCCTAAATTCTGGGCTATAAAATGTCTCAGTGATTTTAAAGGGATTTACGTTATACCTGCTACATTCTCCCCAATTAATAGAAATTAAATAACAGTACCTCTAAATAACCTATGAGTTAAAGGAAAACCAAAATCAATATTAGAAAATATTTTAAACTCAATGAAAATAAAACAAATCAAAATTTATGGGATGCCATGAAAGCAGTGCCTAGAGGAAAATACATATCATTCAGTGGATACATTAAAAATAAAGTTTTCAATGACCTCAGCTTCTACTTTAAGAAACTGCAAAATTAATATCGAAGGCAATACAAATGAAACAAGAAAAAAAATAATTGAAAAGACCAGAGCAAAACACTTATTGAAATTAAAAGCAGAAAAAATAGAGAAAATCAATGTAAATGAAAGTTCATTAAGAATATCAATAAACTTAATAAACTTCTAGAGAGGCAGATCAGGACAAAAAGATGAAACTCGCAAATTAATAATATAAAGAATGGGAGAGAGAGGGCATCACCACAGATCAAGAAATAGAGAAAGAATAATAAGGGAGTACTATTTAAATTAATAAACTTGATAATTTAGATGAAATGAATAAATTTCTTGAAATATACAAATTACCAAAGTTCAAAGTGACAAAATTAAACACATTATAGCAAACCAAATACAACTATATGTAAAATTTAAGATATCATGACCAAGTTTGTCCCATGAGTGCAATGAAAGAAATAAAAAGCATGTAGCTTAGAATCAAAGAGTATTGATTTGCTTCATGGATATGTGATATCTATGTAAAAATTCTATTTAAACCACAAAAAAATCTTCCTTAAATTAAGTGAGTTTAAAATTTTTATCAGATGAACGATACATATACCAAAATTAATTGTATTTCTGCATATTACCAAGGAACTATAACTCCAATTAATGGGAGAGTTATAGTTCTTGGTTCATGAGTAAAAGACATCAACATTGTGAAGCTATCAGATTTGCTTAAACTGATCTATAGAGTCAGTGCAATATCAGTCACAATCACAGCAGACAGTTTTGTGAAAATTGAGAAGCCAATCCTAAAATTCATGGGAAATTTTAAGGAAACTAGTGTAGCTGAAATGCTGCTGCAAAAGAACCAGGGTTAAGGATTCAAAACCACCAGTTTGGTAGTTTCAAGTAAGACCTTTTTTTTTCTGGATTGCCATTTTTTTTAGTAGAAATCATTTGGCCATAAGTTTGGTATGTATATCTTACTTGCCACTGAAGACACATTAATAAAATTTTCACAAGGAAAGATATATGTGTAAATAGTATAGAATAAAAGGAGAACAAATTCATTCTTGACCAGTAATCCATTTTCTTTCATGTACTATTTCAAAATGTAATAAATATAAATGTACCATGCAGTATGACAAATGTGCAGTCACTAAACACTTTACCCAATGAAAGAGATAAAAATGAAAAAGGATAATTTTGGCGTTGAAGCCATTGAAAATGCACAATGCATGTATTAGGTAGGTTAATCATTGTATTTATGAGACTGCCCTGGAAGTAAATGGATTCCTCAATGCTAGAGTTAAAAGAGTATGCTATATTATTTTGCGCCTCTAATCCCTACTGTTTATAAGGCCTAAAATTTTTTTTCTTATCATCTAATTCCAAAATATTGCTTATGATTCAGCTCAATGATTGTCTCCTCTCTGAAGGCCTCACTTGCCCTCCATGGTTAGATTAATGCCGCTCATCTATGTCTTTCCTATTTCCCAGCACTTCTTCTGTCGCCTGAACACACAGTGTTCTAGCATTTTCCCCACTGTATATGCTTACATCACTCATATACCAAGTGAAGAAAAACACTGTGACGATTTACAGTTTTGAAGTAAAAACCACCACGTAAATACTGTCATTAGGTTACATTTTCTGAAGCCTGTTTTAAAAAACATAAGTAAAAAGGCAATAACTGAGCAGATATATTTAACAAACACTTTAATCCGGACCACAGCAGAATATTAAAATTTTAATGTTTTTTTCTCTTAAAATATAGATTTCTCAAAATAGTTTAGGGCGGACACTACATCATGATACAAACATTTCCAGGCCGTCTGAATCTCGGGGAATACGCCTCTTTGTAGAATTTAATGGAAATTTATTTTTCTGACCTGCTTAAAGACATGCTATTTTTAAAAAGTCCTTTTCTGAACACTCTGTAATTTGCTTTTCATTTTTCTCCCCATAATCGGAGCTCTGTAGGATGCACATTTGCAGAATAGCAAAGGGCAGCCAAGCAGCCCTGTCAGATAAACAGCTTGCTTGATACCGCTGTCTCTCATTAGAGCGGGCTCTTCGGGAAGCTGGCTTCCCAGCTTAGGGTGAGGAGATGTCAGGCAGGCAGGCATTAGCTCTGTGTTAGGTGGTAAACCGCATAGCCAGCTGTGGAAAGTGGAACACCGGCTGTAGAATGGAGGAAAGAACAGTGGTTGAGCTGACATAGATTGGAGAGGTGAGAGTGCCCTATGGCAGCAGAGGTGAGAGAGGGAAATAGAGCAGATATCTTGTCTCCCCCCCCCCCCCCTACATCTTGAAACCAGTAAAAGTGTGATTATTTTGGGTTAGCTGTCTTCAGATATAAAATTAGTAAAATAACAATCTTTTCTCAGGTGTTCACTTTCCTGGCCTTGTAATGTTTAGCATCATCAAATCAGTGAACCATATTTAAAGGGAGAAAGAGTATAGAATTTACTCACATTATTTATAAAATTAGCAGTATCTTCAGAATTTTATACCTTATGTCCCATTGTCAAGAATCTGGGTGCCCATGATGACTTTTAAACAGTGGTTTTTTAAAAATTTTTTTTCTGAAAAAATTGTTTATATGTTTATGACATCATTACAACTTTAAATAATAAAAATTGCAGTAAACTTATTGGAAATTCATTTTTTTTAATTGCAAATTTGTTTTATTTATTTATGTATTTTACATTTTTTTAATTTTATCGGGGTAACATTACTCAACATGAACATACAGGTTTCATGTGTGGATTACTAATTTATAAAATCTGTATATAGGACCATGTGCCCACCACCCAAAGTTTAATCTCTTATCACCTCACTGTAGGATCCATTTTATTGCTGTCAGTTGCTCATTTATGTGAAATTCTGCATTCTAATTAGACCAAGATGTTTTTGAGCTCAGCACTATTGACATTTTGGCCTGGATAATTCTGTGTTATGCGTTGTGCACTATAGGCTATTTAGCAGCATCTTCAGCCTCCACACACTTAGATGCTAGTAGCATCCCACAGTCGTGACATTGCTAAATGTTTTGTGGGGGTAAATCACTCTAATTTGAAAGTGACTGGTGTTTGCAAGAGGGGTACGTACACAGCTGTTGAGATGGTGAAAAGACGTGGGCTCTCACTGAAACAACACCGAGTTTGAATCCCAGGACTATTATTTGGTAACTCCGGGACTGATAAATTTATGTAATCTCTAAGAGCTTTATTTTCTTTCCTGAAATTTAGGAATAATAAACACTACATAAATTATATGATTAATACATAGCAAATAAACCGTACTTTAAAGATTCCAGTGGTTTTACATTTAGCACGATTTATCTTAATTAGTAATGATGCAAACATAAAAGCACTTTACTGATGTTGAATTTCAGATGATAGTTTTATCTTATTCATCAATCTTCACCAGTGACCATATTGAAATGATAAAGAAATAATAAGGGATATTTCTACAGCTAAAAGGCAATCGAAAGAAGTAAGTAGTAGAAAAGGAATTCCAATTACTATCTGAGGAACTACAAGTGAATGGGGGAGTGATCACTGATGGAAATGGAATGCATCCTTCATGCAGGAAGGCATCACGATTTGTTAGTTGACATCTTATCCATGTAATTATTTCTCACAGTTATATTTTTGTTGCTTTGTTTTTAACATAAATTGATACATAGCTCATCAATATTTAGGAATGTCTGAAGAAGGGAAAAGCCAAGATAAAAGAAAACATTTTTAATTGACCATTAAAAATAAATATAAGTACATAAAAAAATAAGAATTGGTATATACAGAGATCCTACTCTGTCTCATGCATGAAACAAGAAAATATATTAAAGGGAACAACCAGTTAACAATTAAAAAGCTTTACAAATTAAAATTTAATTTCTAAAAATTAAATAACACATATCTATATAAGGGTAGGAAGGCAAAGTAGGGTAAGTCTCCAAGAAAACAGAACAAAAAGACAGGAATAGGGAAAAGAAGAATAGATACCATACAGTAATAAATTTCCACCATCTGAGTAAAGGGTAAATAGAAGAAAGAATAAAAAGCTGAACAGAGTTCATCATTCATTAACAATACAGAAGGATGATCTAGAGCAAAAACATGGAGCATTCAAATTGTATACTCACCAATTATTCAACAACTGGGATGGAGGCTGTGCATATTTAAATATATTCCTGTGAAAAAGAGGAAAACGAGAACAGTATATAAGGCTCCAAAGAAGAAAAGAAAAATAAAAGCAACCCACAGAGGAACAAGAAATAATTGGCACAATACTTCATTAGCAAGAGTCAAAATCAAGAGACAACGAAATAAGTGTTCTGCATTTCTGGAGACAAAATGATTTCTACTTACATTTCTACAACCAGATATGGATTCATACATGAATGAGGGTTGACAACAGATACTTTGTCCATGTAATGACTCAAATAATGAGTTCTCCACAAGCCTTTTGTTAAGTTGTCTGTAGGATGAATTAGAGAGTTGAGAGAAAATTTAGGAACCCACGTACCTGGGAGTTACAACATAATGAATAAAATTATAATGTTACAAAGGTAACCAATAATGGACCTAAGAGTAGTATATGTGACCATTTGGAAGAACAGTGGAGCAAAAGTGGGAATGGTATTGTGAATGACTCAATCTCTAAATACTTGTAGGAAGAAGACAATACATAAATAAAATTGGAAAAATCTAAAAATCATGATATAAGTACTATTATGAAGTACTGATGTTAAACATCAGAAAAAAATATCTATATATATAAAAGCCCAGCGACCGGACGGTGGAATGACCTGAATGACTCGTGGCTATGACGCGCACTGTGGCAGCCAACCAGCCTGATCCAGGCCCCAATCAGCCCCCCACCCTGGTCGGCCCAGCCCCCAATCGGCCCCCAACACCCTAGTCAGGGGCATCCTCTATTCTTTCAATCTTTTCTTTCCCTTTTTACGTCCTTTCCCTCTTCCTCCTTTTTTGCCAACTTAAGATGCTATATGAAAGCCTTCTTAGGCTAATACCTCTTCTATACCCACTGCAAAGAAAATGAAAAACACCTGTGACTTCTCTTGTTGAGTAAGGTCAAATACAATGGGTGGAAGTGTCAAAGGAATTAGACCAGCTGTGAGCAAACTACGGCCGGCCTCCCGTTTGAAATGAATAAAACTAAAAAAAAAAAAAAAAAGACTGTACCCTTTTAAGTAATGATGTTTACTTTGAATTTATAATAGTTCACACAAACACTCCATCCATGCTTTTGTTCCGGCCCTCCAGTCTAGTTTAAGAACCCATTGTGGCCCTCGAGTCAAAAAGTTTGCCTGTGGGAAGAGCTCAGGAGATTTATCTCAGTGCAGTAGCAGATGCAATGTCATGAGCGCACTCCGCCTATACAAGCTTCCTCGGCACACCGGGAAGTGGCAGCGCCCGCCTGAGTAAGCCCCTTAGAGCCCCTACATAGTACCCTAACTTTCCTACCATTGGTTGCCCTAAGGATGTTGTAAACTTCTGATTGGTCTGGAATGTTATATATGTCGCTGTACTTAAACAATAAAATTCAGATCCGAGTCTTGAACTGATCTCCGGAGTCGGGCATGCTTCGTTAGGACTCGTCGGCCTCACCCCCGCGGGACCCCCTGCCTCATTTGCCCACCCATGAATTAGACAGTGGTGACAGTAAAATCATTTACATTCATTAATGTCAAATGAATACTGGACGCTACATCCAAAATCTTGTCGACTCTAAGGGTGAACACTCAAGGATTGCTAGCTGTACTTTATAGATAAACATATTAAGGTTGTGGATGTTAAGATAATACTCCTATTAAATGGTGGAACTTGGATGTGACCCCAGTCTTATTTAAAACTAAAGATCATAGCCTTTCCTCACCATGAGATTGTTTTTTAAAAAGTTACATTTCTGGTTTTATCATAAAACTAGATTTTTATTTGTTGATTTTTCCTTGAAATTTCAGCAGGCACCTTATTAAACACACACACACACACACACACACACACGAAAAAATAAAACAAAATGGGTGTCGAGTCACTGTGGTCAATACTGTAGATGCTGACTTTGGTTTAAATTCTTCACTGTGACCTCTAGGTAGATGTTAGTTCTTTGTTCAGTTGGGATCCAGGCCTGACCACCTTGCTTCCCTAATTTCATTTCTTTGGGCTGGTAATGTGAAGATTCCTCACATCAACGCATAGTGCCGAGAAAGCAAAGGTGACATGCAGAGTAAATATCAGCAGAAATAATACGATTAAGAAAAGTCAAGAGATGCTGAGATAGGGAGGCCACAGGTAGAGATTAGATGCCCTCGAGGAAGCAACGCAAGCAGACATCCTATGGAGGTGCCTGATAAGCCCTGGCAGGTCAAGGCGGAGTAAAACCTCAGCCTGTGCTGCTCAGCCACCTCCTGCTCCAGGACACAGATATGTTGACTCTCAGTTTATAGGTTGTGTTTTGTTTTTGTGTGTGAACCACACCAACTTCTTTTTTCAAGGAATAAACATAAACACATATAAAAAGCCTATAAAAAGTCAACTGTCACATCAGACAAGAAATACTGGCCAAGTTTAGCACATGTCAGTGACAAATAGCGGATAATATCAAGCTCTGTTTCAATTTAAGAAAAATATGGAATTACAGTAGTGTGCTTTCTTTGTATGTAAAAATTATCTGATAGCAAAGTTTTGTGACATAATTGGGTATGTAGTTCTAAATTTCAGGTGTTTTACAATCCACTACAAATTGTTCAGATATTGAGGCAGCAAGTAATGCCATTCACACACACAGGATCTATTTAAAAATGTGGATGGCAATGAAATAACAAAGAGGTTTTATTTTATTGTACTTCTGTATGCTGTATTTTTTCATTTTCATATTTCCTCTCAAATGCAAACCATTCATAGAGCAACCTCAGCTGTGAAGAGATTTTGGAAAACAAATATATGAAAATGCGTTAAGCTTTAGATATGTGAGATGTATCACACATTTAGAAAAGTCCAGCTCAGTGATATATCAGAAAGTAAATTACATGGACACAACATCTAAAAAAATACATCACAGACTTTTGGGATCTTTCATTATGCTCTCTTTTAATCACTTCTCTTCTCCCACAAAGGTTACCACTAATCTGATTTCTGTATTTTGATGTAATTAAATTCTAGAAAATACTTACCAGCATTTGATCATAATTTGACCTCCTAAACTTTCTACCCTAAATAATGCAGTATAGTTTTATATATTTTAAATTTTGTACAAATGCAATATATTGTATGTGGTTCTTGCTTTGGCCAACACTGTGTGTGTGTGTGTGTGTGTATGTGTGTGTTTTGTTTTTTTCACCCAAATGGTGAGGTATTTTTTTAGATCATTTTCATTGTTGTTGAACATCCGATTTTATGAATATGGGGTGCTAAGTTTGGTGGACAGTCTGTTTGAGTTTTTGCTGTTATGATGTGCTTATGGTGCTGTGGTACATTCTTGGGCATGCCTTTCAGTGAACACACACAGGCATTTTTCAGTGGATTATGCCTCGGAGTACAATTGATAGGTTAGAGGTATGTATGTTGTAAGATTTAGTTTTTAATGACAAACAGTTTTGTTATCACAAATTGAGCCATTATCCAATAAATTATCCTCTTATGAGTAATAATCAAAACACTGAACATCATTTTATATTAAAATCTTCTCCCCTCCCCAGTTTGGATCGTGTCCATCTGGTGACCTGGCTCAGTGGCTTTTGCTCTCTTGTTTACCAGATGTTTCAAATCAGTGGACGTGTGAGAGGGCTTGGACACTGTGTTTGTCCTCCCAGAAGGAATCTGCATTTTAATTTTTTAATTTCTGCAGACACAGGGCAGAGGCAGGGTTCATCATGTCGTCAGTGGGTTGTGCGTAACCCAGGCTCAGTGATGCTGACTTCTCTAACCCAAACCAGAAAATAACAGGGTGCAGAGACAAGAAGGAGGCTAACTCTCCCATCTCTGTTGTCCAGTCTTTGATGCTTTTCACAACCTGCTGTGGTTTCTTTACAGAAGCTGTTTTTTCAGATCCCAGGCTTCTCCTTGCTATTCCCTCCAAATGCCGTACTTCTCATCTCTGTGTCTTTGATCTTTTTTTTTTTTCAGTTGCCTGAATATTTCTGTCACCTTCCCTTCACCTGTGTAAATTCTATATACCCCTCAATACTCAGATTAAAATTCCTGCCTTTTGCAAATATCTCAGCCCACACTCATCTGTTTCTTCTTAAAAAGCAAAGGTATTTATACTCTGTAAAATTCAGTGTTAGATTGCTCCCCCATGTGCTCTGCTAGTTTCATCAGTCAGTCTTTCTGTTTTATTATTTTTTTTTCTTAATAGGTGTTAAATTATCTGAAAGTCATTTTATACACACACACATACATGCATGCACATCCCACACATGTGTATGTACTTTTTTTTCCAGGACTATTATTTTTTAATTGATTCTAAAGAGAGAAAGGGAGGGAAGAGGGAGAGAGAATTATTGTGGATTGAACCTGCAACTGGGCAGGTGCCCTGACCTGGAATGGAACCTGCTACCTTTTGGTGTACGGGACAATGCTCCAACCAACTGAGCCACACCGGTCAGGGCCGGGACTATTTTGTCTGGCTCAGTGCTTGGTCTAAGAGTACCAAAGGACTATTTATTCATTGATTAATTTGTGTTCCATCTCCTTGACAGGATACTTACTCATTACTGATTTCTTCAGAGTACTCAGTGTGGTAAATAGATATTTTTATTAGCTATTTTAAACATTAAATTGAATATGTCTAGTTTATGCATATTTTATGCAGTAAGAAAACTGTATAAAATGCTACTTTTATTATAATGTTAATGAAGTAAGGTAATATGAGTCACCAGCTTGGGTAGTTTATATTTAATTTCTAAGGCAGAAGAAATCATTTTAGTGAAACTATTATATTCTATTTTCTTGTATATTCTTTTTGCTTGTTATGTCAAATGTTATATTAATCTTCTCATTATTATTTCATAATTTTTTTAAAAAAAGCAATACGCAATAAATAAGCAAACAGACCTTTCTGGCTTCTGCTTTAGTATGGAACTGCTGACTCAGAGAAAGTCAGAGCCCGAAAATGCCTGCTATTTTATAGTCTTATCTCTTTGTCACTGGAAGGTCATTCACTCTAACACAATTTCTGACATTGTTAAGAAGCAGTCCGTATTCTGGGAAATGGCTCAGGTCTGCTTTTTCTTGTTGATTCATAGCCAGTTTATTTTTAATTTACATGGAATAAAAACAGCAACTCAACCATCCCTTTAATAATGATTTTCAGCATCTAAGAAAGAATGTATACTGTCCGGGGTAACAGAAGACACACACTCACGATATGTAAAAAAAATATCACTAAACAAAAGTTATAGATCATTGCAAAAATGCCTCTCCTCCTCCCTCCTGCATCCCAGAGAACCTCATCAAAGTCAGAGTTGTTCTGAAAGCATCTCGAGCAGCATGAAAGTATAGAGAGGTTTCAGTCAAAGCCAGGGCTCACCTCAACTCAGGCAAAATGGAGAGGCCAAGTGCTCATTTGGAGAGATGGTAAAATGTTTCTACTCTAAGACCCTCTGCTGCCGACCACAATTTCGACTGTTCACATCAGTCCTGCCCTTTCTGGTTGTTAAGAAGTAGAGTCAATTCGAAGCACTTTAAATTCCCAAGTGACCGATGGTTCCCCCAAAAGCGAAAAGAACTCAAAACCGTGCCTACCTTGCAGTCTTCAGTATCAGTGGCTTCTCCCAACCTTAGTCCTACTTCACAAGAATTAAGAGCACTGTTCAGGGACTGGGTGAAAAGTTGAAGGGATTAAGAAGTACACATTGGTAGTTACAAAAAAGTCAGGGGATGTGAAGTACAGCATAGGGAATCGTCAATAATATTGTAATAACTATGCATGGTGCCAGGTGCGTACTGAAATATGGGGAGTGGACACTTTATAAAGTATATGATTGTCTAACTACTAGACTGTACATTAATACAAAATAATATTTTAAACTGCAATTGAAAAATAAGAAAGTAACAAAGAAAAAAAAGAAAATAAAGACTATCTCAAAGTGGGGGAAAAAAGCAACAGCTCAAATTTCATTAAAGCCACCCTCGCCACAATAATCCATGCTAATGAGATGACTTTTGAGATTCAAAGTATTACTGGCATGACATATTGATGATTACTTGTGTATATGAGTTTGTGTGTGTGTTTTACTAATGTCTGTAAGTAGCACTATGCCTTTTATAACTCATAATCTTAAGAGAGGGTTTTGAAAATGCATTTCTATTTTGCAAAAGCATAACATTTTTTGCCTTTTTTGACTGCTCTGAGAGTTGCAATGAACATCTGTTACTTTTTGGCATAATTATTAATGATGTCACTTTTAATTTTCAAAAGTGTCCAGTTAGGATAATTAATAATATGGTAACTGAAATTAATGCCTATTCATTCTCCAGTTTTTTTTAAGACTAAATTTTAATTTTTTCATGAGAGTCTTCTATACTATCTCAGACTAGGTTGGTCCCACTGCTGCAGAATTCCACACTCTCCATTTCCCTTTTGTAATATTGTAGTTGTATTAATTGTTTGTTCATGATATCTCTTCCCAGCTAGATAAAATCACTAGAAGAGCAGGGGTTTTGACCATTTTATTCAACATTGAAACTCCCAGGACCTAGTATAATGTAGAAAATAGTAGGCCCTCAATACATAGTTTTAAATGAATGAAAGAAGTATACAGTTTTAAGTTCTATATTTCAAGGAATTAAGCAAAATATTGAAAGCTAGGTAAACAAATGAAGAAAAACATACCATAAAAAGTATTGTCTCAAGCTAGGCCTTACAGAAAAAGTCTACTGAACCCTTTAGAAGACATGATGCCAGACTTCTTTGTCTTTGAACGTACATTATTACAGATCTATCTCCTGTTCTGTTTAAGGACATCCCACTCCCTAGACATGTATATAGGTTAATGCATGTATGTGTACATATTTATATAGAGAGAGGGAGAAAGAAAAATGCACCTATAAGATAACAGTAAATATGTCTGCATGGCAAAACTTATTTTTTATACTTTGCTTCCTTACATATGATTGACATGGTTTTTCACGAATAGAAAAAGCATTACTAAAAGATATGAAGTGATTATTACCCTTTAAGCAAAGAACTGGGTCGTACCTAAGTAGTTTGCGTTACTGTTCCCCATGTTGAATTAGGTAGGGTGTTTAGTTAACTTAACAGTTTTCAAGATGAATTTTAGATTGGATCATTGTTCACATCCAAGTATTCTTGGAAGTTGCACCAAAATCTGAGCGATTTTATTCCTAAAAAATGATTTAGGGAGTTTTTGTGGAAGAAAGTTTACTGTGCGGGCATGCATTCGAAATAGGAGTTGTTCATTGTTTCACCTAGCCAATCTCTGAGTAAAACTGTAGGAGTTAACACCAAAGATTGAGAATCAACAGGATAATCGGCCATTTTAATTTATTATGTTGAGTTTGGTTAGATTACTGTAAAAACACACACAAAACAGCCTAATTGAAACAAACCATTAAAATGGCCTTGCTGAATGTGAAAATAGAACGTGGAAGTCCAAGTACATTAAATACTATGGACAGGTTGCTGTTGACACTGCCAGTCATTGGGGGGGGGGGGGGGGGGAAGAATGGAACTTCTGAAAATGAAATATAAGCAAGATGTTGACTTTCAGTTATTTTGTGAGCTACGTAGAACAGAAAATAACTATATACTGTCTTGTATTGCTAATGAAATGGGCACATTTCTCAATAAATTGTGTGCTTTCTTCAATGCAAGTTCATGTAGCTATATTGCAATGTGTACTCTGTTATGGAAATTATACTAAAAAGAAAAGAATGTTATTTCAGGGTCTTCTTGCACTAAAAGAGCAACAAACTTAATAATCATGGAAATAGCCCAAAGTAATTTCTCTCTTCAGCTAAAATTATGTTAAATCAGCAATTCAGTGCACATTTTCATTTTGTTACTTGCGATACCCAGCTTTCTACTTAAGAGTAACTTGATTTGACCTTGTTATATAACTACTACACTCATCAATCTCTACCATGTGTTTTATACAGGGTTTTGATGGTTGCTCTAATTTTAAGTTTGGGCCCTGAGTAGATTAAATGAGTCAATACCACGCTCAGTCTATAATGGTATTTATCATATACACTGTATATACTACATACATATACATATCATGCAGTCCCTGTGAAGGTAAATTCGGGGTGGGGGAGGATTTTCTGGAAATACTTGGACGTTTTGTTGTTGAAGGTGATGTAGATGTGTGTGGTCCTTTTGTTTGCTCACAGCCATATTGACATAGTAAAATTTGCTTTTCTTAGGATAAGCAAACTCCAAAGAAGAGAGCTTAGACGCAGCGGTTCTCAACCTGTGGGTCGCAAACAATGAAAATACATCCTGCATATCAGATATTGACATTACAATTCATAACAGTAGCAAAATTATATTTATGAAGTAGCAACGAAAATAATTTTATGGTTGGAGGTCACCACAACATGAGGAACTGTATTAAAGGGTCGCGGCATGAGGAAGGTTGGTAACCACTGGGAGAGACCATGCTCATGGTAGAGATTGATGAGTGTAGTGGTTACATAGCAAGGTCGAATCAGGTTACTCTTAAGTGGGTTAGTTAATGGTCATGCCAGCATGCTCTATAAAGAGTCACAGTGAAGAGTACTCTTTCCTTCTTCCTTAAGCCACTTTTATTTTGATTACCTATTACTTGCATCTTAAAACAACCTAACTGAAACATTGGATGTATGTCTTTAGCATTTAGCTAGAATCTTACATTATTGAAACCACAAAACAAAGAGTATGTATTTATTTGAAGAAATAAATGGGTTGTCCACATATAAGTGTGATTTTTATTTTCAGATGCATTAGGCTAAGGACATACAACATTAATAAATTAGGTAGTGATACTATGAGGCATATTTATGAGATCTAACTATTACAAATGACTACCCATAATTTTGGATAATTATCCTCACATCATAAAGTCCATAGATGACATAACATTCATAACTCAAAAACTTTATTGTGTATTTTCATGCTGTATAGAACAAGAGGTACTACATTAAGAAAAATTATACATATGAATTAATAAGTTCATGTGATCTATAAGTGTTCACTAACAAATAGGAAAGAAAAAAAGCAGAAATACATTTTCAGATATTGAGACCAATGATGAAGAAATTATAGAAACAGACTATGGATTTTCTGTAATAAACCTTTTATTTTTTTTGGCTATGGACAACAATAATAGATAAGCATTTAAGATTCAACTATGAGCCCTGGCCGGTGTTGGCCCCTGGACCAAACCGATCAAGGGTATGTACCTGGGTTGCAGGTTTGATACCCATGGACTGGTGAGGATTAAAAAAAAAAGATTCAGCCATGATATGAAAATAAATTTAAAAAAAGATTCAGCTATGAGATAATAAAAAGAAAAATAATCCTATTAGACTTCAAGCTTTATTATATTTCTGCCAATTCGTCTTAAAATTCTTCACTTAGATGGAGTAAAGCCGCAAAAAGATAAATCATCTAGAAATTAGGCTGCTTAGTTGTAAAAAATATAAAAATAAACTTAGCTCCTCTTAGAAATCCATTTTTGGATATGCACTCACATATATTTTAGTTTCTACATGAAATGAAGGTCACATGGAACAAGGAAATGAGAGTTTATACTCATTGGTTTCTCTTTACACACAAAAAATGGGTTACTTTGAACAATACTTTCATGATTGATTGTGGTTGCTAAAATTTTTTACACAAACACACAAGATAGGATAATAAAAATGAATATTTTAAAGTGATTATTGCCAGGAGTCGGTTGTTTTTAAATTGATTCTGTATGAAAATAAACAACATAAAAACAACATTTTGATGCTCTAGAAAGGAGCAGCTCACAGGAAGTTTTCCTCTGGAGCACAGACTCTGAGAGCAGCATTTAGAAGGAGATAACATGAAGAGTAGTTGCTTCAATTACCTTTTTGAGACTCACTGCTTAGTTTCCTTTTTATTTATCTTATCTATTTCTTCTGAATTTCCTAATAAAACCAATAAAGATGGACATCTCTTTTGAATGCTTGTAAAATAGACCACTACTGCATATTACCAGACATTGATATCTTTTTCTCTTCTCCTTTCAGGCGCATGGGAGACCACTTCTCAGACCACTTGCAGTTGGGAAAATCATGTGATGATTAGCCCATGCCCATCGTAAAATGTGAGTAGAAATGATTATTTACCACAGCTTGGCTTAGGTAGTGGAAATGCTTGATTCTCTAATCTCTGCTTTCCCCTTATGTAGTGACCAAGAAGACTGTAGTTTCAGCTAAAATATGCAGATGTCTTTATCGCCCTAGGTTCCTGTGGGAGAGTTACACCCACATCATCGTGGGTAGGACATATGCCATGACCAGATACTAGCTTTTATTGCATTAAGGAAATGAGTCAGGTGGGAAGAGGAATTGGTTTGCTAGGCAATTTTGTGCTAAGGGGAATGAAATACTTCCCCAATTCCACCCTTAAATATTCTGGATATCTAGATGGCATGTATATGTTTGTGTAGAGGTCCTATTATGCCATTCTGGCACCTTCCCATGTTTTATTTTTATGCAACATGTTGAGATGTTGATAACATTGAGGAAGTCTGATATTTTTGGGCTTTTGCTGAGTGAAATAGACAATTACTGCCACCATTTATTTTTGGATATTTTGAACATATAGGGCTGTACAGTGTCCAGAATGAGATACCCAACTGGCATTTAGAGATACGTTAATTTAGATTACTCAGGTAGAAGCCATATTAAAGGTATATATTTGAGAGCCCTCAGACTATAGGCAATAGCTATTTTAGTATCAATACAGAAGAGTATTTAAGAGAGCATATAGGATAAAATTATTGTGAGAGATAAGAGATGGAAAGGGAAAACAAGAAATGGAAGGTCCAGCATAGCAAATAGAATAACACTTAGAAAAAATTGGAGGTCACGTCCCCTCTTTTTCTTTCTGATATGTGAGTGTCTTGCATTATAATAAGGATCTAGACCAGTGATGGCGAACCTTTTGAGCTTGGCGTGTCAGCATTTTGAAAAACCCTAACTTAACTCTGGTGCCGTGTCACATATAGAAACTTTTTGATATTTGCAACCATAGTAAAACAAAGATTTATATTTTTGATATTTATTTTATATATTTAAATGCCATTTAACAAAGAAAAATCAACCAAAAAAATGAGTTCGCGTGTCACCTCTGACACGCGTGTCATAGGTTCACCATCACTGATCTAGACCGTAGACAGAGAATATAGGGAACTCTGTGGGGTGTCCTCATGTGCCAGTAGTGTTGGCTCTCATAACTCAGAATGGAGTCTCTCTCCAAGATTTGTTGTTGGCAAAAGAAAGCTTTCTTGATAAGATTTAAACGATTCCTACAGGGCAGCCCATGGTCCATGACTGGTTGATTAAGGCATACAAAGTTCAGTGCTTTGCCTCACTTGAGACAACTTTAAAGGGCCCACCTGTTACAGAAGACTGTAGAAAAACCAAGCAATGCATAGAGACATGGAGTTCCACTTTATTTTTATTATTACACCAATGGGCTCAGAGAAAAATGTCTTTCAAATTCTGAGCAGCAACATGGAGGAAGCTGTTCCTTTTTATATCTTTCCCAGTCCTTTGTTTCCCAAATATGGGATTTTCCAGTCCCCTTTGCAAGTTCTTAAAGAGCCCCATGTGCTGGGGCTTTGAGACCTCAACCAAAGGCCTGGCGCCAGCACTGATAACTTCATCTGGGGATGGATTTTGGCTTCTCTAAAATGGGAGTAAACAGGTCTTGCAGGACCAGACAATTAAAGAGGCAGTGACTAGATTCAGATTGCTAGCCCCCCAAAATGTCTCTTTTTCCCTATCACACCAGCTCCTGAGCTCCTCTAAGGTGTGCTGAGGTTTGGATGCTGCTGCTTTGCAGTTTAACTTCTCACACTGTTCAGCCCAGCTTGCTTCACCCTCAGGGGTGTTGATCTTCAGGGTCCTCCTTAATAAACCTCCTCAATACATGTGTCAGAGTCTCAGGGTCTCTTGCCTGGGAGGCTCAAACTGTGGCAGAGACAAAGAAGAAAAGATAGAGAATAACAGTTGGTACAATGTTCCAAAATTAGAAGGGAACACAGTCAGCTGCACAGGCAGAATTGCTTACTCAAAGTTTGAACACCTCTTTTGCAATAAAAGTAAAAAAGAGGTAGTATGTGGGTGTAGATAAATGATGAAATGAAGGTGTTTGTGCCTGAGAACCTTCATTTGTTTTTTCTATGTTGCTGACATCCTGTTTTGTTGAGGTGGAGAAGGGGATCTTGTAAATCTGAGGTAGGTTATAAAATTTTAATCTGGAAGGTATGGGGAATGGCGAAGGAAGGTGGCCAGGACAAGTAGAATGATTGTTCAGAGTAATTGCTAAGGACAAAACTGAAGTTGGAAAGGGCATGAGATTGGAAAGCACAAAGATGTCAAATGTTGGCTGAGTTAGTTTACATAAATTGAAATCTGCGTATCCATCTTTCATCTGAGCACTTGGGATAGTACACCTACCCTTGTTACTTGGTAGAATTGTGGTTATTAATGAAATACTGTATGTTTAAGTGAATTTTAATAAATTATAATAGCAAATGTATATTAACAGTTGTTTTAGGTCATGTAAAGAAATACTGACTAGAGTTGGCAAAGTTGAACAATATACAGAAAATATAGAAGTGAAAATTCTCAGCATATTAATGTAGAACCCCAATGCCTGTGTCCTAAAGTGTCACTCAGAGCCTCTTACAGAAAACCCAGGGATTGGAATTTGAAGTCGATAATGAGCTTTGTGAGGATGATTTATAACTGGCTACCTTTTGAAAAAGAGTACCCCAGGGTAGATCAATGAGCTCTAATAGAACCACTTATCTCTGCACTAAATACCATGATTGTCCTTGCTATTTGATTCCATTCTTCCTCTGATCTCAGGATTGAAGTCATTTCTGATTGGTTTGTCTTGTCTTGGCCCGAGGCACAGCCCTGCAAGTTGGTGGAGTTTGAATTTGATTCTGTACTTGTTTTGGTCATGTTATTAAGATCGATCCCATTAGCTCTGTGTTCCCATTGGCTCTGGAAACCTGCCTGGGAACAGGGGCACAGTCAGCATATTGGCTCCCTTTGTTACTCTGATGGGATAAAGTCTGAATATGATGCATCTTACAAAAAAAGAAAGAAGAAAAGACAAAAAGAAAAGAAAGGGAAGAAAGAAACACATAAAAAAGACAAAAGAAATTGCAAGAGAGACATCTCGCTTTTAAGGGAATATAATGACTAGTGCACTACAAATCTGCATTCGGCTAAAAATTGTTGTAAATGTCATGCACATACTCCTTCACACACACACACTCCTTTGCCCCTTGCATACTAGAAAAATGCAAAATAGATAACGCTTGATTTTTTAATACCAACTCCTCAAAGCTAAGTCAATTTTGACAATTCCTTTTGGAACCCAGCCCTCACCTCTATTAAATTTGTGCCAAACAAAGAAAACTAAAACATAAAAAAGGTTAAAGGCCTCCCAAATAGTATTGCAAGTGAAAGGACTGTAAATGTGATCAGGAAATAGTATTTCCTGGAGGAAATTCACTGCCTAATAAGACCTTAGCCTTAACTTCTGGCAAGTAACTGAGGTTTGAGGCTATGAGGTGAATTAGAAAGATAATTCCATTTATTCTATAAGACCTCTTTCTTAAGTGGACAAAAATGAAGAATATTAAGCAACCTAAATTTATATTGAGAAATTATTATTTTCCAGGTATTACTTTATTAATTTTATATATGCCAACTTGATTAATCTTCACAACAAACCATTTGATGGTTATTGTCATCTACCTGTTTGCACTCCTGTTGCTAAGCTGGTAGCCTAAATAACACCAGCTTGGTATGTGGAAGCTCCAGTGTTTTCAATAGGAGCCCTGAAGTCAGTCATTAACTATGACCATGTGATGAATAAGAGAAACTGAGGCTCAAGGTTTTATCTGCTTAACCACGAACTACCAGCAAGTGGGAGTCAGAGGCATGGTTATTTGTTGGAAGTTGCCTTAGAGCATTTTTATTGCATATTTTATTGCCTCCAATAAGATAGAGGATTACATTTTTAATTTTCATGAACATTTTCCCTTTGTGAGAGTCAGTGGAGGTAAGAATGAGGGAACCTCAGGTACTGCTCTTAGAGTTTTAACTACACATATATTTGATGTATTAAGGTTGTAGAAAATGTTCTTATTTTTGAAAAGATGCTTCAAATCAGTTACTGATTTAGAATTACCTAGGAAGCTCAACATATTTTCCCTCCTTCTAATGACTCAAGAGTTTTGCCGATCAGATATTTTTTCTTTTAATTTAGTGACTAATTAACACTGGACCTGAGATTTCATCTGTGCACTGATTACAGGTCGAGAGGTTTTCAAAAGGATGGGGAAGGAGGAGGAAGAGTTTTAATCAACTCAAAATGGTCTTTTCCTCCCTTCCCAAAAAATATTCTGCTGGATTTGTACTTAAATAAAATGTGGATTAATTTGACTGTATATGCAGCTTAAGAGATCAGCATTAGAGGGAATTTGTGTTTTAGTTTGCCATGCAATAGCAGGAAGAGAAGGGCAAAGGGTTAGCAACCTTTCAAAGATTTATTAAAGGAAAATTAAGCCCTATTTAGATTTTAGCTAAAATAAATGAACTAGCAAGTGTGTGTGTGTATGTATGTGTGTGTGTGTGTGTGTGTGTGTGTCCTGGATGTCACTGCTTGTTTCTTAGAGATAAAACAAAACATCTCTCCTCAGAATTTCTAGGGTTTAAACAATGTTCAATCAAAGCTGACATTTTTTTCATAAAACCATGAATAGTATAGTTTAAAGTAGTTCTTTGGGAGGGAGAGTTGGTGTTGCTATGTCTCTATGATAGGGTATTAGGCCTGATCTCCAGTTATCTATTGATGATTCTCTCAATGCAGACATGCTGGGTGAATATTCTTTTGTTATAAAATGAGGGGAATACACATTCTTACATAAGCTGTCAAGCAATGTTTAGTACTTACTGATGTAATTATGCTCTGCAGTGTTTAGGAAAAGTGTGGGAAGGCCTGTGATACTGTGAGGCGATGGCAAAAATAGAAGGAAATGGAAGTTGCTGTTGGCGGGGGAGAAATGTGTGAAATGCTGCTCATGCCACACATGGGGTGTGTGACATGAGCAGCAAGGAGACTCACCATGCCGGGATCTGCCTTTTCTGGTGACAGAGGGTCAGAGTGTATTCTTTTTCTTTTTTTTACATATGTTTTTATTGATTTTAAAGAGAGAAAGAGAGAGGGAAAGATAGAAACATCAATGATATGAGAGATTCATTGATTTGCTGCCTCCTGTATGCCCCCTACTGGGGATCCAGGCCACAATCTGGGCATGTGACCTGGCCAGGAATCAAACAGTGGCCGCTCAACCACTGAGCCACACTGGCTGGCCTTGAATAAGTGTATTCTAAGTGGCCCACTGGTGTCAGAGTCAGTTTCTGCTTTCTCTAACAAAATTAACTGCTCCTTCGTTTGCCCTTCTACTGAATTCCTTACACAATGCAGCTCCTGTTTTATTGGTTCTGTGTGTATTTACTTTTGCACATGACTCTCATCGATTAAGGAAAGGCCACACAGCACAGCCAGAAAGCATGGCATGTGGAATCGGTGTGCCTAGGTTCATGCTGATCAGCTCTGTGGTCTGAGCAAGTCCGTTAACCATCCTGTCCCTCAGTTTCCTTCTCTGTAGAGTGTGTTTATTAATCGTGCCTACCACATGGGGTTGCTTTAAGAATTAAGCATGCACATTTATATGAATTAAATAGAATATGGCACCTAGTATGTACTTGTTATTGTTATAATAACTAGTTTGGAAAAAGTAACTAGTTTTGAGTTTTTAAAATTTTCTTCTCCCAACCTGAAGCACTGGATATGCTATTTGGCCATTCGAAGAAAACTAGCAAAGCCTTATTCAATTCATGGAGTCAATAATTAATAATGTATTCTATCTATAAGATTTAAACTCCAGTCTATTCCTAATAGACTATCTTGTAAAAAGTACAGAAATTGCTTTGGGAGTATTTGTTTCAGCCCATCTTCTAAATAAGAAACATGGAATACTAAGACTATTTAAATCAGTCTTCTTCAGTATTCAACTGGCTTTTCACCTGGGGCTGTAGAAGCTAGAGTGTATCTTCAAACACTCCTACATAACAGGTAACAAAAGGATCAAAAAAAAAATCTCAGTAATGAGATTTATCAACTATAACTTATTTAGTGTCTTCTATGTGTCAGGTACTTTGACACATGCTACGTGCACAGAAATAAATTTAATTTTGCCTTTCAAATTTGGAATGATGTAGAGTTCTAAAATACTACATACCAGACTAGAAGTATTTAGAGAAAGGAATGCCGGATGATTGCTTAGAAAGCATGTCTGGTTTGAGTTTGGGGGTTGGGCTTTGAATAATTAAAAGGATTTCATCATGTGATCAAGTGGGTGGTACTTGAGGGTTAAGAGACACTATCAATACAGATTCAGGGAAATAGAAGTGCTCTAAAAGGAACTAGAGAAGCAGGTCTTATTGGAGAGATGAGGAAGTTTGAGGAAATGAAGCTGAAAAGATCAGATGTAGCATGCTCTGCCAAGACTTTATCCCACTGGCACTGGGACCTGTAGAAAATATTAGAAAGAATGAGTTGAAGGATCCAGAAAGGATTCCAGAAATATAATTCAAATGACAGGGTGAGGCATAGATTGGGAAAACATACACAGTAGTTTAGGAACTTGCAGTTAGAAGGCCACACTGTTAACACCATCCAGAAGTGTAAGAGCCTACAGAGGATAGTAGTAGTGTAAACAACCAAAAGATGCATTTGACAGATACATTTATAATAAATATTTAGCATAATTGAAATATCAATTGGAGGTTTTGAATGAAGGAGAGAATCAAAGATGTCTCTGATCTTATTTTACAAGTAAGAAAATGACATTTCATTGAGATAGTAGAGGAGGAAAACTTTCAAGGGGATGGAGATAGTAAACTCAATTTTGAGAAGATGGAATTTGTTTTTCCCAAGAGAAGAGAATGTGACAATAACCAGGAGACAGTTGACTTTGTGTGTCTGAGGCTGAGGGAAGAGTGTGGGGCAGGAGAAAGAGCTCTTAGAGCTCCTAACAGAATAGTGTATGAAAATATGGTCCTAAAAGGCACTACTAGAGGAGCAAGAGGGAAGTAGACTTTTTTTTTTATTGTCCACTATATACTAGACTCTTTAATCAAGGTCAAGGTTACAGATATAACCACAGGACAAAGAAGTATTTACTGTATGAAGAGAGAAACAAGAGTTAACCAGGAAAACAGACTGTCAACATGGGTGTGGAAAAGTGTAAGGTGAGTCCCTCTGAAGACAAAGGGGGGAACGGCTTTACAAGAGAGGTGACAGTCAAATGCTGTACAGATACGGGGTAGAGTGGAGACCTGGCCCTTTGGAATTGACAGGATAGTTATTCTGGTTTCTCTTTTGGTTGATTGCAGGTCTGGAAACATCATTAATAGTTGTAATCAACAATTAATTATTTAGTTTTACATGATTCTTGTTCCTCTAGTCAGGATGATTCTGGGAAACAGTCTGAAGATCAAAGAGCCCAGCCAGCATCAGAAAGGTACCATTTAACTGATGCCCGAATCCTGATTTCCTTCCCCCTGCACAGTTGGGTTCTTGGGACTCCAGCTGCTCATACTTTCTATCAGCTGTTGGGGCTGAGTTTGCGACAAACACCAGCTGAGCAAGGAGAGGAAAGGGGAATAGGAAGTTGGGTGTCATAGATTTAGCCAAGTCTTTTTTGTTTGTTCATTTGGATCTATCTATAGGGAACATTAAAATGACTGTAGGATCAAAAAGGATTTTTTTGGTTCCTTTCCAAGATTTTCTGCTCTTCTTATAGCTTATGCTAAGTTGAAAGAGACCCTTGGTGACCAAAGTGTCTTCTTGTGCATGGCTACCAGTTATTTTGTTTCTTCTGTGTATGTGGTGAGTGTACAGGTGTCTTTGGTTCACTTGCTTTTGGAACCAAAAGCAGGTTGGGGTGGGATGTGAAGAGGATGAATGAAGATATACCGAATCTCCTGGTCTCCATCAATAAGTGAAGATGGAGGAGGAGAAAATGAATAAGTAACTTTCCTGTGCTTCCCCAAGGAACAAACCCCAAAAGATTAAAGAACAGAAAGCAAAGGAGAAAAATGCTAGTAAATAAAGGTCCCACAGACACTGATGCAATGTTAAATTGGTTCACCGGAAAAAAAATCTTGTTTTGTAGTAGTTGAAGATTTCTGTGTTATACTCTCAACATGGCCAGTGCCAACCAAGAGTTTTGACAACCAGTTTGCAAAATGTCAGAGCATTTAACAGTCAGGTATGGTGAGCCATGCACGCTAGCTTCAGCACATTGCCTGTGTATGTGTGTTTCAGTCAGAGAACTGCGTGCACTTTTTTGTAGAATATTTACAAGTAATCATCTTTGTCTTTTATCCGCCTTTTTCAACTAAGCTGTGCACTGAGAATAACTATCAGTACCTCAATATAATTTTTCCTTTATTACCTCTTAAACATCTGGTAGTCCTTCTCTGCTCCCATGACAAAGGAAAAGCAAGAGCCTTGAAGGACAAATTTCATGTTAATTTCTACCCAAAACACATGTAAATAGATCCCCTGAGTTGACTTTGTTTCCTAATGAGGCTACAGCAGGCCTTTATTTACCTGATTTTTTTAGGCTTAATCAAAACATCTATCGTTATCAGTCATATATTTCAGTTGACTTTAAATTAGGAGAAATGTGTGTCATCTAGGCAACCAAAATTAACCTTTTAATTCAGAAAGACAAAAATTACAGAATAAATTAAGATAAAAATCAAAGGATAAATATACCTCTGGATTATTTTTTAAATGACAGCCGAGGAATAAATAAATATTGCAACCTTTAAATTGTAGTGAAATATCCCACTGTCAAATGTGAGTATATCCAAGAATCATGATTATATATAATTAAAGAGTCTATCTTAAACTACAATCAAAACAAGGAGCTTTTATTTTCAAGCTGTGATTTTTTCCCCTCAATTAGCATTTCATAAACAGTAATGTGAGGAGCTATTGAATTAAACTTTTTATTATTGTTCATATCATGGACTTTATTATTAATATACTAGAGGCCTGGTGCATGAAATTTGTGTACGGTGGGGAGAGGGGGGTGGCGATCCCTCAGCCCGGCCTGAACCCTCTCCAATCTGGGACCCCTCTGCAGTTAAACTGGCAGTCGGACATCCCTCTCACAATCCAGGACCACTGGCTCCTAACCACTCACCTGCCTGCCTTCCTGATTGCCCCTATCCCTTTTCCTGAATGCCTGATTACCCCTAACTGCCTCTTCCTTGCCCACCTGGTCACCCCTAACTTGCCCCCCTGCTGGCCTGATTGCCCCTACCTTGCTCCTCTGCTGGCCTGATCAACCCTAACTTGCTCCCCTGCCGGCCTGATCACTCCTAACTTATTTCCCTTTTGGCCTGATCGCCCCTAACTGCCTCTGCCTCAGCCCCTGGCCTAAGCCACAGTCTGGCCTCCCTCTCTGGGAGGTGACCTGGAGGATCAGGGGAAGGCATCACCCCTATCACCCTACTGCTGCTGCCACTGCCAGCCTCCGGGGCTGCCTGAACTTGGGCCCTCGCAGCTGCCCTTGCAGTCATTGCAGTTTTGTCCGGAAGGATGTCTGGAAGATGTCTGGTCTAATTAGCATATTACCCTTTTATTAGTATGGATTTTATTACTGTTAATGGTTCACCAGCTTTCTGACACTAAAAGAAAAATTAGTTTATATAATCACCAGTTATTTCAACATTTGGACTTTCCTCAGTGATTCTCTTACTTTCCAGTTTTGCTGAGCTACAGAAAAAGGTATATAATTAAGGTGTGTGTGGTTATTCTTGTTCAGACAAGCACTCAGCTTAGTTAAAATATTACTCATGCTAATTGATATTATATAATATGCTTTTACAACTTTGCCTAGCTTAAGGTTATACTGATCTATGTATCACATATAATTACATAGAGATGACATATTTGGATGGTAAAATTTCTTAGGGTTATGAAATTGTCATATTTTAACAACTGGTATTTAAGAACTCATTCCTCTTGGGTCTTTTGATAGCAATAAGTAGCATCTGATGATGTGGTGGGGGGATGGAAAAAGAGGAGAAGCAAACAATCAGGGGATTTTCCCCACGTCTCATTTTAAAACTGTGAGAGCCAAATTGATAGATTTGGCCAGAGGGGAGGAGCGATGTGAATTGCAGTGAGAAATTGTAATATTCCTCAGCTTCACACAACCAGGATGTGTGGGAGTCCCCGAAGAGCCAAGGTTAAAGAAACCTAACCAACACAGTGCAAAAGCTCTCTGCTACTCACTGATCCTGATGCAAAGTAATAGCAAAATCAGAGTTCTTACATGTTGTAATAAATGAAATCTTATCACATTATGACAGGAACATGTTGTAATAAATTTAATTTAAAGACTTATTCGCTTAGAAAGGTAAATACTTAAAAAGTTAATATTGATGAGTTAAAATATATTTCTTTCCTTTGGTTCAAATAATCCAAATACTTTTAACTTCTCTCTGCTTTGGTAGATAGGAAGGTAATCTGCTATGTTCTGAAATTCTCATTCTTCATTTCTAAATATCTTCAGCTTCATGTCAGAAACGCTAAGGAATTAAGATTCTTGTCTTTCATAAATGTTATCAAGTTTGGTAAAATACGACAAGTGATAGATTTGTTATTGACATCCATGTCATTGATACAATCCCTCTTTTCAAATAGTGAGATTACTCCAGCTGCTTGGAAATTTACTAAACTTGCGTCTGAGCAACTGAGAATATTTATGATGCATCTGTTAAATATTTCATAAAGACAAGGCAAATAAAGTAGAAATTACCTAGCAGAAAACAGGATACCCTGAAGCAGCCAGAGATTCTCACCAATATCTGATTGGAATAATTTATTTTCCCGAATATAAAAATGTAGAATATAAAATATATTCAAGGTCTTCAAAACATTTTATCCTTAAAAAAAGCAAAGCTAAAATCACAGAGTTTTATTAGTACTTATTTTGGTTTAACAACTGACTGCATAAATTTAAAATTTTCTTATCTTCAATTCTTCCAACACACTTCTATAAAGTAAAATAAATTCTATAGCACAACATTGAGAATCTTGTTCAGTACACATTTATTTTTATTCCAGAACAGGAGTGTTTCAGGTACAAAATGTTCATATGTCAGGTGAACGTTATTTATTTCATACAGTCTCTTCTTACTTAACTTGGCCCAGGTTTAAAGGATAAAATAAAGACTCTCTTTTTAAAAATATATTTTTATTGATTTCAGAGAGGAAGGAAGAAGGAGAGAGAGACAGAAACATCAATGATGAGAGAGAATCATTGATTGCCTGCCCCCTGCATGCCCCACACTGGGGACAGAGCCCACAACCCAGGCATATGCCCTTCACTGGAATAGAACCTGGGACCCTTCAGTCCACAGGCCGATGCTCTTCCCACTGAGCCAAACTGGCTCAGGTTTAAAGAATGAAATAAAAACTTTTAGACATCTTCATTATTTTATTTTGCAGTTTCCTTTTTGTTGTTGTAATACCATATTTCTATCTCTGCCTCTTGCCTGCCTTTCTCTCTCTCTCTGTCTCTGCCTCTCTCTCTCACACACACGCACACACCCCTTCTTAGATCCCTGGAGAAACTTGATCTTTTCCTGTTAGTTTTAGGTTTATTCTCAGTTAATTTAGTCCTCTTATTACATAATTAAATTATTTATGTCTCCTGAATTGTTGTCCAATATACTTTGAAGTTGACCCTGGTTATTGTCATTTGTAATCTCTTTCTTAGTTGTCCTAATACAAACATCCCATTTCTGAAAACAACTTATATACCATTTAATGGCTGAAATATATAGTACAACAAATGCTATTAGTACTATTACTATTATTACTATTTTATTATCTTCTCATCCAGCTGATTCTTCACTCCTTTTGTTTTTTCACCAAATACCTGGTGTCATGTGGATTGTGCCCATGTATTGGAAAGGAATTCTAAAATTTCTCATTTTACAAACAGACACATCTGTACGTGTAATCATTAGCACACAAGTAGGTACACACATCTGTTTCATCATACTCTATCCTCTAAAAATACTTAAGTCAGTTTGAAATTTCCCTGCCCTGAATATATTAGCACTTTAAATTAATCAATAACATGATTATAGCTTGGTATAAAAGTGAATGTTGTTTATTTTTATATCATCACTGGAAGCTCTCTTCATCTAACTAGTACTCTTCATCTATCACTCAATATTAACCACTTTTATTTCATCTCTTATGTAAAGTAATTTGCATACTTTCTATCTATGTCTATGTCTATGTCTATGTCTAGGTCTAGGTCTAGGTCTATATCTATAATCTAGCTATCCATCCATACCTACCTATCACACTGTGCAGGCCATGTGATTTTAAATATTGTAAAATTCAATCTCATAATTTTGCTTTTAGGGCTTTTACATCTTGATTGGAAGCATCTTTGATTAAGATAGTGTGGGACTCCTAATCAAAGTATGCCAGATGTTCAAGGCCAATTGGAGTGTGGGGGCCCTGTCCAGAGTACTCTGGATGCTCAAGGCCAATTCGTCATACGCAGGTGCAAAAGCAAAGACGCAACAATTGCACTGTATACCCTGTGCAGGTGTACCTGTCTGTAGCCCAAATACTGATGTCACTATTTTGGCAAGAAGCTTCTTTTGTCTATGTTGACATAAAGTTGTGTTATTGACCAGCCAGTGTTATACTGCTTTATATGATGGCTCCTGTGTTTGCTTTTGTCTAGGGTGCGGCTGCTTGGTGTGGCTCCTGTGTCTGCTACTGTATTAGTAAGGGCTGCTTTGTGCGGCTACTTAGTGGGGCTACTGTGTGTACAGGACTTCTATGTTTACAGCTGCTTTGTGAAGCTACTTTGGAGAACTGTTTTGTTTGATGGCTCCTCGGGAGCAATGGGTCTGCAATAAAGACTCTCCTACACACCTATGACTGCTCATATTGTCTTCTCCATCTACTAGCCGGCATCCATAAAGGTGCAGTTCTTGGCAGGGGAACTGAGGCCCCATAGTTGGTGTAGTCAAGCAGGATTCAGGAGTAAGTACTCCCCAACAGATGGGTAGACTTTTGATTGTGTCCTGGGCATGTGGATAGGTTTCTTAGTCAACTAAAAGGCTTTTTATTTGTAGAGAATACTCCCTACTATCTATACTTTGTTTAATGCTCACTCTATTAATTTTAAAATATTTAATATTGCCACTCATCAACATTCAATTTAGTGTACATTTTAGAAATCAAATACTATTCAACATTTTAAAATGTGTTCCAAGCATAAATGGTTAAGTCCCTCTAAATAAAATGTTTTCATTCATGATTTTTCAGTAAAATTATATGGGAAGTTGTAAAAAAAAGGAAAAAAAAAGCACCTGTCGCTCAATTCCAGAGATTCTGATTTAATTTGTTCATGTGTTAGAGTTTTTACAACTTTCCCAAGTGATTGCTACATGCAATTAAAACTGAGAATGGCTGACTTGAACATTTTAACAAATTTAGAGTTTTGCATGACTTTATAAAATATATATTCTTATTGATTTCAGAGAGGAAGGGAGAGGGAGATCGAACTGTGACCTCCTGGTTTATAGGTCAATGCTCCATCACTGAGCCACGCTGGCTGGACTTGCATGACTTTTTAAAAAGGTTTCAAACCACACCTTTAAAACATGCAGAAAGCACACACATACTATTTTAGTGATGAAAAAAACTTCCTATTATTCTTATGTTCCACATAGTATCAAGTCATTATTTTATTGGTACATTTTATAAATTTTATTATTCTCTACTTATTTTATATACTCTTAGATTTATATAACTGTATTTATACAATTACTTGAGTTAGGGTAATATTTATAACAGAAAAACCATTGTCTCAAGCCAATCAACTTTATATACACTTTATATGTACTTCTGAATTAATGCTCAAATTATTACTGATTGTGACACAAGTCATATTAGAACCTCAAGGTGATTCACATCCATGGAGACCTGCATTGTGCTGGGCCCCTTCCTGAACACGAAGTAACACTAATGGGACTATTCTAACCGGAGTACTCATCTCTACTCCATGCCCATTATTTAGTCTCTTCTCAGTGTGCTTTTCTGCATTTATATTGATTCAGTTATGCTTTTGTTGCATCTCATTCTACTCAGCAGGCCATCTTGCTTATATTCCAGGAGTCAGATAGTTGAGGCCACATAGCCAGTTGTCCCACAGGACACTTATGAAAGTGTCGTTCGATAACACCCTGTTGGAACCATTTTTGTGTGTGGATTTTTTGCTCGCCACTGGTTCTGATTAGTACCACTATTTTGGTCACACCTTCTTAAATTTGTTAAGTCTTACATGGTTTATTTGCATGTTTGTTTTCTACTTTATCATAACTATCTGTATATGTAAAATTAAAGAGATAGAGGAAAATGTGTATCTAACTGATAAAACTACTTATAGAGCATCCATATATGTAAAAATTTCATTGGTCATTAAATTGATAGACATGAATCATAATTGCTATTTAAATCTTTTCTTTTTATCATTACCAATTGAAATAGTTATAATAACTGCTATTCTACTGGTCAGTCCTTATGTATTAGGTTTTTCAAAGACTTTACTGGTAGTGCAGATAGTCATAGTCTACTTGGATATGAGGTAAAAAAAAAATTGGTTATAAGGAACGGGACGTCATTTAACAGGGGAAAAAGTTAATAGGAGACACCTTAGAAATTATTTCAGGGTTGTAATAAAGGAAGTGATCAGGCCACAAAATTACTGATAACTAAATAAATTTCTTATGTTACAATGTTTTCATATATAGAAAAAACAGTCCTTTTGAACCTGGCAGGATCTACATGCCCAGAGTGAATTCCCATTCTAAGGAGTCCAGTATTATTTTAAAATGGTCTCATGTGTCAATCACAGAGACACCTAATATTGAATTTAAACGTGGTCAAAAAAGAATACCCTAACAATTAGACTACGAGGAAGCTCTGTCATTAGGAGACAATGTAACAAAAGCAATTACAAATACTTTCTAATAGATCTTGGGTAGAGTTTTGCTAATGGTTTTATGGAATCATTAAAAAAGGCAGTGAAAGCATGTTCATACCAATTAAAATCAAGCTAAATGCAGGAGAATAAAAAGTAACCAGGAATTCAAATGTACTTCAAGATATTGACCCATTGCAGCTTCTCACCTACTGCTTTATTCTGGATTCATAAAAAAAAATAATTTTCAATTGTAAAGCTAAAAGAGTTGGCAGTTTCATTGCAGTTTGAGGGCAAAGTTCTCAATATTATTTAAAAATTAATTAAATAAATGTTTGACAACACTAAAAGAATATTACAGGGCAAGCCAGAAAAGGCCATCCTATATACTAAAGAGCTAATATGCTAATTAGACCAAAAAGCAGAACGACCTTCTGGACAAAGCCGGGGCTGTGAGAGGCTGTAAGAGCCAAGCCCCCTGCATGAATTTCGTGCATTGGGCCTCTAGTGTTATATAAGCCAATTCTTTCTTTTAGAGATGCTATTGAAAATGCATTAATGTGTTTATTCTCCTTTCAAAAATTAAAAAAAGTAAATATAGGCCAGAAAAGAAAACTTACTGGTCCTTAAATTTACTGTCCCATAGATAATTTTATGCTATCACTGTCTAAAGTGGGTATATCCAGTGGAACTTTCCAAGATGACAAAATCAGCCTAGTCTGCACTGCCCAATAGAGGTGCTACTAGTCACATTTGGCTATTAAACATTGACATATGGCTAGGTAATTGATAAGCTAAACTTTTAATTTCTTTTATTTTAACCAATTTAAATGTAAATAGTCATGTGTGACTAGGGGCTACTGTAGCAGGTATCTTTGAAACTTAAATTGTGTATTCTGCACTCTTGAGCTTTTCAAAACAAACTGATTCTGCTTGCTGTGGGAAATTAATGTGGTTAGAAGACAATGAAATGCATTCAGCGAATCTGGAAATAGATTAAACTGATTTTCCAACCCGGGAACATTTTAAAATGCAGGGGAGGCATGCTCACAAGCGGTAGAAGGTGGCATTCACTGGAGGAGGAACCTGTAAACAAATGAAATATTGCATGCGTATCTTCACTCTTCTGCCTGCACTGCCTGGAGCTGCACTGTCCAACACAGTGGTCACAGCCTGGTGCCCTTGAACACTTGGAATGTGCTAGTCAGGAGTGAGTTGTGTGATAAGGATAAAATAGACACCAGATTTCCAAGACCTAATATGAAATAAGGAATGTAAAATATGTCAAAATTTGTCCATGTCGCAATGATAATGTTTTGACTGAGTTAAGTAAATATCATATGTAATTTCACTTATTTTTACTTTTTATGTGTGGCTACTAGAAAAATTTAAATCACTTACATGGCTGATGTTAGTGGCTCACATTGTTTCTATGGGACAGCCATGGCCAGGGGACTCCAAGTTGGACAGTGCTGCTCTGCCTCTCCTCGAACCTTGCTTAGGGTCTGCTCCCCGTGCAGTGCCTCTGAAAACAAAATTGCCACTCGCTTCCTCTGCCTCATTAGTGACAAGAGGTTTGCTTCTGATTATATGCATACACTACACATTTTTCCCTGAATTCTTCTACATGCATAATATTTTATTCTCAGGATAATCTCAGTACATAGGCACACTGTGTTTCAAGAACCCTCAGGAAGGAGTGATGAATTGCCTGGAGTGTTGAGTAAAGCTTTATTTAATAAATTACATTTAAATTGGGTTATTAAAAAAGAAGTAGGAATTGAATAGGCTAAAGAAAGAAATACATTTAAATAGAGGATGATTCCATGTTTGGGGATTTGAAAGGTGTCTTTTAGGGCAGGTGGAAAAGAGACCGCTGAATATTTTTTAGCGGATGGAAGAAATAATAAAAACTGTTCTGAGAAGACAGAATCAAAATTGATTTAGGATAGAGGCCTAAAGACCAGATAGTAAGGTTTAATGAGAAATTTGTGAACAGAGTGTTTGAACAAGAGCTTAGTGCCATCACATGACACACCAAGTCTGAGGTGTCTGGTTGACTGGGTCACGCAGTGGTATTCCACTTATGGTTGGGCTAATTCAAGATTCCACGATAGGGTTACTCACCTTGCCTGCCAGTTTGGAGATGTCTGGCAGACTGGTCTTGGCTGGGTTCTTTTCCTTTTTCACATTGTCTTAGCATCTCTCTCCATGGCTTCTCCTGAAGTATAATTGGATATGTAACATGGAATCTCAGGATTACAAGAACCGCCAACCCAGGAACTCGCATAGCATCACTATGCAATGCTCTTGCTAAAGTAGTCAGAGGCCAGCCTAGACACAAGGGGGAGGGGAATAGGTCACACTACTCAATGGAGGTACATCAAAGAATTTGGGCCATTGTGAAATTGACACATATATTAATGGGGAGAACATTTTGTGTGTGTGTGTGTGTTTTTTTGTGTGTGGAGAAACTAGAGTCAAAAGGAGAATTGGATTCTACATGCAAAAAAATCACATCTGCCCATTCATGTGTAGGTATTTCTAACATGTAGCAGGAATAATCTTTTATGTTATGTTATGCTTTCTTTGCTTATGTGAAAATGTGTATTTCCATATGTAGAATGGGTCTTTTAAAATGAAAATGAAAAAGCTATTCATCAGGGATCAAGAAGTCACATATAGGCCCCCAAATTTTCATTTATCAGTGCCTGAATTCTATAATATGCAAGTGTTATTATTGGCTGGCTTTAATTTTTTAAATAAAATAGTAAACAAAGGGGAAAAAAGAGCAAAATAGAAAGGAAAACTTGTTTTCTAAGCTAATTTTAAAAACTTTACTCAAATTAATAGTGAATAAAATTCATTTTTATGACCTTAAAATTATTATTTAAAAATATATTTTTATTGATTTCAGAGAGGAAAGGAGAGGGAAAGAGAGATAGAAACATCAATGATGAGACTCAGTTGCCTCCTGCACACCCACACTGGGGATAAAGACACAACCTGGGCATGTGCCCTTGACCAGAATGGAACCTGGGGCCCTTCCGTCTGCAGGCCAACACTCTATCCACTTAGCCAAACTGGCTAGGGCCTTTCTTAAAATTATTAATGTCAGACTTAGTTTTGGGTCAAAGTAGGTGGAGTGGAAGAGTATATCATTGTCATCTTAATATGCATTTTCTTGATCATTTATAAACAGATTTCCTTTTAATATGCTTACTGGCCATTCATGTTTTCTGTGTCTAAAGTGCTATTGAAATCTTGTTGTCATTTTAGAAAAATGGAGTTTATTTTGTTTCCTAATGATTTATAAAATTTAATTTTATTCTGGATACATATGCTTTGACAGTTACATAATTTTCAAGTGCCTTTTTTCATGCATAGAGATTCTTCATTTTACTGTATTCGAATTTGTGAATTCATTTTAATGGCTTCAGTTTTGCTCATTGTGAAAGAGCACATTTTTTGAATCCAATTTTATAAGCATTTTTCATAAAGTTTATAGATTTGTCTTTTACAGATGACTATTTTCTGTAAAAGAAAGTATTTCTCCAGGACATCTAAACTGGATGAAGTTATTCATATTTTGGCTAAATTTCTGCATTTTTAAAGTTAAAAAAATTTGTCCTCGATTGTATTAGCTAAATTAAATAACCTTTTTGCAAAAATGATTTACTGATAAGCTAATAGGATTCTGTTTAAAGCTGGGTACTCATGGATAGGTAGAGTTTGCTTCAGAACCTCAGCCAGTATTGTGATTCTTTCATTGGACTTTCCATAAACTGAATATGATATCTGTACCCGCACTCTGTACCTCCAAATCATAGGATCTAGATTATGTTGTACAAGAGACAGGGCTGCTTGTCAAAGTCTGCTCCCATTGCAGAGGTTTCTTGCTTGGGTCCAGACAACTGTGCAACCCAGAATTTGGGCTGGGAGAGTTTTCCCAAATATAGAATTTGTTGCCTCCAGAACCTAAAAGAGATCTATCAGGTTTTGTGCTTCCTTCTTTATTATAGAGGAATAGATGCAATAATTTGTCTTTAAGTAAGAGAGGATTTCCTGACTTACCACTAGCTGCTAATATTCTGAATGTGAAATTTTATGAAGGGAGCATATATTCATTTTTGCAGGGGTTATCTATTTCGTTCTGGAGCTTTTGTGCCTTATCAAGTCTCCAGTGTGCTAACCACCTGGTCTTCATTTAGACCAATCATCATCATGTCTGTGATTTAATGGGTTGATATAATGTCTGCAGGATATCCAGATGGTTCATATCCCTTTGGCCTATATTGTAACAAAAGACAGAGTTAACAAAGCCCTCTGGTAAAAATTGTACATGTATATTGTTTGTTCAATGCGAATGAAAATTGGATTTTCTGATTGAGATAGGATAAAAACAACTTTTCCAAATCAATGGCCACACGTCATGGACCTGCAGCCTTACAAATCTTCTCCAGCTAAGATAGCACATCTTGCACAGTGATTGCTAATGGAACAATACAGCTTTCCCCGGCTAACTGAAATTAGAGTGTTTCTATGAAACCTTTTATAAGCTGAAATGGCATAAAGTGAATTACCTTAGGATGCATCTTGCTAATGAGGCACAAAATAAATCAACATAAAGCATAGATGCTTACAGATGCAGTTTAAAGCTTTGATGTCTTGATGCTGACATGATGAGTACAGTTCTGGGGAAGGATTTTGACAGGACCACCTTGGCTGTTCAAATGCACGATGCCTCTATAATGGCTTGTTGGAAGTCAGAAGCTGAATATTGTCACTTTTACCTTTTTTCATAAAAATGAAAATTCTCAAGATTTTTTTCAGTTTAGTAAAAACAGGTACTAATGTAGTCTTGTGTGTAGATTTTGGAAAAGTGGGGGATACCTCTACTTGGTTGAGTTGAGGTAGTCTACAACCATCTTGCAAGATCTGATTTCTTCAGGGGTCAGACTGATTAAAATGGGAATATGGTGGTCACAGCACCATTAGCTCTTTAAGGGTGGCAGTCATCTTTGACATGCTCCATGGAATGTGCTATTGATTTTTAATTAATCCTTTGGTTGAGAAAGGGCAGCTTTGGTTTCCATCTGGCCTTTCTCACTTAGACAGTAATTAACCCAAAAGGACCCAGGATGGAGACTAGGCTACCTGGAAAGAGAAATGTCTATGCATCCAGCGCACTCACTCTAACCTCAATCTTGGCCAGGCTTTATTTATTACTAGGGACCCAGTGCACGAATTCGTGCACCTTAAAAGGAACTGTGGGCCGCGAGACTGTGGTAAGCACAGGAGCGGGTCACGGCCCATCCTCCGCACCCCCTCCTTGCCCCTCCTGCTGTAGCCCCGGTCTCCTGTCTGCCTGCAGCCCTGCTCCCGCTACTCCCACACACTGATGGCGCAGAGCAATTGGGGCTAGCGCCAGCAGCAGTTGCAAGCAGCGGCTGCGCCCCCAATCACCCCTCAGGAGCAGGGGGAGGTGGAGAAGCCCTCAGGGGCGATCAGGGCTAGCAGCTGCTGCTCGCATCCACTGATGGCACCGAGTGATCGGGACTGGCTCCAGGCACCGGCAGTGGGTGTGAACGGTGGCTCTGGCATTGGCTGTGAGTGTGAGCTAGGCCAGTGCCACCAGCAGGTGTGAGCACTGGGCGGTGCCGTGGTGCACGGGAGCAAAGAATTTTCAGTAACCACCAGAGGCTCGCCCTGATCTGGCTCCCATGCTCACCTGCTCCACCATCCTGCTGTGGCAAATGCCTTCCATTTTCCGCACACATCCCCTGTGGTAGTGCATGTCATAGCCACCAGTTGTTTGGGTGTTCCACTGTTCAGTCTATTTGCATATTAGCCTTTTATTATATAGGATTAGACCCTCACATTTCTCCCTAGCAGGGATCCATGGAGGCACTATAGTTCTATTGTTAACAATATCAATCTGATGCTGTATACAGCTTCCCTGGCATCTGTGGGCTAGAACACAAATGACAAACTCTCTTCACAGATTATCTTGGCACTCTCCCTAGTATTATCAGAAAATACTTGTCATTATACATACGTTTAAGAACTTTTAGTCAGCATGTTTATTCAATGAATATTTATTGGCTGCCTACTCTATGTAGAATATTGTTTCAGATACCAAGTGTAGCCCTAGCCGGTTTGGCTCAGTGGATAGAGCATCGGCCTGCAGACTGAAGGGTCCCAGGTTCGATTCCGGTCAAGGGCATGTACCTTGGTTGCGGGCACATCCCCAGTAGGGAGTGTGCAGGAGGCAGCTGATAGATGTTTCTCTCTTTCTATCCCTCTCCCTTCCTCTCTGTAAAAAATCAATAAAATATATTAAAAAAAAAGATACCAAGTGTATAATATGACCCAAAAGAAGAAACATGTTCTAAACATATGGGCTATGTGATTTAGTGAGGGGAAGAAATAATTTCATTGTCAAGAGATTTGAAGAAAATACATATCAAGAACTAAAAAGAAAATAATGGTTTTAGTGTATGTGTTTTTGGGTATGGGTGGGTAAGTTGACTAAAATAGTGGAGTAACAGATGATGTAGAATGTTGCCCCTCACCCATTAGTAATGAGCATGTATTCATTTCTCAAGACTCAGTTTATGTTACCTGTTTTATGCATTTCTAGTCCTTCTTGAAGGATATTTTAAATCACTGTTAATTATGTGTGTGTGTATATGTGGGGGGAATACATGATTAATTTCAAACACCTGCGGCAGGCCCACTATCTGGCAGCTACAGACTCACAGAAAATGTCCATTAGCATATCTCTAAAGGACTGAAAATAGAATTTTGATAAGTGTGTGATAAGAACATTCTGCTAGGAAGATTCATGGCAAGTCCAGGCAACAGGAAACATCCCTATGTGATTAATTTATAGTGCATGTGTGGAAGTACAGTAAGAATTTAGATAGAAAATCTAGCAGCAAACATATTATATTTCCTTAGTTGACTCAAAGGTACTTCAAACTCACTTTGTCCATCATAACCCCCAGGGTTTTTTCTTACAAATTTAATCTAATTTAAATCTTTTCTTTCACAGAATAAGGCCTCCTTATCCATATAGTTGGACCAGCCAAATACCTAAGAGTAATTCTTAACTCTCCCCTCTTTCACCTTCTATATCCAATGTATTAATTTACCAAGATCTTAAATTTTAATTTTATAAATCCTGCAGAGCTAGATTCTCCCACCCTTACCCTATATTTGAATTTAGTTGGGTAGAGTCTAGATATTGGAGTTTAAAAAAATCTTCCCAAGTAATTCTAAAGTACAGCCACATTAGATGACTTGATAATTGATTTTTTGGCTTAGGGATTCCAGAAGAAAAGATAAAATAACCTCCCCACAGGACATATTGTATATCAGAATCATAAATATGAAGTATCTCCATGTCTGAACATGTGTGAGCAAACCTAAATACCTTCATCATATCAGTAATCTTAATAACTATGGATGGGGAAGGATCATTACTGTTTCATACATTGACTTTTAAATTAAAGCCATATCTTTAACTTATTTAAAACTGTCCCAGTTAAAATTGGGAATGGAAGAAAAGGTCATGCTAACCTGGAAGTTATTTATGACTCTATTTGTCAAGAGCAATTCATATTAAAATATGACATTAGAATTACATTAGATAGATAATATAATTTAAAATTTGGGTCCATCTTCTATGGTATACATCAAGAGTTGGCAAGGTTTTCTGTAAAGGGCCAGATAGTAAATATTTAATAGTTTGTGGGACATACGGTATCTGGAACTGCTTAGCCCTGTCATTGTAGCATTAAGTAGGCATAGACAATATATAAATAAATTATCATGGCTGTGTTCCCATAAACTGTATTTATTATTTATAAAAATAGATGGTAGGCTGGTTTTGCACCACAGGCCAGACCATATTTTGCCAAGTCCTGGTCTACGTTAGTTGAAATCTCTTTTCCTCATTCTTTGATCCAGTGCTAAATGCTCAAATAGTAGAAAAGTATATTGAGGACATTATTTATGATCTTTTGGGGCCAGTCTAACTAGGATGAGACTGGTGAGGCAAGTGAGGCACTGTTGTCAGATACAAAACTTAAGGGACACTAAAAAACTCAGCAATCAGGTAAATAATATTTATGCAATATCAAAAAATTGGCAAACTATAAACCAAGGGTCCACTGTCTTTTTTTTTAATAAACAAAGTTTTATTGGAACCAGGACTATGATTAGGTTGAGGTAAATAAGATGAGGGTATTCAAGGAAAGGGTTGCCATTATTTAAAATTGTGATATTTTGCTTATCATGATTTTTTGCATTAATTTTGGTTTTCTAAAATACTGCAATAAATATTATTTATATTGATTATTGAGTTTGGAGTCTTCACATTTTGTGCCCCAGGCAAGTACTTCACTTTCAGACTATTTCAGATATTTCCCTTTTTTATAAGTCTTCAGTAAGAGATTCCCACTGTGCTAAAAATGAGTTTTAGGTCCACCCTTGAAAAGGTGAGATATTACCTGGCATACAAATATTATAATATTCTATGTGTTTGCCACAAAATACATTAGAAAATCCAGTTTATGTGACTTATTTGGAACTTCTATTAACCACTGACTAGCTTTGTAAGTGTGAAGTTCTATTGTGTGTTTTTTAAAACTTATTTGTATTCTATTTTTAATTGAATCATCATATGTTCATTGATGTCCAAAAATCTATACCTACATACTCTTAGGTATACAAAGAAGGAAAAATCTTTTTTTTAAAAATATATTTTATTGATTTTTTAAGAGAGGAAGGGAGAGGGATAGAGAGTTATAAACATTGATGAGAGAGAAAACATCGATCAGTTGCCTCCTGCACACCCCCCACTGGGGATGTGCCTGCAAACCAAGGTACATGCCCTTTACCAGAATTGAACCTGGGACCTTTCAGTCCACAGGCTGATGCTCTATCCACTGAGCCAAGTTGGTTAGGGCAGGAAAAAATCTTTATTTTTATTTTCAGGTCTTATACTGTGTTTGCTATACCCAGAGTATGCATTCAGTAGATTTTATTGAGTCATTTAACAAATAGTTGTTCTGGGCCTACCATTGATTGGACAAGACACAATGCTGGGTGACCTCAGAAAAGCAGAAAAACGGTTTCTTGATTCTTGTTTACAGTACAGTGGTCATGCTGACCATTCTCTTAAAGAGGGGAATGTATATGAGTAGATAAAACCTTAGAAAAACAAGTGTATTATTATGCCTGGTTTTAAGAATGGGCAGAAGTAGCCTGTGGAAAGGTAAAATGCTGAAGGTTCAGGGGTGGGCAAACTTTTTGACTCGAGGGCCACAATGGGTTCTTAAACTGGACCGGAGGGCCGGAACAAAAGCATGGATGGAGTGTTTGTGTGAACTAATATAAATTCAAAGTAAACATCATTACATAAAAGGGTACGGTCTTTTTTTTATTTTTTAGTTTTATTCATTTCAAACGGGCCGGATCCTGCCCGCGGGCCGTAGCTTGCCCACGGCTGTTAGTACCAATTCCAGTGTTTGTGTGTGGGCAGGTTCCCTCACATGTCCAACTGTTCTCCCAACACCAGATGGGTAACCTAGATTTCAACTCAATTCAGACACTATCTATCTATCTAGATAGCATCAGATCCCATAGTTTAAGTTCAGTTCCACAGGCACCCCCACCCCCACCCCCACCTCCCAAGTCCAGGTTTCAACTGTGTTTCTGACAGACTTGCTACAGATGGGAGGTTCCAATGAATCTCTCTTTGGGTTCAATTAATTTTCTAGAGTAGCTCACAGAACTCAGAGAAACACTCTACTAACCAGATTACTGATTTGTTATAAACTATGACTCAGGAAGAACCAGAGGGAAGAGATGCATGTTTGCCAAACTGGAAACTCTCTTAACCCCTTTCTTTTTGAGTTATCTATGGAGGCTTTATTACATAGGCATTATTGACTAAACCATTTGGCATTGGTGATTGATTTAACCTCAAACCCCTCTTCCCTGGATGAAAATGGGATAGGAGAGTGGGACTGAAAATTATAATTTTCTATTTCTGGTTGGCTTCTCTGGCAGCCGGTCCCATCACCAGGTGCTTCTAAAAGTTGTAGTGGAAAGAGCCTTGTTGTGAAAATAAGGTGCTCATTTCACCTTTATGGGTCTGAATTGACTTCAGGAAATGAATACAAGACCAAATATTACAACAAAAGATGTTCTCATTGCTCTTATCACTAAGGAAATTCCAAGGGATTTGGGAGCTCTGAGCCAGGAACCATGGATAAAGAGCAAATATATATGAGAAATATACTTTGGTCATCTTAATCACCAAATACATATATTTTTAGAAATCATATCACAGAAGGGCATATACTTACTGCATACCCAAAGTTTACCTTCATTTTCTTTAGAAGCCTTCCAGAAAAGGACAGCTGTTCTTCTTATAGACCAGCCTTACTGAGGTATTGTGGCTGCTTTATGGCATGTAAGTCACAGTAGAATTGTTCTTATTATGCTTTACGGTTGTCCCTGAATACAGAAAGAAAGAACTCAGAGAAAGTAGGGAGACTGGTAGAGCCACTAGAATATAAACTACCATTTTAACTCTAGTGGTGACTCAAAGAGATATGTCTCCATGGTCATGTAGCGACGTGATTCTGTACAGTTTTGGGGAATTAGTTCTGAAAAATGTGAACTTCCCTAATTTTTCCCACCACAACTAAGACCCATGTATAATTCCAACAGGACCGCATTAAAGATTGAATAGATAGTAAGTAAAAACAGATAACCTAATGGAAATAAAACAGCTAACCACTTTAATATTCCATAGTTTGAATTCAGAATTCTTACCAGTTTAACTTTTGGCTTAGCACTCGACTAGCTTCCATTTCAATTGCTAACTCACCTCTCACTGGAAATACTAATGCTCCCCCATTGCCGTACCTCAGAGTTCTCCTCCAATTTTCCCAACCCTCAGAATTATTTCCGTTCTCGTTCAGTTACCATTTTGTATTCTGCTCCAGGATTAAGGTTTTCTGAGGATGACAGACCATGGATTGTCCTTTCCTATTCTAAAGATGGTCTAATTCTTGAAAGGGTCAGCTAGCACCCCATGACCCAGATATGCTAATTACAACAGTGCATTTCACAGCATTTAGAAGTTTTATTCATTCTTTGACTATAATTAGAGAATAGAGTGCATTCTGGTGTAACATACATTCTGGTTGTTTTCATATTTTTTTCCAGTGTCAGTACATAGAAACTCAAGGTTACATCTTTCACATAGATTACAGAAAAAACTAGATTTAGGAAAAAAATAAATCCCCCATGTATTATGTAGAGGGCTACTTCTGCCACAGTTACATTCAATTTATACTATGAATAGAAAACAATATCTTAGTCTGAATTATGTGCATTTGTATGATTTTTGTGCATTCCTGAATTTCATAAGAATAGTGATAGATATATAATGGCATAATGGAAGGGTTCACCAAAGGGGCTGATTATAAAACAAAATGAGAATCAGCTCCAAGGGAAATTTCAGTTTCTGCACTGAATGCCTAAACAGAACGAGGAGAAAAAAATACATGTTTTTTTTTTCTTTTCAATATACCCAACAAAAGGTTTGGTATTTCCATATTTGACACGATATTATAATTAGGTTATGATGACTGGCCAGTGTCCTCTATGCCATATCCTCAACTAACCCTGATGATTTTTTAAAATAAGAATCAAGAAGTAAATCTTATTTTGAATGTTAAGTTTTCACCTGGAGAATGTTCATAATATCTAATAGAATTCAAATGAATATTATAAAATCTAAAATAAACAAAGAACTCTAAATAAGTAAGATTTACTTCTTCTGACATTTGGGTTGTAATATATCTTCTAGATATAATACATATTTTTTTCTCCAGATTAAGAATAGGTTATGTGCATTGCCTCTCACCAAAAAAAAAAAAAAAATACATTAACTAGGTAGAAGTTTTTTAATAGTCCATATTTAAATGTTAGAAAACAAATCTAGAGAAATAAGCTGCATCCTTTATGTACTCCAATGAAACAATAGCACCTGTTCTGGTAATCCCCGGCTGCATAACACACCACCCCAAACTAAGTGGCTTAAAATAGCAACAGTAATTTGTTTTGTTCATAAATCTGCAATTTGCAGTGAAAGCTCTCCCTTTTTCCAAGGAGCATCATCAACTCAGAAGCTGGTGATGACTCATTTTCTCGGGGCTAGAATCATCTTAAAGCTTCTTCATTCCTATGTCTAGTGATTAATGGTAGCTGTTGGCTGCAAACTTGTCTGACACATGTAGGTGGGTCCTCTCTTTGTGATTACGAGGCCTCCACTAATAGTAAGTGTCCCAAGAGAAAAAAGTAGAAATGAGTGGCAATTTCGTAGGTAGCCTTAGTGACTTTTGCCATAATTCTACTGGTCAAATTAGTCACCCAAGTCAACCTAGTTTCAAAGGCAGGCTAGACAGACACCACGACTCTAGGGATATATCTCCTCCCATTATTGTAAAGCGATAGGAAAGAAAGACTTGAAATTCCTGGAGATGAAAATAAAGCTCAGTAATGAATAACCATGGAACTTAATTACATGGGCCATTATTTTATTTTCAAATATCTTATTGAAGTAATGGAATTATAAAATTGATATCGGTAATACACAATGTCAAGCAACCACTGCAGAAGTTATTTTACAATGAATAACAAATATCAATCTTAGATGTTTAATTTTAAGATTAAACATCTAAGATTGGTGCTAAAATAACTGGCTTGAACACCCAAGCTTTGGAAAATAAATTTTTATCTGAATGTATCTTGCAAATATCACAGCATTATTACAGGATGAAATTTATACAAAGTGTACACATAAAATGTGAAAATTGTTGGATTTTTTTATGCATATGAGGGAACTTAAAATTCAACTGTTCTGCCAGTTTAAGAGCAAGCAACGCTTACAAAAAGAAGCTAATTGTCTTTCGACATTGGGAGATTCATTTACTTGACTGTCTAAGAATTTATAAATTTCACTCATTGATCATCTCCTCATTGTTCAGGACAGTAAAGGCATTTTAATCTCTATATTTGTCAACTAATAAAAAAGGACTGCATGCAGGTGTGTGTGTTTGTGTGTGTGTGTGTGTGTGTATTTTTGAAGTGCCCTAATGAAAGTCATTTAGTTACAGAGAGAAACAAGAATTTGGTAGTGATACAGCAGCATCCAATCTAGATTTTTCATTGATTAAATAGAACAAAATGGGAAAGAGAATATTACTGCCTAAAGCCATCTATGTTCTGAACCGGGGATACTCCCTTTCCTAGTCACTGATGGCAGAGTAAAGGAGTAATTACTCATTTACACAGTTCTAAAGTTTCTCTCTTTCTTGCTTCCTAATTAGGATTTTTGCTGATTTCCATTTTCTTCCACTTGTTTTCAAGCATTCATTACTGGTGTCAGAGAAGAGGAACAGGGTTTTGAAAGGAGTAGAAAACACAACATATGCATGTGTTGGTTTCATTTTACTTAGAATTATCATTTTTTAACCTAGGAATTCAAAAAATATTTTCTGAATCACTTTTATATGCTAAGCCAGTGATGGTGAACCTTTAGAGCTCGGCATGTCAGCATTTTGAAAAACCCTAACTTTGGTGCCGTGTCACACATAGAAATTTTTTTATATTTGCAACCATAGTAAAACAAAGACTTATATTTTTGATATTTATTTTATATATTTAAATGCCATTTAACGAAGAAAAATCAACCAAAAATATGAGTTCACGTGTCACCTCTGACACACGTGTCATAGGTTCACCATCACTGTGCTAAGCATGGGTTATTGTTAACTATAATACAGCCAGAATTGCCGCTCGCTTGAGGTTTATCCTCTAGTTGAAAAAATGGATATTGCACAAGAAGCAATTTATTGTCCTACAATCAAGTGCTTGATGATAATTAAGGAAAGAGTCAATGAACAAATATATAACATCTCATAATAAAAATCTTAAAGGCTTTTCTGCTTTTCAATCTTTGGAACCTGCTATTGGTTCATGATTATTGAAAGGATCAGAAAAATAGAGCCATTACTTCTATCTTTTGAGAGTTTTTTAATTTAAATTCTTTATCATTTAAAGTATTACATGAGTCTCCTTTTCCTCCCATTGACCTCTCCCCGACTGCTCCCACCCCCCAGCACATGCCCTCACTTCCTTACTGTCTGTGTCCATTGGTTATGCTCATATGCATGCATACAAGTCCTTTGGTTGATCTCTTATCCCCTCCCCCCCCGCCTTCCCTCATAGGCTGGACAGTCTGTTCGATGCTTCTATGAATCTGGTTCTATTTTTGTTCGTCAGTTTATGTTGTTCATTATATTCCACAAATGAGTGAGATCATGTGATATTTATATTTCTCTGACTGGCTTATTTCACTTAGCATAATGCTCTCCAGTTCCATCCATGTTGTTGCAAATGGTAAGAATTCCTTCTTTTTTTATAGCAGTGTAGTATTTCATTGTGTAGATGTACCACAGTTTTCTAATCCACTCATCTGCTGATGGGCACATGGGCTATTTCCAAATCTTAGCTATGGTAAGTTGTGCTGCTATGAACAGAGAGGTGCATATATCCTTTCTGATTGGTGTTTCTATTTTCTTGGGATATAGTCCTAGAAGTGGGATTACAGGGTCAAATGGAAGTTCTATTTTTAATTTTTTGAGGAATCTCCATACTATTTTTTCAGAGTTTATTTAGGAAAACAAACACATATGCTTGGCCAGAGTCCAACTAGAGGCCACATGTGAAGCCCTCTGAATTTATTAAAGCCTGGGCCCTGGAGAGAGGGATGTTCAATAACATTGTAAAGAAAGGACAAATTACCTCTGAGATTAATTTAAAATCTACCAGGCCACTCTTCTATGTTAGCCCATTACACACATAGGAAGGGCAGTGTTGAACCTGCTTGAGCTAAATGAACCCTGTAGTAATTTGCAAAGCAGAAGAGGCCAGTGAGGTAGACAGGCCACTGTTCGAAATCAGTGTAGATCCTACAGGCAACCTTATATTCTGTGGCCTTCAGGAGAAGGAATGAGAAAAAGGCTATTATCATGGAGTGGTTAGGTCTATATTAACCTGAGGGCTATCCTCAACTAGTTTGGAGGAATTTCACCTCTGCTAAAATTCCCACGATTCTGTAATTTGAGTTTGAGTCATACAGATTCTACATTATTATCAAGGCTATAATGACACCTTATTCCCTCAGGTGCTAATAGTATGACAACTATGAGTTGTTATACATATTTCTTAAAAGAATATAATTTACTAATTATTAATGTGAACATAGCACATAAGAGCCAAAGTAAAAGTTTTGTTGACAATTAAATATGTTTCTAGGCAAGTGTATTTTTATTATGTATGATTGAGTATAAAGGACTGAGTGATGAAGCATAATTATATATTGCTAATGCTACCCTAACAATAAGTAAAGGCTAAGCATGCATAAGTAGTTTAGTGATATAATAAAATAAAATATACATAAGGTTACTAGGACACATAATAATATACACATTGTGAGCTTTGTGGAAATTGGCATTATGGGTATGTAATTTATGTAAATTATGATAATTTATATTGTTTTGACACATCAGAACAAATTTCTGGTTTGGTTTGTATTCTCTCCATAGTATGTTTAATAAACATCACACATTTACTGTTTAAACATATAACCAATATTATTAGTAGAAAGAATTAGCATTTGCTTCTGGCTTTCTTCCATGTCCCAGTCCTTTCTCACCATACAGGCACTGTGTGGATCCTTGAGGATATATGCTTCTCATTTTCTGTGTCTCACACAGTGGCTGTTCTGATTCCTAGAGGACTTGAACCTGGAGCAATATGTACCTTTTATTGTCTTGTGGAATTACAGCACAGTTTGCACTTTGTGTATGGGAATAAGATAGCTCCTGTTTCCATTATTTTAGCTATATTTTGATATTATTTTTTACAATGAATATTCTAGTTACACATGTGAAGGTTTATAGTTCCAATGAGAGGCCATAAGTCAACGTATCACCTGTTCTCATCTAGAAAACCAACCACACCTGGACGTAATTGTAAATTTTTGAAACCTATAGTAGCAGAAGGCACTTCGGTGATTTAATAAAAATAACTCCCCCACTTCCATGGGGAAGGCTACATACGTAAAAGGACTCTCTTTTGCTTGGGTCTTGTGGTATCCAAGTTTCTGTTAGCCTTCTGTATTTTTTCCTCTATATTTTTAAAATCGCAGTGGTATTTCTCTGCTGACTAGAAGGAAATAGCATAAAGTGAGCTAGTTTTTTAATCCACAGGGATCGAGATCATCACAGAGAACAGAGTAGCTCAAGGTCTCTGCTGTCATTCCAGAAGTGGGGGTAAACCAGGAAGGTGCAGCATAGAAAGCAAACCATCCTGGCCCTTATCTGTGCCTGAAACTATAGCAAACATCTGCAGCAAGACACAGAATCTCAGCTTCAGGGATGAAGATTTTATTTTTAATGGCTTCAAAGAAGTGCTCCAGTGCTAGAGAACTTAATTATCTAAGTTATAGCACAAGGCAGGAAATAAATCTGATACAGGGGTAAGCAAGGTGCTTGAGAAAGAAAGGAATGAAGGTACCCAGAAGCCATCCCAGAAAGAAGCAGATCTTAGCACAGGCTAGAAACAAGGCACCTCTGCAGCCAGGAATGAGGCATGGCTCTGTTGTGGGTTCTTTGGTTAATTCTGCTCTGATAACAGGGGCACAACCAGTGTCTGCCTGGCAGGCTTTTGAGAACCACTGTGGTGCTGAGCCTGAAGCCTGAGCCTGAGGAGAGAATATTTAGTGCAACTGTGCAGTCAGAGAGGGCGGGAGGGAGGCAAGTTAATAAGGGCCAGCACATCAGTGTAGCAGGGTGATGAAAAGCCTGAACTTAGGTATCTGAAGAATTTTTCTGTTTATTTGTACTAATTTCTAATCTATCCCAGTGACTTATCCTGCTCAAATATTGTTTCCTTTGAAAATATAAGTAACATTATTTTTTTCTGATCTAATGAACTTTTCTTGTCCCTTTACATGAAAACTTGCTGTCAGTCAATTTCTATTTATAAACATTGGACATGTTGTTCATTGGATCTCTTCTCCCCCCAAAAACAAGGCTATGATTCATTGCATATTTTAGTATCTATTCTCAGTTGCACTTATCAAACAATTAATTTTAATGGCTGTTTCCTAAAAACAAGCAGTATGGGATATTTTTAGTTTGGCACAAGAATCACAGCATTTGGGGTAGCTTTGTGTTTCATGTTATAATTTGCCTATTGCCATTTTTAAATGCTAGAAACATTCTAATTTTTAAAAAAGTAAATCAGAATGTGTTCTTTATGAAAGAATGTTATTTTGAGAGGAATGGAAATTGAATTTTTAAATAGACTTCTTCCTATCATATTATAATGTCCTAGAAGGAAGTGTTCCTACCAGAGAACATTTTTATGTGAACATTTTTGCCCATTCTGCTATTATACTTAATGAAATTAGAGACATGAAATTATAGAAAGAAAATATGAATAAGAACTAGGGAGGGATACATTATGAATATTAAAATTAGAGCAAAGAAACTCTTCATATCTCAACTTGTTATTCATAAGCAATGCAGATATTTTTTCTTTTTTCCTTTTCGATTAAAAATAGCCAAGGACAAGTTATGATGTTCCTGTCACTGAAATGCTTGCATACCAGCAATGGTAGAGAAATTTAAATTAACCAAAACATGACAGTCTAGGGAATATTAGGGAAAGAGAGCAGCAGCAAATAAAAACAATAAATAATATATAAACATGCCAAATAAACTTACAGGGAATATGTCTAAAATATATCTTAAAAACCCTTCCTGCTTGCAATATAGGAGGAAAAATAATTTTTCAAAAAAATTTCAGTGTAAATTGTGGAATCTTAAATGGTGAGAAGAAGAATTGGTCCTGTGCTAATTGCTGAGTGACTGACAAACACACAGGCCAGCATCAGACACCCAAGCACCACCAACTCCTTGATATGTGCTGCAGGGATTTTGTCCTCAATTTCAAAGAATTTTTAACTTTGCAAGGCAAGCTGACAGGCATAACATCACAAAAATCTGAGCTAAGTCATTGTATGATCATTTGATAAATTGATGTCAGTAATACTCTTTGCAGAAGGGAAGCACCCTAAGAATCAGTTCCTTTAGCTTAGAAAAAAATAATTATGAGAGATTAAGGGGAAAGAAGGCTTTGGTGTTATAAAGACTTAGTTGGACTTTGGAGAGAGGGTATGTTTTGCATAAGTACTGAATAAGAGGGTTCAGGCACTTGCAAAGCTGGGGGAGTAGCAAAAGCAAAGACATAGAAGTGGGAATAGAGATGGGTTGTCTGTGCGACATGAGGAAAACTAGGATGATGACAGGATTGCATGTTGGGGGTTGGAGTGGATAAAACTCTCTAGGAATGGTTAAGAGTGGTAGGCATGCAAAAGCATTTAGGTTCCCAAGGGCAGGTAGTTAACAGATTGTGTGAGTCCTTGATTAGGGTCCTAAACCGTTGGAAGAGTCAAAAGAAAATCTAGGTCTCCTGACTAGAAAGATGTTGCTTTAAATCACACACACACACACACACACACACACACACACACACACACACCTCAATTTGTTTGAAAAATTATAGGTTAAGGGGTCACCTAGAAGCTGACCAAGGTTAAAGTGTGGAAAGCAGCATGAATAAACTGTATTACCTTTAAGGAATGTGCTGCTCACCTTAAGAGCTCTGAGGAAATGAGCTATTTCTTCCTGGCCTGCCTGGATTATCTGATACAAGGTCATTCATTTCAGGATAGAGGAAAACTCAAAGGAGACCAATAAAATCTCACCAAAGGTTATGGATTCTTAGGGTGCTTCCCTTCTGCAAAGATTGTTACTGACATCATATCTGAGGTAATTCTCCATGTTTCCCTCAACATCCCCACCACGTCTTGAACAGTAGATGATTGATGAGAGGTGCAGTCTGGTTCTCCTTTAATAACCAGAAGTGCAGATGGATTGATTGTCACATTAGTGGCAACTCCCAGAGAGGAAAGAAGTTGATATAGAAGCTCTAGGAAATTGCAGCCAAGCAGGAATAGCTTATACTTCTGTCAGCATGTTGTGTCTTTTTGTTGTTCTTTGCTCAGTAGCCTGCTTACCAAAAGTGGGTAGTAATTATATTAGGCTATTGAACCAAGTCTTACTTTTTGAATATTAGCTTCCTAATAAATGTATGACATCAGAATTCTAAAATTAGTGAATATAACAAAATTATCTGCAGAATTCTTTTGTATTAGGAATGAACATATTAATAACCATTCACCTCACCACTTATAATTGCGAAGTGGCTTTAACTGTATAAAATTACAGGCTCTGAATATTTTTAATATTTTAAAAATTACCACCAGAAATTTTATAAAAAGAGCTCCTAAAATTAAAATGCTTTAAAATAGTTTACTAGGTATTTTAAAATATTCTCTTAAAAACAATAAAACCACAGGGAACATCCATTATCACCACACAGATGACCAGTAATAAATATAACATCTCACTTGTAACAATCCTTTGTACTAGGTATGTTTCCCAACCCCATGGAGTTTATGCTCATGAAAGTCAATCTTATTTTAATCAAATTGCAATCTAATTGAAGTGCTGATTGATGACAGAAAAATGTAACTATCACACATATTTAAACATTTTTATGAAGCCTAGATGTGTATGTATTTCCTTTTAATAATCTATAGTAAATCTCATTCAGTTACAATTAACTTTTAATAAAAGGAAAGGAGGGAGAAAAAAAAGAAAGCTTCTATTCTATCTAAAGTTTTCTATTAGAAATTTTATCATTTAAATACAAGCAGAAACTCATTTTAACAAACCTAATTATAACATGTTCTAAAAGAAAGTAAGGTTATATATTTTAAAGTGGCCTTTTACTTCATTTTTCAGCTAGCTCTGTGCTCCAGAAAATTAGGCTCAGATTCTAAGCTTAGAAGGACTATTCACAAATCCCCTAAAAATTAGTTTACTGTTATAATCATTAGTCACTTAGGTTTGTGACCAGTTTTATATAGATACTAGAGGCCCAGTGCACGTATTTGTGCATATTGAAAGGAAATTAATTAGAAGAAATTATTAGAGGTCGAGGAGGGACCGCAGGAGGGCTCCAGGACATGTCCGGCCAATCTCATCCAGTCCGGATAGGCTGGACCTCAGCAGCAAGCTAACCTACCAGTTGGAGCATCTGCCTCCTAGTGACCAGTGTGCATCATAGCAACTGCTCAAACAGTTGAACAGTCGAATGGTCGGACACTTAGCATATTAGGCTTTTATATATATAGATGCTAACTCAGAATTTATCTAAAACAGTTTATAGTTCTTTTGATCGATGTTTACAGATGTGTATTCGGACAGAATACACAAACACTTTCAAAAACACATTGAGATAACAGTTTTTGGTGACAAGAGAAAAATTCTGAGATGTCTTAAGTCCTCAGGCAGGAGAGTGGAGGAAGAGATAAGGAGAGTTGATCAGTTACCAGGCTGGGGCCTCAACCAACAAAAGACTGCTCACATTCCTGAATGTATGTGGGAAATTTCGCTCAACTTCCAGGTGCCCATTCCATGGTTGTCTAGAGCAAAGGTGGGGAAGGTCTGGCCCATGAAATCATTTAGTCTGACCCTGCCGAGGCATTAGGGGTGAGTTAAATGTTTGACCAAATATAACAGGCTAGTTTTTAAGTTGATAATCTTGTATGGCTCTTGAATGTTGTTATAAATATCCAAGTGGCCTTTGGCAGGAAAAAAAGGTTCCTCACTCCTGGTTTAGAGAGAATAACCTACCACCAGATGCCGCTGTACAGTTCTTACCCATGAGTCTTCTGGATTGTTGCTTACAACCAATCCAGAAGCAGCAAATACTTCTTCCCAATGGACTCTGTACCTATCCCAGAACTTTGCCTGCTTCGCACCCCCTTTATCTATGGCTAATGTAAATCTTCAGAACAACTCTCTTCTCTAAACTCACTGTGTAGAAAAGCCTCATTGGCCGCAGGACAGCAGACACGTTTGTCTTCTCCATTCAGCCCTGCTGCTGCTGGTTCTCACTACCTGCCCAGGCCCCGGGCCTTTCTGGCTAGAATAGGTCTTAATAATCCCTTGAGAAGTATTTTTGGCCTCAAACGTTTTTGTTGACATTGGTCAACCTGAGGTATTGAAGCAAATATTTTAATGTGCTCTTTAAGAAAGTAATGAGTCCTAGCCGGTTTGGCTCAATGAATAGAGTCTTGGCCTGCAGACTGAAGGGTCTTGGGTTCCATTTTGGTTAATTTTATGCTTTTATTATGCATATTCCCAGGTTGTGGGCTTGATTCGCAGTGGGGGGCGTGCAGGAGGCAGCCAATCAGTGATTCTCTCTTATCATTGATATATTTCTCTCTCCCTCTCCCTTCCTCTCTGAAATCAATAAATATATTAAATTTTTTTCAAAGTAATGAAATAGGGAAGAAAAAACCTTGTAGATTTTATACTTCCTCCGTTCATTCTGAGAAAAGTTTTCTATGAGACCCCAATAATAGGCTGCTAGAACTTGGAGAAGATCATCTGCAATGATGGCTGCCAATAATTCCTCCCATACTTGCATGCACATGTTGCTCTTCCCAACACAAGGATGAGTCTTTTACTCATCCCTTTAACTCCATGCTGGGCCTGTGACTTTCTTTGACCCCTAGACTATAGTAAAAGTGACTTTGTGAGATTTCTGGTTATGGATTTTATAGTGGTTTCCAATATTGGGTAAATAGCCCAGTCAAGAAGAACATTCACATGCTGGAGAGAGTTCCCAGGAAGATAAAGCAGCTTCGGAGAAGGAGAGAATGCTGAGGCATGGAGTAACCCAGCCAGCAATCCCAGTTGAGGTGCCAGGTAAATGAAGGAGCCGTCTCAATTCTCCAACTCTGAGCAAAGATGAGCATTCCCTGCTAGGTTCTGCACAAGTTGAAAATCGTATGTAAATAAATAACTAAGTAGTTACTGCTTTTAGTCATTGAATTTTGAGGAAGTTTGTTATGCAGCAATAAATAGCTGAAACAAAACTCCAGGTTTTCACCGGAAGGCCATTATTCTTCCTGCCATTGCTTTTTGTTTCTTCCTTTCAATGCTAGAAGCTCTGTCTTAGGGACCATAAAGATACAGATGATATAACATGATCTCCGTTCAAGTTGACTTTATATTACAGTAAAAGGATACATGCTTATACATGTCTAACTACAATACAAGAATAATAAAAAATAGAGGACTATCTAATAGGGGACATTTGGTAGTCTTCTGTGCATAGAGTCCATTGCTTTGTGTCAGTTACATTTCTCTGGTGGGGGAATGTGGTGAGAAAATAAAGTAAATGCATTGTACCAAGACTAAAACATAGATACCAATTAATAATAAAATGAAAGTATTATTATTAAGATTTATTGGGTCAGGTTCTTACCATTCAGTATAAAATTAGTTGATTACATTTGTTTTTCCATCAGAAACAATAGGCTAAATAATAAGTATGAATAATTAACAGACTATTGTTCTTAAACTTACCTAAGGCAATGAAAATTATGCATAATATTTATACTATATATATATGCATATATATATTCAATATACCTAACTGTGAAAACTTATTATCTGCTGACCTTCACAGTATAGTCAAACTTGTTTGAAAGAATTACCACAAGAGTGGTTTTAGCAAGGAGGGGAAAAGTTAACACATACTAGTAAGTTAGGTGTACATTTGCCACATGCAATATCCATTTCTGTGCAGAAAGGTCTGGAGAGAACCATTTGTTTAGCCACAAAGTAATTCCATTAAGAGTAGAGATACAACTGTTCAATTACTTAGGAGATATATTATGAGATGATGGAGTGAGGGAAATTTAATGGGTAATCTCCTTGAATAGAGAGTCCTCCTTTATTACAAACCTTGTCCAACATTTCTTGGTTTCTTGGATTCACTTTTATAACCCCGTAAATATTTCTTAGGGTTTTGAAGTTTTGAAAGTTAAGTACAGAGGAACATAGATATAGCTTGAAATTAGGAGGAAAAAAGTGAGATGAAAGCAACAAGAATTCTTTAAAATTTTCTACCCTTTCTTATAATGTAAGTTGTCTGGAGCATTTGGACAATTCTTCCCCACTCCCCAAACACAAACACACACACACAAAACACAAAAACAAATTGTTTTTGTTTGTTTGCAAACAAAAACCAAACCCGTATAAAGAAATTGGGCAAAATATTAAAAATAAATATTTGAAGGCATTGGAAATTTACCAAAGGTAGACAGAAAAAGGAGAGGAAGTTACTATTGAAAGATTGCTACTATGTTAATAAGAACTGTTTTTATTATTTTCTTTCATGAAGGATTCAGCAACCACCTGCACCACTACCACCACTACTAGCAATCCTTATAGAAAACTGGATTATAGAGAAGATGATAGGAACCGCTGGACAGATAGCTGGTAATTTAAAAGGGGAATTTTTAAAATAAAGGAGCTGTAGAAAGATGAGACTTTGGCCAAATCCTCCTCATATGCATGTATTCCATTTCAACCCTGACTGGAATTCAACTCTCTTGCTACCCTTGTGGACTTAGTACAGACTCCAAAAGTTAAAGTGTGTGGTCCCCAAGTAGTAACCCTGACTTCAAATGTCTGCCATACATCAGGATCCTCAGGCTACCTGTATTTCTGACTAATTAGCTGTAAATCCAGGGGTTTCTATGACACTCTGGGTTTGGATAATTCACCAGAATGACTCAGAGAGCCTCAGGAAATCACTATACTTACCGTTAATTACAAAGGGTACAAAGCAGGAGAACCAGCAAATGAAGAGATGCACAGGATGGGTCTGGGAGGGAATGCAGACCTTCCAGGCTCTCTCCCTGGTAGATAGTAAATTCCTAGTTCACTACCCATGAAGCTCTATTGAACCATGTTGTACGGAGATTTTATTGGGGTTTCATTATGTACGCATGATTGAGTTATTGGTCATACAACTGAATTTAATCTCTGGCCTCTCTCCCATACCCAGAGGCCAGGAGGGCTCAAAAATCCCAACCTTCTAATCACGTGGTTGGTCTTTGTAGTGCGCAGCCTCCATCCTGAAGCTATCCATGGTCGTTACATTAGCATAAAAATGACACGTCTGTCACCCAGAAAATCCCAAAAGTTTTAGAAGTTCCCTTCCTGGACAAAGACCAGACAAATTATTGATTATATAGGAGCATGGGAGACCCAAGTAAGCCCAGCAAAGAAACAAACAAAAACTACAGGGAAGACTCAGTATAAAAGACAACTGCATAGCATGACTTGTGAGTTACTGCACGTTGGACTAAGCATGATCTAGAAACCAGATATACCTTGGGCAACAGAAATAGGAAATAAATGTCTAAATCAATGATCAAAGCATCCACCATATAAGCTGGATATAGAAAAAAATTAAACCCAATGTAAGAAGGGAGGAAATAATGAAGTATTCAGAGAAATTGGTAGAATAGAAAACAATTCATAATAAATAGAAATGAAATTAAAAGGTGATTTTTGAATAAGATGAAAAAAATAATAAGCACATAGCTAGGCTGATTAGGAAATGAAAAAAATGGAGACAATTAGGTACCCTGTAGTCTTTAAGATAACAATATAGAATATTCTAAAACACTTTATGACACTTCACTAGTAAGTAAAGATTATAAAACATTTGAGAATATGTAATGTCAATCCTATACAAATTATTCAATCTAACAAAATCAGTCTAGACATGACACAAACACATATAAATGCGTGCTACAGAATAATACCCCATCATGAACATAGACACAAAAATTCTTAAAATATGTTATCAAATAGAATCATCCACTAATATGTAAAAAGAATAGTGCATGACTGCCAAGTGGATTTATTTTGTATCTTGCTACTTTACTGAATTCATTTATCAGTTCTAGAAGTGTTTTGGTGAGATCTGTAAGGTTCTCTATATACAATATTATGTCATCTGCTAATTCAATAAAACCTCAATATAACAGACTAATTTGGGTGAGGGTGTGTCCTTTAAAGCTGAAATTCGTTATATAATAAGGTAAGTTTTCCAAAAGTGTATGTTAAAAATTGAAAAGTTATTAGTTTACCTGTTTTTACTTATGTAGACACATTTGTATAATTAAAATTAAGTATGTATAAAAAGTTTAATTTCACAGGGAAGTGTTCTATGTGTATTACAGGAATTTTAAATTTATAATGAGTACGTCTAGTAAATGTGTTCATTCACCAGTCATCTCGAGCAAGCAAATGCACAGCTGGGGTATGGCTTAGCACACATTGGAACACCAGTAGGCATGTGTTAAAACTGCTGCAGAAAGTCATGCCATGTGACAACAGGACCAATTACTAATGACTTCTTTTGTGTCCTAACATGACTTATCCTAGAACATGTTACATATGCCCTTGAAAAGAATGAATATTCTGCGGCTTTGGGGTGAAATGCTCTAAAGATATCAATTAAATCCATCTGATCTAATGTGTCATTTTAAGGCCTTGTTGATTTTCTGTCTGGAAGATCTATCCATTGATGTCAGTGGGGTGTTAAAGTCCCCTACTATGACTATATTATTGTTGATCTCTGCCTTTATGTCCATCAAGACTTGCTTTATTTATTTAGGTCCTCTATGTTGGGTACATGAATGTCTACAAGGCTTATATCCTCTTGTTGGATTGCCCCCTTTATCATTATGTAGTGTCCTTCATTGTCTCTTACTATAGCTTTTGTTTTAAAGTCTATTTTGTCAGATATAAGTATTGCTACTATAACTTATTTTCTATTCCTTTACTTCTGGTCTGTGTGTATCTTTCATTATGAGATCAGTTTCTTGTGGACAGCCTATATATGGGACTTGTTTTCTTATCCATTCAGCTACCATTGACTTTTGATTGGAGTATTTGAGCCATTTACATTTAAAATGATTATTGATAGGTATGTATTTATTGCTGTTTAATTCTTTCAATTATATCCCTTTGTTGGATTGCCCCCTTTATCATTGTGTTTTTTTCCTCCTTCTTCTTAAAGCAGACTCTTTAACATTTCTTGTTTGGTGGTAACAAACTCCTCTTTTTTTCTGTCTCTCTTTATTTCTCCTTCAATTTTAAATGATAGCCTTGCTGGGTAAAAATTGTTTTGGTTGTAGGTCCTTCCTTTTCATCACTTTGAATATTTCATGCCAATCCCTTCTGGTCTGAAGTGCTTCTGTTGAGAAATCAGCTTACATCATTATGGGAGCTCTCTTGTAGGTAACTAACTGTCTTTTCTCTTGCTTTTAAGATTCTTCTTTGTCTTTAACCTTTGGCATTATCTACACTAATAAAAGAGAAACATGCAAATTGATGTCACTATGTTATGCCCACCAGCCAATCAGAGAGACTATGCAAATTAACCCAACAAAGATGGCGGTTAATTTGCATACACAGGTGCGGAGTGAAGACTGAAGACTGAAGCCAAGCCAAGCCTCACTGCGGCCACAGCGGAAAAGCCTAGCCTTGAGGCTTGGATTCTCCACTGCGGCCAGACCAAAGGCCTGGGTACCGGGTGCCGGAGGAAAACCGGTGCCAGCAGCCAGGGGAAGGAAGGCCTATTGCGCGAATCTTCATGCAACGGGCTGCTAGTAATTATTATAATGTGTCTCAATGTGGGCCTCTTTGGGTTCATCTAGTTTGTGACTCTCTGTGTTTACTGGACTTGTGTGTTGTTTTCTTTACCAGGTTAGGGATGTTTTCAGTCATTATTTCTTCAATATGTTCTTGATTTCCTCCCCTCTCTCTTCTCCTTTTAGTACCCCTATGATGCAGATATTGGTTGCTTCGTGTTGTCCCAAAGGTGTCCCTTAAAATGTTTTCATTTTTTAAATTCTTTTTTTGTTGCTGCTCTGTTTTGGAGTTTTTGTCTACCTTGCCGATTCAGTCCTCTGCTTCATCCAATCTACTGTTTATTCCTTCTGGTGCAGTTTTATTTCAGATATTACATTCTTCATTTGTGACTGGTTCTTTTTTATGGTTCTCTGTCCTTTTTCATGTTGTTGCAGTTCTCAGTAAGTTCCTTATAGTTATAACTAAGTACATTATAGTTCTCACTAAGTTCCCTGAGTATCCTTATAACCATTCTTTTGAACTTTATATCTGGTAAATTGCTTGTCTCCATTTCATTTTGCTCTTTAAAAAAATTTTTTTGAGATTTCTCCTGTTCTTTCATTTGAGAAATGTTATTTTGTCTCTCCATTTTGGCTGCCTTTTTGTGTGTGTGTGTTTTTTTAAAATATATTAGATAGATCTGCAATGACTCCAAATCTTGGTAGGGTGGCCTTATGTAGTAGGTGTCCTGTGGGACCCCTTGGCACAAATGCCTTGATCACCAGTGCTTGGTTCTTTTGGAATGACCCTTATGTGGGCCCTCCTGTTGTAACTGAGGGTTTTTTTAAAAAAATATATTTTAATGATTTTTTACAGAGAGGAAGGGAGATGGATAGAGAGTTAGAAACATCGATGAGAGAGAAATATTGATCAGCTGCCTCCTACACACCCCCTACTGGAGATGTGCCCACAACCAAAGTACATGCCCCTGACCGTAATCGTACCTGGGACCCTTGCTTCCGCAGGCCGATGCTCTATCCACTGAGCCAAACCAGTCAGGGCTGTAACTGAGTCTTGATTACTATTGATCTGTTTGTGCGGGGGGTGGATCCTCAGGCTAGTTGACTGTGAGAATCAACCCTGACCACAGTGTATGAGCTGCTTGTAGGTGCAGACCACGCAGAGTGGAATTTGCCTCAGCAGGGCTGGTGGCTGCTGAGGTCTCCCTTTGGATATGCCATTTGTGAAGCTAATTGTATCCTACTCTGATGTTGTCTAAAACTGGCCGCTGGGTGTGCTTGTTTTGGGGTCTTTGGGAAGGGACTCTGGTGTAGGCAATGTCAGATGCTGCCTGTGACGGGCCCTGAGCAACCTGTTTAGAGCTACAAAGTGAGCCACAACTTATGTCTGCCTCTCGTGGGCCTGTGTGTAAGTTCAGGAAGGATCAAGCTGCACACCAAGGATGGCTTTTACTGGCACCAGCCTGGAGGCAGATTATCAAAATTCCCAAGGAACCATGAGATCTGCCTTTACATGCCTTTTCTTCCCAGCTGCCTGTTAGGCTCTGAAAGAGGTTCTGGCAGTACTCAAGTTTCAAGAGATAGGTTCTCAGTAAGTTACCAGGTAGGGACCAGTGTTGTTCACCGGACTGATACAGGTTCAAACTCAGTACCAGTGCTGGGTCTGAAACCATTCAGCAAATGTCCCAGGGTATACCAAGTCTAGCTGTTAACCTGTTGAGTGCTTGCATACATCCTAAGGGAGTCATCAGGATGAGGCCAGCAGAGTTTATTAGGTCTTAACAGACCAAGATTTGGCTGTGGGAAGAGAAAGCTCTGCTCTGGTTGGGTGAGCAAGGAAAAAATTTCCCCTGTCCCAGAGTTACACACTTCAATCTGTCCCAGATTCTGCCAGGAGCCCTACGTCTCCCCCTGCTCCACAGTTAGTGGATAACAATTTATTTGACATTGAATATTTTGAATTATTGGAAATCCTCCAAGTTTTCAATCTGTCTTCCTTACAAAGGAAGGAACAAAATAAAACAACTTTAAATGTCATTTGATTAATAAAATATAGTTCTTATAGAATCTTAAGCTTAATTGGATTGTTGGCATTGCTGAACTCTGATTAAATGTGTTTGGATCAATGTTAATTGGCTTAACTGTGGAATGCACATCATAGTTACTTGTGGTTGGATGAATTATACCCTTGCTTTGTCTGGAATGGTTCCTTTCTCTTATATCACTGGACAATTTTAAAATCAGTTATTGCTTAAATGATAAGATTCCAAACTTAAAAGATTATGTAACAGTAAACCATCATAGTCAATCACTCACATGACGAATGACCATCTAGGCAAGACATCATTTAAGACTCTTTGTTATTATATTTATGCCTATCATATTGTTTTTCTTTTTTATTCTTTTGTGTATACCAGGAAAATAACTATTAATGTAGGTACTTTTTAGTGTTCTATGACATGTCTCCTTTAAAGAAGAAAAATTGCCAGAGCCCATCAAGTTGTCAGACCTGAGTTATGGTCTGGACTTTTTGATGGTATTTTATTGTCTTTATGTATTTTAATGATTCCACTTAATATATACCAAAGTATGTTATATACCATAAAACCAATTTATGTTAGATTTATTGCCATAGTATAAGTTAATCCATATTATTACTCTCTCTTCTAAAGTGTTACTGTTTCTGGTTCAAAGTCCATGTGCCTGGTGCTTCCAAAAACCAAACTCAAAGCAGCAGAGTTTGGAGTAAGGAAAGGTTTATTGGTAGAGAAGTAACCAAAGAAGAAGTAGCCAAACCCATCTTCTGAAAGTACAGAGTTCAGACTTGTTTTATGTCAAAGGAAGGGGAAATGGGAAGAGATATAGGAAATTGACTACTGCAGACATCTGGGCACCAGCAGGGATCTGACAAAGATTGTGCTAGTTGATGTGAGTCAGTCATGAGGTTCCTGCAAACCTTTGATAAACTATATATATATTTACCTTGTCTCCTCAAACTGCAAGCAGAATTCCTGTATTGACTAGCATTGTATATATGCAAGACTAAGTAGAAGCTAGTCTGAAGGCCATGGGAACAAAGGAGCCTTGCACAAGGTAGAGTCAGAGAGACTGAACATTTTACTCTGTAAATTAATCTTACTTTAAGCTAGGATTAAATGGTCTTCCCATGGTTCCTCAACTAATAAGAGATAGCTTGTGATTATTCACCGTGATGTTGATCATTCCCAAAGCCAAAGCATATTTTCTTTTGTACTATTGTCTTATGTCACAGAGTGGCAAGAAATAAGCACTGAATATTTTTCAATTTCACCACATACATGTTTGATAAATATTGTTATATATGAAATGCTTGTTCCTTTATAGATCACAGTAGGGAAAATGTGCCAAACATTCTCTTCTTGATATGTAAATGAATTGATATGATAGTGTAAGTGAATTCTGTGGCAAATTATGTATTTACAGTTACTAGTAAATGTGGCTTTAATGAAACAACTCTCCAGAGCTTGAATTACACTTTTCTACCCACAGTTTTAACAGTGAGTCACTTAGAGAAATGTGACTGAAGCTTTATCTCACAACACCTAACCGACATGGACTCGACAGCCATGCTCTTCCCACTATTCCGGGAGGACAAGGGCTATGCCATATTTCTGGTTTCCAGATCAATATCTCTTACATTGTAGGGCCAACATAAACTTCTAGTGAATAAACAAGAAAACTTTGTGGAGTAAAAAGTTATTTAAAGTTAAAATTAAGGGCTAAGACCCTTTTTTAGAAGAAAACATTGTTTTATATTTGTGTTTTATTTCATAACACACATGGTATTTCTTACTCCACTCCTAGGTCTTTTAGGGACTCAGTGTCTGTGACATAAAGTAACCTCTACTTCCTTTGAATATAGACTGGGCTTTAGATACTGAACAAGGCAAGCAGCTACCTTAATTTATTCATTACAATGTATTGTCCTAATGCTTAACCTTTGGTTTGTAAATACGGAAAACAACAATTACTAGTCAATTGTTAATCAGAGATTTCTCCAGCTGGGAGGAAATTAGCCATTACTCCAGTTAAATCAGTTTATAGTCATTCTCACTTGGTACACTACTCCAAAGCATTCTTTTCCTCTGAGGCACAAACTTGGCAATGATCAAGCTGGTCTTCAGCCTATAGCTAGAAGAAACCAAACAAAATGTGTTGTTTTTTTTGTCAGGCGCATCTCTTCTCTTGACAGAGGCAGTTGATCACTGTGCCCATTGCAGATTCAAGAATGGTTGAAGACCATCAAGCATCAATATCAACATAATATGCAATGTGTATTCTTATTCAGTTTTTCTGTTTCTGTAAGCAGAATAAAAGTTTCCTGGGTGAAAACTGCAACTCAGTCACCCTATTATCAAAAATCCAGGAGGAGCCCTAGCTGGTTTGGCTCAGTGGTTAGCCTGCAGACTGAAGGGTCCCAGGTTCAATTCCTGTCAAGGGCACATACCTTGGTTGCAGGCTGGGTCCCTGGCCCTGGTCAGGGAATGTGAGGGAGGCAACCAATCGATGTGTCTCTCTCACATTGATGTGTCTTATGGCTAACCCCACCCTTCCAGCCTCTCTAAAAATCAATGGAAAAATATCCATGGGGAAGGATTAACAACAACAAAAATCCAGGAGGAAGCAGGGAGTCCAGCATATAAGAAGAGTAAATAAGTGTTTATTAAATATTGTCCTGTGACCTTTCTTGAAAGAAGCAGTGATACAGAAATCCAAAACATGGTCCAAATCCAATTTAGTTTAAATTTTCATGGAGAAGTTAGAATTTATTTCTGTTGTTCTTAAACAAATAGTTAACACATCCTGGAGAAGAAAAGTGAAATCATTGATATTTCTTCATCTTAAATACAACAACGACAACAACAGCAACAAAAAAACACATAACAATTGAACAAAAATGGGAAAAGAAAAATTACTTAGATTAAATTAACTTCAAGCCCAAATACAAATAAATGAATCCCCTTACATCCAATTTGTGTCAGCCTGTCTTTTATCAAACAGCCCCAATGAAAGATATATTGCTAGAAATTTGAAGACTTAAGTCTAAGGACTCACTTCTAAGGATACTTGTACTGTCAACATTCCTGAGCTTACGTTCCCTCATCTCTTTGTTTCCCTATCTGCAGTGAGTGCTCCTATTATTATGAAAAAATATAAGAAATGTGCAATTTATTTTATAAACTATAAGGGAGAGTGTTAGCTATACTTTGTGTTTTACAATGAATTGCTAGTGATCTCTGAGTTAGAACTCCTGGGTTATAGTCATTGGAGGACTATGGTGCAAATTACTTACTGACTGAACCATTCATTTGTCATCTCTTAAGTGAGAGCATGCATTTAGCAATTTGTTGTAGTTATGGCACTCTGATTCCAGCTCAAGCTAGAATTTTGACATTTAAAACTAAATAGCCCTAAACCTAACCCAGTCCATGGAACTGTCTGGAATAATTTTAAGCACAATCCTTTAGTATCTCTCCCACAAAGGCTCTTCCCCAGAGAGTCAGAGTAATTTTGAAAATTTTATATGATTTAGTAGCCATTTCTGGGGGAAAGTCCTGCTGGTGAAAAGGACTGTTAAGTGGTTTGTTTGTCCTTTACCATTAATTCATTGGAATATTCTTTTTTTAAAAAATATATTTTATTGATTTTTCACAGAGAGGAAGGGAGAGAGATAGAAAGTTAGAAACATCGATGAGAGAGAAACATCCATCAGCTGCCTCCTGCACATCTCCCACCGGGGATGTGCCCGCAACCCAGGTACATGCCCTTGACCGGAATCGAACCTGGGACCTTTCAGTCCGCAGGCCGATGCTCTATCCACCGAGCCAAACCGGTTTCAGCGGAATATTCTTTATACGGCATGGGTTATTAGGACCTGAAACACTATGCTCAAGAACAGTCTCTTAGGATAAAAGGTAGAGTTAAGTTATTCTTAAGATTAAAAACCAGAATAAATGAGATTTATTTTTTCCACAAAACCATAAAATTAGAGGGACATTTGCAGTCTTATAAAACCTTTGAATAAAATTCGAAAAATAAAAACAATCTTTAATCATGGGAAAGGAATTGTGTTGATAGCAAAAATGCCTTTCAGAGAAGAGAAAGTGAGGTGTTTAATAGAAGATTGGTATCTGAGTGGTTGTTGCTAATGTATTCCAGCTCTGTAACATTTAATTCCCACTGTCATAAAGCTGATTAACTATAATCATGAATATAATGTTTGCCAAGTATTATACAGCCCTTTCCCCAGTATGCTTTATTTTAAAAATTAAATATGTATTGGGTCACTGTTTATACATGTAAACTCAAGGAGAAAATTTTTAAATATTCAACATAGCAAGCATTTTTTGTGCTGCTGTCACTTAAGCATTCATTTACTTAGATCCATCCTATTCTTTTCTTTTCTTTGAGTTTATACAGCATTGGTCAACATTTTGACACACAGTTGCTTTTAGCCAAAATGTCTATTCCTTTCTTAAAAAGCAGCTTTGTTAGAATGCAGTCCATATACCATACAATATACCCATTTTAATGTGCAATTCACTCACTGATTTGTATTATATTCACAGCATTGTGCAACCATTAAGACAATTTTAGAATATTTCCATCACCCCATAATCAAACCCTGTACTTATCAGCAGTCATTTTCAATTTCCCACTAAACCATCTCATCTTCAATACACACTAATGTATTTTGTCTCTATAGATTTGCCTATTGTAGGCATTTCATATAAATAGAATCATAAAATTTTGCTCCTTTGTGACTGGTTTATTTTTATTAGCCTAAAGTTTTTAAGGTTCATCTATGTTGTAGATTTATCAGTACATCACTTCACTTATTTTTACTGTTGAATGATATTTCATTGTGTGTATATAGCACATTTTCTTTGTCCATTCATCATCAGTTGATAAACATTCAGGTTGTTTCCACTTTAGAACTATTGTAAATGATGCTGCTATTTTATAACTGATCTGTTCTCTTGAACTAGAATCAGTCCATCTGTGTTATGTAAACCTCAGTCTCTTCTCCTGTGACCAAACACTTCTTACCTGTTGTGTTTAGGGCTTCTTTAAATATGGTTTTGAGAGAGCAGATTGGAATGCTCTGTGAATTGCTGTACTATACAGATTGATTTTTCTCGAGGGCATTGTAGTGTTTAAAGTTCATAAGAGGCTATTTTTCACTCACAAAGTAAAGATTTACCTTCCATGAGTATACATATATTTATGATAGCTTTGGGGGTTTGGGAGGCTTTGATACTCTTTATGAAAACTAAAAAAAAAATTCCCAAAACAACAGTTATAGCCTGCCACTTCATAAATTCATAGTATGGACAATCATTTTTATTTTTATTTTATTTATTTATTTATTTATTTTTTTAAATATATTTTATTGATTTTTTACAGAGAGGAAGGGAGAGAGATAGAGAGTTAGAAACATCGATGAGAGAGAAACATCGATCAGCTGCCTCCTGCACATCTCCCACCGGGGATGTGCCCACAACCCAGGTACATGCCCTTGACCGGAATCGAACCTGGGACCTTTCAGTCCGTAGGCCAACGCTCTATCCACTGAGCCAAACCGGCCTCGGCTGGACAATCATTTTTAATAAAAACAGAGAGATAGGCAGTATTGATGATCCACATAAAACATGGGCAAATCCCATGCAGAGGGAAAAAGGTTCTTTTTGTGGTATCTAATCTTAGTTAATTCACTAATTAGCATTATAATTATTCTGAAGAGTAGGATATGCCACTAAAATGTCTGTGCAACTCTCAAGGTCACTTGCAAGGCCCATTTTAATAAGGAAGAGAAGGCATTACATGTCTATAATCTGTAGTCATTTTCTTTTATAACAATGACATCTTTGAAAGAGTTCAGGTAAGATTTTGTTTCTTTTTAGACAGATGTTCAACTTAGAGGTTATTTTTGTTTTGTTTTGTTATTTTCCTCCTGATTAGGTACAGTTAAATGTTTTTGACAAAAATACTACATAGATAATGTTTCTTTCCTCCACACATAATGTAAGTAAATATGATATTGATTTGATTAATGTTACAACATGTTAAAATAGCACAAATGCTGGACCAGGGGACTGATGAATAGGAAAAGCCACCAGAGAGAGGGGTAGGGTCCCATTACCTCTTCTCTTCAGGCATGCATGGTGACTGTGGGAACAGGAGGCTCCCTGAAGGATCCTAGTGTAGCGGCTCTTTCTTTTCTATGTCCTATTTCTCACCCTTCCCCTCAACGCTCACACCGAAAGCTCCAGTGCAGAGAGGGGCAAAGTGATGCTTTAGCAGCCCCTGCTTTAGGGGATCTAAGGCCAGGAAATGGCCTCATTACTTGCTTAAGGAGTATAGAAAACTCTCTCTACCTCACAGTGTTCTGCACTCCATAGAGACAGCTGAGTCATTTTTTCTAAAGCATTTTCTAGGGTAGATGCTCATCTAGTAAAAGAACACAAAGAGGAGCTGTCATGATACATAAGAAAATAAATACCATACTAATATATGCACATATGTTATTTACCTATCAAGCATCTGTCTATTACAAATCTATCATCTATCTATATCTGTGTTCTATCATCCACCTATGTATTTATCTATCTGCGTTTCTTGATTCCAATGTTAATAAAATTCTCAGAAGGTTCATCTGCAAAATAAAGGCAGCCAGAAAGATTTCTCCTTAAAGGGCAAAAGACCTGAGCAGTAATTGTCAACTCAAGAATAATTATCCATTTACATCTTCAGAGAAGTGAGTGTAGTAGTTATGGGCAACCCCAGGGGGGATATTTAATAAAGCAGCACTCCTCTCTCTGTCTCTGGCTCCCTCTTAATGTGCTGAACTCAGTCAGGAATGTAGGTAGGCAGAAAGCTGCTGGAGCAGTTGCTCTCTGAACACGCTCTTCAGATTCACAGCCATTTCATCATCCTTAAAGATGATACATTGACATTACAGTTATTAGCGCGGTGATTGAAAGACATTAGTGGTCACAGTGTGAAATCAAGTCTGTGAGACAAGCAGATAAGGTGGACACTGCATGCTTACTTCCTGTTAACCCCACAACTAACGTGAAGGCTCCATCCCCAGGCTTTCCATCCCACCCTCCACCCCTCTCTCCTCTGTTTACAGAATCTGGCTGCACCTCTGAACACCATGTTACACGTTGTCTGTGTTAAATTGGGGGGTGGGGGGGCGGGAGGAAGCACCCTTTTATTATCTTTGGCAAGCTAATCATTCCAGAAACCAGTGTAAATTATTCTCTAAAATAGCCGAGGAAAGTCATAGTGATTAGCAGGCTGGGACACATCTGTCTCTGCAGAGCTGAAGTCATTACTGCTGAGGAAATGTTCTGGATTCTCACATCATTGCATCCATCAAGTGCAGCACAGATACCCTTGTCAAGTCAAATAAAAGTAAAATTTCTTATTTGATTGCATTTATCGCATGACGCTGAATAGTGAGGTGCCTTCTCAGGCCAGATGCTCTTCCCAGACTTGTTCACGCTGCCTCTTGCAGAAGTTCTACCTTCTAGCCACTTCGCACTCCAGCTGTTCTCAACCCTGACTTTATTTCATCCTGGAACTTGTTTGTGCTTCACTTCATTACCTTCTTTCAGTCTTTTCAGATAAAGGGTTTGAGCCAAAACTCTATGTCTGCACATGGTTATATTATCATGTTGCTTAAAAAAAATCAGTGTTGCCTGCCTGATACAATGACTGAAAAAGAAGAGTTAGTGAGATACGAGCCTGAGTCTGTGAGCCAACCTATGCAAACTCAGAAAATGCCTCGGTCACACCGCTCCGCCTCCTTGACATCTGGAAAATGTATGTGGCATGTGGCGTGGACAGCAGCTGAGATACTGAGCTCTGGGCAAACAGTGGCTTTCATTAGAGGCTCTTTCAGAGGAACAGTGTTAGTCTTGTTTGACAAAAATTAACTATTCCTCTCTACCTGATGGTTTGCATACTTTCAAGCAAGGAACCCACAATTGTTAGCATTTATACATACGATTTCCTGTAAAAACTAAAATGTCTGTTCTCATTTTGTCCTATAGCTAGGGAGGCACATATCTGGCTTTGTCATGGACAATTCCAGTTTATGCCTGTTGTCCCAGCAACACATCCAATTTAGCATTTGTCCTGGATTTCTTAATTTTAATATACTATTATTAGTAGTTGCATTAAAATAAGCTGAGATAAGCTTGGTATAACTCCTTATTTTTTCCCCACAAGCTGTGCAAGGTTCTTGTCCAGCAGTGTGGGAGATACACGGGGAAAGAACAACCTTCAGACTCTACCGTGTGGTGGAACCTGAAAGGCAATAAGAGCTGATCTGTCTCTTTTTCCTCACCTTCCTAGATAGACTGAGTTTATCTTCTCGCTTTAAAGGACAGTATGCAAGGTGCACAGATAAAATAAACTGTGCTTGGACAGGATTATGGTGTGATAATTGTCTCCTTTAGTGGTAGGGAAAGTAATCTAGCTTGTGTCAGGTGCCCACTTGGTGTGACAGTCAGCTGTGTAACAGCCAGGCTGCCAAAGTTGTAGGTTAAGTGTATGTGAAACCCATGCAAGCAACAAGATGAACATGGAATAGTCTGAATGACTGACTTACTGGAGTTTTGCAATATATCATGATGCATAAAACTAAAATAGTTCACTTGATTTGTTTAGTAATGCTTTTTATTCTGTAACAAACCAGTTTGCATCATCAAACTAAAAGTATAACTTCATGATAATAAAAGAAATACTGAATTTTTGCTAATTAAGAATATTAATAGATATGTAACTTGCAGATAACATTAACAGTTACCACTCACAGTTTTTCAAAAAGTTAGTGGTTAGTCAAGAAGACTTGCCCAAATATGGCAATTTACTTTTTGCAGCTTCATCACTTTTGTACGTTGACACATCATTCTGAGAAGTATGACTTCTCATTTATGTCCAATAAACATTTTCTAATTAAACATTACCATTTTTATTCTAAGTTTTCTTGTCCAAATATGTGTCATGGAGTTATAACTCTTAATGTGTTAATTCCATTAGCAGAAGTTGAATTTTGCAGAGTTAAACAATCTAAGTTTTGTTAGTGTCATCATAGCGTGGTGATTGCCAGAGGGAGAAGAGAATGGGGGAGGTGGAGGAGGGTATGGGGGGGGGGATAAGGAAAAAAAAAAATCAGTTTAGTTAATTCTAACTTTTCAATTTTTTTCAATCAATTTTTGAAATAAAATAAATACTTTGGAATTTTATTTTATTGAAGGTGAAAGAGATCTTATGCTACTGTGAATCGTAGTATGGATTAAATTTAGAAATTAACCATTTTTTTGCAGAATACATTAATATAAATTTTTAGAGCATAGTCATGGTGAAAATAATATTCTCACTAAATTGAGAAAGTATGGAAATAAAATGTACTTGGAAATAGTTCTGTTCACATATAATAACTAATTTATTCAAGCAATCTTGATTTTCAAAATAAAATCTCCAATTTAGTAGAATAGTAAATATTGCACACACACAGATACATAAAATTACAACATTTTCCAATAGAGCTGATACTAGATGTGAGAAATATATTATTCAAAACTATGTATTTTATTCACTGTCCATTATTAATCAGATTTTAGAAATGTTTGAGACTTTGAATAGTTACTTTGCAAATCAACATAAACATTATGACCTTGCTTTTAAATGATTATAAAGGTGTGTCTTAAATTTTTATTGCATTTACTTCATTTTCTTTATTTTTTAAAAATTTATTTTTAATTAGTCAACCTACAGTATTATATTGCTTTCAGATGTACAACATAGTTATTAGACATTTAAATATCTTATAAAGGACTCATCCTAATAAGTTTAGTGCCCATCTGACACCATAAGTAAATATTACAATATTATTGACGGTGTTCCATATGCTGTACTTTATATCCCTGTGACTATTTCTTTTTCTTTTAAATTCATTTTATTGAGTTTTTTTACAGAGGGGAAGGGAGAGAGATAGAGATTGAGAAACATCTATGAGAGAGAAACATCGATCAGCTGCCTCATGCGCAACCCCTACTGGGATGTGCCTGCAACCAAGTTATATGCCCTTGACCGGAATCGAACCTGGGACCCTTTAGTCCACAGGCCAATCCTCTATCCACTGAGCCAAACCGGTTAGGGCTCTGTGACTATTTCTATAACTGGCAGTTTGTACTCCTTAATCCCTTTCACCTTTTTCACTCATCCTCCCAATCCTCTTCCCATATGGTGATCATCACTTTGTTGCCTGTATCTAAGAGTTTGTTTCTGCTTTGTTTGTTCATTTATTTTGCTTTTTAGATTACACGTATAAGGGAAATCATATGTTATTTGTCCTTCTCTAACTTATTTCACTTAGAATAAAACCCTTTGGGTCCATCAGTGTTGCCACAAATGGCAAGAATTCATTGTTTGTTTTGGTTGAGTAATATTCCATTGTATATATGTACTAATTCTTTATCCACTTCTCTATTATTATTATTATTATTAATACATTTCATTGATTCTTTACAGAGAGGAAGGGAGAAGGACAGAGATCCAGAAACATCGATGAGAGAGAAACATCGATCAGCTGCCTCCTGCATGCCTCCCACTGGGGATGTGCCTGCAACCAAGGCACATGCTCTTGACTGGAATCGAACCCGGGACCCTTCAGTCCCCAGGCTGATGCTCCATCCACTGAACCAAACTGGCCAGGGCACACTTCTCCATTATTGATGGACATGTAGATTGCTTCCATATCTTTGTTATTGTAAATAATGCTGCAGTGAACATAGGGGTATGTATATCTTTTTGAATTAATGGTTTGTATTTTTTCATATAAATACCAAGGAGTGGAATTGCTGGTCTTTAGATAGCTCTATTTTTAAGTTTTTGAGAAACCTTTATACTGTTTTCCATAGTGACTGCACAAATCTGTATTCCTAACAACAGTGCATAAGGGTTCCTTTTTCTCCACTTCCTCCCCAACACTTGTTGTTTGTTGGTTTGTTGATGCTAGTTATTCCTGCAGATGTGAGGTGATATTTCATTGTGGTTTTAATTTGCATTTCTCTGCTGATTAGTGACAATGAGCATCTTTCCAAATGTCTCTTGTTCATCTATATGCTCTCTTTGGAGAAATGTCATTCTCATCCTCTGCCCACTTCTAAATCAGATTGCTTTTCTTGGCGTTAAGTTGTATGAGTTCCTTATAAATTTTGGATATTAACCCTTTATTTGATGGATCATTGGTGAATATTTTTGCCCATTTAGCAGGTTGTCTTTTAATTTTGTTATGTCTTTCTTCACTGTGCAAAACTTCTAAGTCTGATGAAGTCTCATTTGTTTATTTTTTCTTTTGTTTCCCTTTACGTTTCCTATCCAAATTTTATTGCTAAGATCAACATCCAAGCATTTACTGCCTATGTTTTCTTTTAGGAGTTTATTTTATTTTATTTTATTTTTTAAATATATTTTATTGGATTTTTACAGAGAGGAAGGGAGAGGGATAGAGAGTAAGAAACATCGATCAGCTGCCTCCTGCACACCTCCTACTGGGGATGTGCCCACCACCAAGTACATGCCCTTGACCGGAATCAAACCTGGGACCTTTCAGTCCGCCGGCCGACGCTCTATCCACTGAGCCAAACTGGTTAGGGCTCTTCTAGGAGTTTAATTAAATTAAAAACTGGTGCGATAAGGGTCCCACTTCTTTCACAGTGTGAAGGTGTTGGTTGTAAAAACTCTAAAATTGGCTGGTCCTGGCTCCCTGGTTGAGCCAAGGGGGAGGACTAAACCCAGCAGTTATAATCAGCCAAGCCTCCACCAACTTTACAAGTCTTCCCTACCAATGGGGGGAAAGGTAAAGTGGCACTTGACCCTTGAGATTACTTTCCTCAGAGCTGAGATGCAGTTCTCCATCATTCTGGTTAGGATTGAATTCTACCCACGGGATTATACATCATGGTTATGGTTTACAAACAGTATTATTATTATTATTATTATTATTATTATTATTATTATTATCATTACTATTATTTCTTCTTTGGAATACAAATGAGAATTTTTTTTTCTTTATGTATTTATGGAATTGTACAGAAATAAAAAGGGTATCAGGATAAACAAATCGAGTATCAGATTTCCCTACACTGCTTTCTCCCCCATTATAGCCATGCAACAGCATGGAGATTAGGCAGTGTTTTGTGGCTGTTGGCCTATCAGATAGAAGAATAATGCCTGTGATTTTAGAAAACTATGTTCTCTTAAGTTGGAAAATTAAAAGGCCAGCTTCAGGGGAAATTTGAGTCCCAAATATAATTTTCCTTGAGAACCCTTCATAACGTTATAATGATCCTTTTCCAATGATTTAATGTCTGGCACATAGAAATCACACACATGTACTAATTTTATAAACACATCAATCTACAGTTAGTAGCAGAGAATTTCGGCAATTCAACTTGCCTCCATGTAGGCTGGTTTACTCACTCACCTGCCCTCTGCTGGGCTTTATTTTGGGCAGGTGAGAGGATATAAAAGATCCCCTTTCACGGAGAACTTCTTGGTTTTAGAGAAGTTGCTCAATATTCTGAGTTTTATTTAAAAATAATGTTTGCAGGGAACACACACCTTTAATACTCTCCTGAATTTCCTGTTCTCAAATTCTTCACTTCCATCCAGTCACTTCACTTGCTCCCCTTAGATAGATGGTCTCACTTCAGTTTTTGGTGCCTCTGTTTCTTCAGCTTTTTTTCCTCTTCCTCTAAAGCAATGGTTCTCAACCTTCTTAATGCTGCGACCCTTTAATACAGTTCCTCATGTTGTGGTGACCCCCAATCATAAAATTATTTTCGTTGCTACTTCATAACTGTAATTTTGCTACTGTTATGAATCGTAATGTAAATATCTGATATGCAGGATGTATTTTCATTGTTATAAATTGAACATAATTAAAGCATAGTGATTAATCACAAAAACAATATGTAATTATATATGTGTTTTCCGATGGTCTTAGGTGACCCCTGTGAAAAGGTCGTTCAACCCCCAAAGGGGTTGCGACCCACAGGTTGAGAACCGCTGCTCTAAAGCCAAGTTGCCATTGACACCCAGACCCTGTATCTGCATAATCTCAAACCTTGTCAATATTATTTTCACACAAAAATGTAGTGCTTTCCTTAAAAATTGAAGTGAGAAAAATAGAAATGATATTTACACTGTTATAAGTGATTTGCATATGGGAGTCTATCCCTCATAACAATTATATGAATGATCAATTTTGTATCTTTTTTTGAATGCAATAGTTTATGGACAGAGTTAAACAATAGATAGTTGTTAAAAAATAACTTGCTTGCCTGGCTGGTGTGGCTCAGTGCTTGAGCGTTGAACGATGAACCAGGAAGGTATGGTTCAATTCCCAGTCAGGGCACATGACCAGGTTGCAGGCTCGATAACCAGTAGGGGATGTGCAGTAAGCAGCTAACCAATGATTCTCTTTCATCATTGATGTTTCTATCTCTCTCTCCCTCTTCCTTCCTTTCTGAAATCAATAAAAAAAATTTAAAAAAATAACTTCTTTAAGGGTCAACAGCTAATTAGTATTATAACTAGTGTTTGAATACATGGTCTCAGTTATTTTATCAAAATATCCTTATATAGCCTGTTCTCCATTTTGGTACAATATCAGTAATAATAATAATAACCTACATTCATTGTCTATTTAGTATTTGCCAGGCACTTTGCTAATCACTTTACATATGTTTTCTCCTATTTCTTCTCATTAACCAAGTGAGAAAAGCTCTTGGATATACCCCCTTTTTAGTGTGCTAAAATGCTACTTATTTTCATAATTTCTTAAAGTCAATTATAGGAAGCAAAGTTGATAGTTAGACCCAAGTATGGCAGAAGGCCTATCAATGAATTATAGAATAATGAATATTGTAGCAAGTTCACTCATGTCCATCTCCTCTGTGGTAGATGATATGATTTCAGACACTTATTACTTGAGCTTTTAAAAATTAAAGTGTCAGAATCCTGAAAAGAAGAATATATATATATCTTCTGTCCATCAAATTTGCATGACAGAAAAGCCACAGAATGTTTGTCTCTTTGTAAAACCTCTCCCTAGTCCACTTCTCTAAGGAGAAAGGAAAATGAGGTATATAGATCCAAAAGAATTCAAATCTAAGTCGCACAGCTAAGTGAGACAAATCCAGAGAAAAACCACAGTTTTTGTTTTTGACTCCTCTTCAAACTTCATTGAATTTAACTTCCAAAAATTAAACGCCCTGAAAGCCCTCAGGACAGCAGAAGTTTACTTTCTACACCAGCATTAATCAAAAGCAGATGATTTCAAACCTGACAGCTTGGTAAAATAACTTGTACTCTATCAAACAATTAGTTTCACTTTTTTTATTTTGAGGTAAAAATTATCTATAATAATAAAAGCATAATATGCTAATTAGACCAGAGGTCCTCCCGGACATCCTTCCAGATAACATTCTGAATGAAGCCGGGGCTGCTAGGGAAGCCTGGGTCCCGGGTGCCTGCTGGCGGCTGGAGGGAAGCCCGGTCCTGGGTGCCAGAGGGAAGAGGGTACTGGGAGCCAGGGGAAGGAAGGCCTACTCTTGCACAAATTTCGTGCATCAGGCCTCTAATATATATATGACATTTTGATATACATATACATACTGAAATGATTACTGAAGTCAAGTTAGTTAGCATGTTCCTCTCCACCAATGAATTCCCCAAATTTTCCTTGTTGAGAATTTGAAGGAGCTGGTACTTTTCATAGCTTTGTCAGATAAGCTAGCCCTTTTCGTATAACCTGAACAAAATGTGTGTGTGATCAGCCAAGAAGATGGAAAGCTTTACAAAAAATCATTCATTAGTTCATTTTAGAATGTCTTAACTCCACGTGTCCTTTCAAAGAAGTTAAGCTGTTCACATTTTCCCTCTAGCACAATGGTTCTCAACCTATGGGTCGTGACCCCTTTGGCAGTCGAACAACCCTTTCACAGGGGTCGCCTAAGACCATTCTGCATATCAGATATTTACATTACGATTCATAACAGTAGCAATATTACAGTTATGAGTAGCAACAAAAATAACTTTATGATTGGGTCACAACATGAGGAACTCTATTTAAAGGGCCAGAAGGTTGAGAATCACTGCTCTAGCAACTGTATCCTTTTTCTACCATCACTGTTCATTGCTCTGCAAGCTGCAGGCACACTTATTGTGCTTTTATCTTTCCCTTTATCTATTTTATGAAATGTATAAAACTAATGCTTAGTTTTAAAATATATTCCATTTCCTTTATAAATAAAACTAGAGGCCCGATGCATGAAATTCATGCAAGAGTAGGCCTTTCTTCCTCCAGCTGCTGGCACTGGCTTCCCTCGGGCACCTGGGATGCGGGCTTCCCTTGCAGCCCTGGCTTCGTCCAGAAGGATGTCTGGTCTAATTAGCATATTATGCTTTTATTATTATAGATGATGCACATCAAATTGTCTAAATCCAGTCTACCATGAATATGCTCAAACACTGAGTCACCCTGTGATTGCAGAGGGAAAGAACTGTATTTGGGGAGGTAGGTGCCTTGACAGAAATAGGAATAATAATTACTAGGTAATGAACAAACCGGAAGGTGCAATGACAGACTATTGACAAGAAGATTTTCACATTAGAATTGTTCCTCATCTTTCCTGTATGCCAAATGAAAGCTTTCTTTGTTCTCAACTGCAATGTGTACTCAGAAACTATCTATACTAATAAAAGGGCAATATGCTAATTAGATCAGGTCAACCAGATATCTTCCAGTCATCTGGTCCTCCTCCTGGACAAAGCCACGGTGGCGGGGGCTGAGGCAGTTGAACATCCCCTGAGTGATCCCGGATTGGAGAGGGTGCAGGCTGGACTGAGAGACACCCCCACTTCCCTGCACAAATTTTGTGCACCAGGCCTCTAGTAAATATATATAATATATATGATATATATAATATATATAATATATATAATATGGGAGCCCTTGGGGGATGTCTGACTGATGACAGGCCCTCTTCCAACCTGGAGCGGCCTAAGCCGCCAGTTGGACATCCTTAGCGCTACTGTGGAGGTAGGAGAGGCTCCCGCCACCGCCGCTGCACTCACCAGCCGTGAGCCTGTCTCAGGGTTTCTGGCTGAATGGCACTCCTCCTGTGGGAGCGCGCTGACCACCAGTGGGCAGCTCCTGCATTGAGCGTTTGTCCCTTGGTGGTCAGTGCATGTCATAGCGACATGTTGTTTCGCTGTTTAGTTGGATTCATATGTGTATACACACACACACACACACACACACATATATGTACACAAAATATATTTGGAAAAATTTCTCAAGGCAAATATCATAATATTTTTCTTTATTATATTAAAAAGGAGAAATTAATATGGGTCATTCCATAGAATGACTGAAAAAATGGCAACTTCTATATTTATATAAAAACAATAAAGGCATTAAAAACAGATGTTATATAGCCTGTGAAAAAGTCAATTTCCTATTTAGCAATTAGCATATTTCTTATGTAGAATATCTACTCAAATATAACGTAACTGTAAAGCACAAGCAAAAAGTTCACGTCTTTCCAATCATTGTCTTTGTTTTTCAAGATTCAGTATGGTATTATTTGTTATCTAATCTAATAAAAGAGAAACATGCACATTGACCACACCTCCACTACACCCCAAGCCGTGCCCAACAGCCAATCAGAGCGACTATATGCAAATTAACCCAACCAAGATGGCGGCCGGAAGCCAAGGAGCTGGAGCAAGCAGGAGTCTTGGTTGGCCCAATGATGGAGGAAGCCAAGCTTCCTGCCTTCCCTGGCTAGCTCTGGCCTCTGCTCAAGGCAACAAAGTTTCAATTATAGAAGATAAATAAATCCCAGATACCTGCTTCCAGCCAGCCTCTACTGGGAGTTTGGGTGGCTGGTGGCTGGTGGCCATGGCCAGCCTGCAAACAGCCATCAGCCCTTCACCCAGGATGGCCACACCCTCATGGGGTGAGGGTCCCCACTGGGGGGCTTGGCCAGCCTGCAAACAGCCATCAGCCCCTCACCCAGACTGGCCAGGCACCCCAGCAGGACCCCCCACCCTGATCCGGGACACCCTTCAGAGCAAACCAGCTGGCCCCCACCTATGCAACAGGACTCTATCCTGTATAATAAAAGGGTAATATGCAAATTGACCCTAACAGCAGAACGACTGGGAATGACTGGTCACTATGACACACACTGACCACCAGGGGGCAGATGCTCAATGCAGGAGCTGCCCCTTGGTGGTCAGTGCGCTCCCACAGGGGGAGCTCTGCTCAGCCACAAGCCAGGCTGACGGCTGCCAGCACAGTGGTGGTGGTGGGAGCCTCTCCTGCCTCCTCAGCTGTGCTAAGGATGTCCGACTGCAGCTTAGGCCTGCTCCCCGCTGGCAATGGACATCCCCTGAGGGCTCCTGGGCTGCCAGAGGGATGTCTGACTGCCAGCTTAGACCAATTCTCTGGGGAGCGGGCCTAAGTCAGGTGGACATCCCTTGAGGTGTCCCAGACTGCGAGAGGGCACAGGCTGGGCTGAGGGCCTCTAGTCCTATATAATAAAAGGGTAACATGTAAATTGACTCTAATAGTGGAACAACCAGAATGACCGCTTGACCAGTCACTATGAGGTGCACTGACCACCTCTTGTTTCCTTTCCCTGGCCGGCAGGCTCTGATCGCCCAATGGCGAATGGGGAACCAGGGGTAAGTGGCGGAGATGTGGGTGGCGCCAGGCCAAGGCCCCTACCCTGCCGGTCACCCCACACACAGAGGGTGACCCGCAGCAGGGGTGAGGGCAGTGAGTGGGCAGGAATGGTGGACCTCTTTTCCCTTCCCCGGCTGTCAGGCTCCGATCGCCCAATGGCAAACATGGTACCGGGGTTTGTGGTGGCAGGGAGTGGGGCCAGCTGCGGGTAGCCAGAGAAGTTTGCTCTGATCACAGGCCAGGCCTAGGGACCATACCCACACAGGAATTTTATGCTCCAGGCCTCTAGTTGAGTATAAAAGGAACAGATCAGACAGCAATTTAGGGAAGTAGGAAAAATATGCAGAATTTCCATCAGTAGATGTATTGTCCAAATTTATAAGGAGTGAATAATTTATCGTATTGATCTTACAGCACTTGCTGTTCTTTGGAGAGAAGTTGCCCTACATACATTTGGTTCATTTTACAAGTGTTCCGGTGTTAATTCTGAGACAGTGGACTAAAAACTCTGCAATGCTTAATTAAAATTATAAAATTAAAACATGCAAATTAACATCTTATACTTTTTTGAATATTTTCTTAGTAAGTATTCTTAATTATGATTTTGGTCATTGGTTGAAAGTGGACCATGTCTTTACTATGGCTATTAAGATGACTCAAATTTTATGATGGTGACGTGTTATGAGGCCCAGTTTTTTTTTAAAAATATATTTTATTGATTTTTTACAGAGAGGAAAGGAGAGAGATAGAGAGTTAGAAACATCGATGAGAGAGAAACATCGATCAGCTGCCTCCTGCACATCTCCTACTGGGAATGTGCCCGCAACCCAGGTACATGCCCCTGACCGGAATGGAACCCGGGACCCCTCAGTCCGCAGGGCGACGCTCTATCCACTGAGCCAAACCGGTTTTGGCAAGGCCCAGTTTTTAATACTTGTTGCAGGTCACCATATATTGTCAGACTTCCCATCCTAATTCCTAAATTACTGATGAGCATTGTCAAAACTTACCAGATATATATAATGATGCCTTACTTTGTGAAACTTGCTAGAAATGTTTTCAGAGTTTTCATGTTAGGAATGACTCATATCTTCTTACTTTGTAAAGACTGGATGCCGTTGTCTTTGTTTGCTGGTGTGCAACAGCTTGTTTTATAAATCTGTGTGCTACCTGTCTGGAAATAGAAATTGTAAGGCTCTGTGGTTCAGTCTGTCTCCTGATATTTGTGAGCACTCAGTATTGGGGTAGAACGTTGTATAGCCCACACAGCAGGACTTGGTACAAAAGGGAAATAATTTATCAAAAGGACCTTGGGAAATAATATACTAGTTTTTTAGCCTTCCCAGCTCCTGATTACTCAGGCATTTCTGAATACACACCATAGTGAATCCACTTTAACTTTTGAAAATGCTATCAGTTCTGTTTAAATGTGGCATTTTGTAGATTCTGTAAGGTAATCATAAATCGTAACAGGTTGGTGTCTTATAATATCCTGTGAAATTATATATCACACCCAAGGATTTAATGCTTTTTTTTTCCCCATTTGGGGTCCCATCAAAAACAGACATATGAGAAAAGCCTCCAAAAGAAACAGATAAAGACAGTTTGAAAAGGAAAAACATATAAAAAATAGAAAAAGCAGAGACAATGAGGAAAATAATGTATAAGTTAAAAGATATTCCTTTTATAAAATGTGAAAAAGATGCTTTAAAGGGAACAAAAGAGGAAAATAGAAATTAAAAATATGACAGTTGAAATTTTAAAAATTTCAGTGAAAGGATGCTGAGGCCAAACTTATTGAACACCCCTCCCCCAAATAAAACTAAATACATGGGTGCATAATAGGAATGAATAGATCCCAGGCTCAATTATGTGTGCTCAATAAAAAAATGCAGAAATAGACATGAGAAAAATTAAGGGAGGACATTTTTATAGAAACAGTATTTTTAAACATTTTTCAGAATTGAGTAATATGTGTCTCCAAATGAAATGGTTTACCAAGTACCCACTTCATTGGGTGAGAAAGCCCATTTAAAAACATTAAAATACATTAATGATGAGTTGCTAAGGAAATTACTCTCCCACCATAGGATGTGAGATGAAGGGAGACTTTAGAGAACCCCATTTCCTTCAGGTATTGAAAGCAGGTTGACTTTAGTGGACTTTGGGATTTTCTGATTGTGTTTCTCAAAATCTTATTTAAGATCAACCTGCTTCAGTTTATGGGTAAATTTTTAAAATGCAGATTCCTAAGCCCTAACCAGACCTACTAACTGAAGATCTTAACGGATTGAGCCTAGACCAGTGGTCTGCAAACTGCGGCTCGCCAGTCACATGTGGCTCTTTGGCCCCTTGAGTGTGGCCACAAAGTTTCAATCACATTGTACGTGCGCACCCGCACGTGGTATTTTGTGGAAGAGCCACACTCAAGGGGCCGCAGTTTACCGACCACTGGCCTAGACAGTTTTAATTTTACTGCCCTCATCCTGCAGATGTTTCCGAAACACACTGACGTTTATAAACAATTCACTTGCGATTTTAAAACAAAAACACCACTTACTTAAATCTAACAATCATCATGTAAAGAATAGTACTAGAGGCATATCTTCATGTGAATTTTACGGGTTGAGGAAAAGCTCCTGGATTGGAGAGGAAGAAAGATGAGACCACTAGGGAAGAGGGAGGCTCCAGCCAGTACAGTGTCATGATTGATACCTTCTTTAGAATGAGGGAACTTACATATTGCAGAAGAGAGCAGGAGGAGTTACTGGAACTTGGAAAGAATCAGTCCCTAAGAAATAGATAATTTTCTGTTTCTATTTTCCCCAAACATGGTAATGCAGGAACATTCTCATAATGGACAGTAAGTAGCAGGAGATTAGACTCAATCACCTTCTAAGCGCCTCCTCCCCCACCTCCTAGATGTCTGATAACAATTGAACACATAACTGACAGCTAAGTAAACATTCAGATGCTTTTTCCCCTCCCATTGCTGTCTCCATATTTCACTCAGTGACATTTTTGTAATAATATTAGCATCATCTAGTTGTAATTTTCAATTTCAGAACTCCCCACAGATCTTACCATCATTTATAATATAGATCTGAAATCAATTCTGGCTTAATTCAATACTCATTTTTTTGGTGTCTGTGTTTGTTTGTTTTTAGCAGAGGCTCAGTATCAGCTTTTAGCAAACTAAGGGTGCTTAATGCCATTATTTAAAAGGTGATCACATGAGATTCATAAGAAATTAAAATTTCACAGTGTTCAGTTGAATTGGAACTTAGATCTACTTATATGAAAACAATTAACCCAAATATACAGTTTAACCATAAGATAGAAGCCACAATCCAGGTAACTACAAGAATACAAAAATGAGTTTTTTTCATCTAAAATATAATGAAAATAGACCAATTGTGAAACAATGGCAGATTATTCCAACTTCTGAAACTTTTTCAAGCTTTCCTCAGTAGACTCTACCTACGTGGTTCATCACTTCTTCATTCAACATAGAAAAACCTTTTTATATTCACTTATACATTTTGAAGTGATATTTTAAAGTGTGTTCCAAAAATCATATTCTGTTATATAAAGCACAAATCCTCAGGCTGCATGTATCCACATTAAACTAATTCAAAAATATTAGAAGCAAATTAGGAGGTGTTTGTCTTATAAAATTAGCAGATATTTATAAAGTTAAATTACAAATCTTAATGCAACTTATAAAAGATAAAAATAGAGACTAATAGTATTGGCTATAATACCTAAAAAGTAATAGTAATTCATCTTAGGTGGTTAGCTGAGTGGTTAGAGCATTGGCCCAAGAACTGAAGGGTCGTGGGTTCAATTCTGGTTAAGGGCATGTACCTCAGTTGCAGGCTTGATCTCTGGCACTGATCAGGGCACATGCAGGAGGCAACCAATTGATGTTTCTCTCTCTGTGTCTCTCCTGCTCCCTTACACTCTTTTTAAAAAATCAGTGGGAAAAAATATCCTCGGGTGAGGATTAACAACAACAGAAAAAGTAATTCCATTCATTTGAAGATCCACAGATGTTTAGCTTTGAAACATATAGAGACATAGACCAGCCATATGAGCCTAGTAAGGTCATTTCTAATGTGTCTGGGATTTAGTGAATTTATCTATAACACGAGGCTTTTAGATCAAACAAACCAGTGGCTTCGATCTGGTTTTCAAACAGTCTTGGTGAAGATAGGGAGAGCCAAGTAGACAGGTGAGCTTTACGACTTACTTGTTTAATATATTTGGGTTTTGCATTAGATTTCCTTGGAAACTTGACTTTCCCAAAACCATATATTCTTGATTTAGTTGAGAAGAGGCACAGAAAGTTCAGAGACCGTGCCAGCAGGCGCCTCTTTAAAGGCGAACATGGAGCTTAGGATATGGTATGTAGGAACAAGCCACCTTCAAAATTAAGAAAGCTCTCAACCAGGTAATTACAGTCTCCTGATGGGGAGGATCGGTAGAGCTTCAGTCCTGGAGTGACTAAGATCCTGAGAAGCCATGGGTGTACAGATATGGGGACAGAGGAATAAGAAGGGAAAATATATTTATTTAGCTGCGAGAGTGGAAGTAATATAGAGTTAGGGTGATTAAATGAGTCAAAGTTTGTAATTTTAAAACTGAGTCCTACCATCAGAATGGAACTAGTATCAAGAGTAATGTATTTGTAATTTTAAAGGCAGCAATTAGCCTGGCTGCTGTGGCTCAGTGACTGAGCATTGACCTATGAACCAGGAGGTCACGATTCAATTTCCAATTGAGGCACATGCCTGGGTTGCAGGCTTGATCCCCAATAGCGGGCATGCAGGAGGGAGCCAATCAATGATTCTCTCTCATCATTGATGTTTCTATCTCCCTCTCCCTTCCTCTCTGAAGTCAATAATATATATACAAAATAAAGGCAGCAATTATTTTAAAAACACAACATTTGTGATGGTGAATAAGTTTGTCTTAGAATCTGTGAAGAAGATGACCTTATATGAAGGAAGATAAATGACTCCTCTCAGGAAAAGCAATTCAAAGAGATAGAGCCACTGAGAGCCATTCAGAAGAATGTGGCCTTGAGTTTTCTTTCTGTTTTGTTCACACTGTAGAAAAGTACATAGTCACTACAAGAGAAAGGAGACATGTCAGAGTTGCTGAGTGTGTGCACAGAGAATTTATATTGGACTTCTCAAATGTTCATGGGGGAGTCCATAAAGCAATGCCAAACATTTTGTAAGATTAGGAAATTTAGTGGAGATTAGGGCTAATTGAACACATAAAGTATTAATCAGCACCTCACACTTTTAAAAGTTCAATAGGTATCTGTTCAAATAGGAATAGGTTCATGGTATTTGATAAGCCTAACTTTTGTTTTTAAAAATACTTATATCAGGTCTCCACTGATAGCATCGTAAGGTAAGGGTTTTCAATTTTTTTTTTAAATTAGAAGTTGAAAAGGTTTATCAAACAAAAACTTCATTGTACTCCTATGTAAAAAGAGAAAAGGAAAACACTACTGGCTGAATTGGGATAGGGAAGAAAGAATAACAAAAAAACCCCACCCCCAACCAATGATTCTTGTATACACCGCTCCTCCCAACCAGAGAATACATAGCTTAAATCACCGTAGACTAGGCAAACAGAGAGCAAAGACCCAATTAATGCCATTTGTGCAAGCTAAACCCAAGGACAGATGAAGTCTGGGGATAAATAATAAAACTTCAAAAGCATTTTAATGGTATCACTTGAGGGGGGAATGTTGGGCAGGATAGATAGCTGCTAGGGCAGGAAGAGGGAAAGGGGAAAAGTTGGGGGAGGTTATCCTACCCACTGAACAAAGAGTTCAGTAGTCTTGGGACTTGCCAAAATAAAATTTCCAGATGTTCTCATAAATTTTGGAAAAACTGGAACAGTGTAAAAGCAGGACATTCAAATTTAGTCTATCCAGCAGGGGAATCTTGAAACCTATAGGGGGGAAAAGTATAGAATCCTTGAACCCCCACCAGGCAGAGTGCTCAGACTGGCTGAGTTGCCTGCTTTGCTTTATGTATTTGTAATAAATTTGATTGCTTTGCTTCCTTAATAAATTCACTTGTTTTTCTTCAACACTGCTTTCTGTTACTCTGCTGAATTCTTTCTCTGGAGCATGACAAGAGCCAAGGAGGGGAGAGCCCCTCAGACTCAGGTGACTCTTGGGTAACACTGTGGAGACAGATCATGCTACAGAAGGCATTGATTAAGTATTCCTAAATTATTTCCAGGCAAGGACTGGGTCTTCTTAGTCACTTAATTGCTCACATATTTAACATAGTGTTTTGCATACGTTTTAGAGATAGTAGTAGAGCAAATATTTGTAGAAGAAAAAGACTCCAAGGGTATAACCAGAATTTTCAGCTACATTATAAATTTTATGTCACCAAAATCCTATTTATTTTACATTTTAGATATTTTGCTGGTATAAGCTCTTTAAAGTTCCTCAGCCATCACAAAACAAAAATGCTACCCTGGTTTGTGTGGCTTAATTGGTTGAGTGTTGTCCCATGTACCAAAAGGTCGCCAGTTCAATTCCCTGTCAGAGCACATGCCCATTTTGCAGGTTCAGTCCCTGTTTAGGGTGCATAAGGGTGGCAACTGATCCATGTTCTTCTCCTCTCTCTAAAATCAATAAAATCATATTTAAAAATTATTTTTCCAAGCTGTACATGCATCATTAATATTTTATCTGGGAAGACAACAATGTCCTCGAATTGGTACAAAGAACATAAACACAAAGCAAAAAAAAAACTTTAATAACTCAGATGGAGATCTGCCAAGCCTCTGAGATTATATTTCCATTTGTCAAATGTCCCTCTTGACTCATGTCCACATATATAAAATATTATTTATTTCAGATGTTTAAGAACCTTTGTCCTCCCTCTTCATAGCAATGTTATTATTGTTCCTACTTCCATAAACAAAGTTCTGATTTATAAATACCTCAGGGTTTTAATCTCAATCGCAGAGGCTGAGAAATTCTCCTAGAGAATCCATTTACATCCCACCTAATACATCTCGTTATTCCATTTAAGTTAGAATGATTTACATGACACTAAAACATCCAAATGCTTTGTCTTCATAATGCTACACATATTATTTGAAGGGAAACTGGTTGGGTATTGCTTCAGGTTTCACAGATTGGATCTAGCTTCCTCTTTTCATGCAGATAATAAATTTTTAAAGCAACCATCAAAAGTCAATCTCAGAGTTTTTTCTATACCATGAATGCAATTACCAATTACTGCACACCATCGCTTTTCATATTTCATCATAGTGTAACACAGCAGGACTTCAGAGGGCAGCAAGACATGGCATTCAGAAATGCCCAATGGTTTAAACATATAAATAAATACTGCCTTCACCATCACTTACTAGTATTAACTGGTTCATGAATATTACAGAGCTAGCACTTGATACTATTTGAAAGCATTCTCTCTGATCCTGATCTATTTAAAGGGACATTAGTTTGCATTTGATTGTTTCTAGTATTAGGATCAGAAATCATTTTCCTTGAAAATTTTCATTCATACAAGACATTTCCTCCCATAAAACAAGGTATATGTGTTTCTTTTCTTATATATTAGAATCTATTCATTTAAATTAATGTTTTTGGAATAAACTAAACTATTTTATAAACTGATCTTAGGCCCGTTTCAGAGATGCGGCTCTTGTATGACTGTGGTTTGTATAACATCTATATAATCATTTAGTTATATATTCCCACCACAAGTTCTGAAAACATGCAATGCCACTTTGCAAGGAGAAGAAACAGCAAAGAGGTACCTGGTAGATAAGGATATAAGCATGTGCTACAACTAGATGTGAAATCCAACTGGCATGTTACATTCCAGTGACAAAAGAGATAGCTCTAAAGTAGGAATAGTCTCCAAACTGCCACCCTGCAATGGTCAAAATGATGCTCAGAGAACAAAAAGTAGCAGCCAAGAAAAAGTAATATAACATCTTCCCTCACAGCATCTCTCCTTTGTTCCAGATATCTATTGAAGTTGTCTTTATTTATTATTATTTTTTAATCCTCACCCAAGGATATGTCTTCTTTATCAGCTTTTAGAGAGAGAGGATGGGAAGGAATGAGAGAGGGAAAGAGCAAGAGGGAGAGAGAGAGAAATTAACATTGTTTGGTTGACTCTCATATGTGTCCTGACCAGGAATCGAACCTACAGCCTATTGGTATATGGGATGATGATCCAAACAACTGAGCCACCTGGCCAGCCTCAGGATGTGTTTATACTTTCTCCTCCAACACTATAGTTCCACTTTCCCTCCACCAAGACAACTTCCATTCTCTCAGTTTAATACAGGTAGTGAGCTAATCTGTCTTCCATCTCCCCTCTTCAACATAACATTGATATGCTGCTCTTGAGTATGTACTCACCAGGCACATCCAACTAGCTCTTTAAGGGACCCATCATTCTTTAAGTACAGTTTTGCTGGTCTTTTCTAAAGATCATCAAATATTTTCCTTAGCTTAGTGGTTCCAATAATATTTCCAGTTACTCAGCCAGGCATTGTAGATGCACACTTGCACTTGACTATAAAGGATCTGTAGCTTAACCTTATTCTCTCTGATATATAGAGTGCAGTGCCCCCCAAAATGTGTACATACACTTCGAATAATTATAAGGGCAATGTTTATTAAAATACATTTCATTTTCAAAATTGAGCTATCAGCTGTTACAGTGTTCATACATTTTTTGGGACAGCCTGTATATATATATGGATACTAGAGATCCGGTGCACAAAATTCGTGCACTTGGGGGGGTTCCTCCGCCCGGATTGTGAGGGGGTGCAGGCCAGGCCGAGGGACCCCACCAGAACACAATCGGGGCCTGGAGGGACACAGGAGGTTGGCCAGCCAGGGAGGGACCATGGTAGGGCTCCAGGGCATGTCTGGCACATCTCGCTCAGTCCGGATTAGCCTTATCGCAGTAGCAAGCTAACCTACCGGTCGGAGCATCTACCCCTGGTGGTCAGTGCATGTTATAGCAACTGGCCTACTGGTTGACTGTCTACCCTGGTGGTCAGTGCATGTCATAGCAAGTGGTTGAGCGGCCTTAGCATATCATTAGCATATTACACTTTCATTGGTTGAATGACCAACTGGACAACCGGACACTTAGAATATTAGGCTTTTATTATATAGGACTAGAGGCCAGGTGCATGACATTCATGCATGGGGGTAGGGGAGGTGGTACCCTCAGCCCAGCCTGCACCCTCTCCAATCTGGGACCCCTCAGGGGATGTCCAACTGCCGGTTTAGGCCCGATTCCACAATCTGGGACTGCTGGCTCCTAACTGCTCGCCTGTCTGCCGGCCTGGTTGCCCTTAACTGCAACCCCCCTGCCGACCTGGTCGCCTCCAACTGCTTCCCCTGCTGGCCTGGTTGCCCCTCACTACCCCCCTCTGCCAGCCTGGTCGCCCCCAACTACCCCTCCTGCCAGCTTGGTCACCTCTCATGGCCCTCCCCCCTGCTGGCCTGGTCACCTCCCACTGCCCCCCTCCCCCCGCTGGCCTGGTTGCCCCAACACCCCTCCCCTCCCCCCCCTCCCCCCGCCAGCCTGGTCGCCCCATGCAGCCTGCTGCTCAGTCGTTTTGTCGTCCCTCACTAACCCTCCCAGCCGGCCTGGCACCCCACTCAGCCTGTTCGGTCATTCATTAGGTTGTGATGTTCCCTAGCTCTTTATATATATAGATGGTGTGGGTGGTAAATGCCTTATTCCCATGAATATCAGTAGTGGGAGTAGGATTTATTTGTTGTGTGTAACTTGAGAAGTAGGGCCAACTGTGGATGGTAAGGTTGTGGAAATGGTGGTTAATGCAGATAACTATTAATACTAGAACTTAAATTTATTTGAAAATAAGGCCCCAAGGAAACTCTAAGCTCATCATTATTTTATCCTTGGTGGAGAGTATAGCCCTTGCTTCCATGTTTATAGTATAGATTGAAAGTTTCTTCTGGTTATTGCAAATATAATAGAGTTTGGATGTTATTGAAATAGGGAAAATGTGTAATTGAGAAGGTCATAGATATGAAGTTAAAGAAAGGCAATGTGTCAAAATAGTTTCTATTAGAATTCATTATAATAGGAAGCTTAATTTTTATATGTGATTTTCATAATTATGTAAAGATAATTTGCAAGTTACATGATAGAGATATTGATTTGAATTTGTCCACCATTTTACTATCAATCCAAGGAAGTAGCCAAGGCATTTTTATCTCAGGGGAGTTTAAGTCAAGTTTAGAGACAAAAGTTATTCCTGAAATTTGGAAGAAGAAATTATACAAGTTTTGAAAGCATTGAATAGTTATATCAAGAGAACACTATACACATCTGGCTTCTGCTATTGAATTGTTTGGGATGATTTCCCAGGAAACATGGGACACAGGATATTGAATGCTATCAAATATAAGAGATGGTTACTTGTGGCTAATATCTATACAGATTTGTTTTCATATTCAAAAAGCATGTTCATATCTGTTATTTAATCTAAAGCACAGCTCGGTAAGGTAAGCTTCATGTTATTATCCTCATTTTATGATAAAAGATTTGATATTCAGGAGGATTAATTATCTTGCAAAATAGAATGAAATTAGGTTATAATGAACAGTGATTTGAAAGTGTGTCTTCTGACTCCAACTACATATGCATTGCTCTTTGTGCAGATTAGTAAAATTATATTAAATTCCAGGAAGGTCTTGCATAAAATAAAAATGACATGCTGGAAAATTTTCATGCATTTTAAATAAGACTAACCTCTTACAACCTTATAGCATACAGAAATTTGCATTTTAAAAGAAAACTCTTTTGTTTCTTATGAACTGATTGCTAATTGATCCATAAATTCCAAAACAAACAAAACACAAAACACACACACAGACCATAAAATTAAAGCACTCAAAATAACTGCTTAGAATTATTTCATTTCCATCATAGAATTAGTGTGAAAACACTTGGTAGTTATGTTTGGTCTATGGGCATTAGGGAAACTGACTTTCAGTATTGATGAAATAATACTTTAAATGACAAACATTGGCAGGAAGACCGACTTCTTTGTTGATAAGATTGAAGGTGTTTTCATATTCAGATTTAGTCAGAAACCTCTGGAAGGATTACTTTGTGACTTTGCAAAATGACATTAGCCTTTCATGACTCTGAATGCCAGCATCTTAGGTGGTGATCCCCTTGGTTTAAGAAATTATATACATATAGGCATAACCCATGGACACAGACAATAGTGTGGTGAAGGCCTGGGGTGGGGAGCAGGTGCAGGCTAGATAGGGTCAATGGAGAAAAGGAGACATCTGTAATACTTTCAATGATAAAGATAGATTTTTAAAAAGTCACAATGGGTCATGTTAACTGTACAATGGTTTAAATTAAGGAAAGCTCACATTAAAATTCTGAATTCCATTGAAAAATAATAAAAACACCAGGACAGTTCTCATTCCTGGGGAGATATACCATATGTCCTCTACAACACAGGCTGAACCAAAACATTAAGGGACTAATTAAAACGTTGTCCTGCAGTGCTGAAATATCTCTTCACATGTGGCATTCCTCATCTGGAACACGGTTTTATTTTACTAGGTCTCTTTAACAAAACCAGTTATTTATTTATCATTTTGGTGGTTTATAAAGGTAAAAAAAGATTCATTTCTAATAGAAAAAAAAGGAATGCTTTTGGAAAAAATGTTGGTTATGTTCAAGTTAATGTTTTATTATATCAATTTTATTAACATGTAATCCCCAAATATCTTATTTTTTTGTGTGTTATTGAAAATATTCAAGTGATTGACAGAGGGAATAAGTTATAGGTAGTGGAATGAAGTAAGACAATAACTAGTGTGATATTAGTGATATCATCTCTGTAGCATATATTGTAATAAAACAATTGCCATACTGATAATAAGATGATATATTTATTATTACCCTTGTATGTAACATGTATTAACTTTTATTCTTCTCTATTGCTTGGATATTTTAGCATAATATTGAATTGATTTTTGGAGGCCATTTTGAAATTAAGTAAACAATATAGCATGTTAGTTAAAAATGTGGGCTATGAAAATTAGCCTATTTTATCATCATCATCATCATCTCCATCATCTTCATCATCTTGCTCCTTTATGGATAATGTTCCCGAGACAAATGTAGCTATAAGCATTACTCTTTCCTTTGACTAACAATTATAAAAAAGAACAATCCTCAATAAATTTATGAAGTCAGAATTAATTTTTGTGTCATCAAATCTCTTAATTTATAGTCACATTGAATATTTTTAATCTTTCTGTCTTTTAAAAAAAATTTAAAAATTTATTGAGGTGACATTGGTTAATAACATTATGTATGTTTCAAGTGTACATTTCTATGACACATGACCTGTATATTGCATTGTGTGTTCACCACCCAAAGTCAAATCATTATTCTGTCACCATATAATTGTCTTCCTTTACACTTTACTACTCCCACCTCCCTTGACTGTGGTAATCACCATATTCCTGTCTGTATCTATGAGTTTCAATTTTGAATTCCACATATGAGTGAAATCATATGGTTCTTAGCTTTTTCTGACTGACTTACTTTGCTTAGCATGATATTTTCAAGGTCCATCCATGTTATCTGAAATGTCAGTACAGTGGGGCCTTGACTTACGAGTGTCCCGACTAACAAGTTTTTTGAGATACCAGCTGTCTCTCAGCCGATTTTTTGCATTGAGTAATTTGAGTTAACAAGCTCCTTAACGAGCTCTGTCTCAGAATGAATTAAACTCATAAGTCAAGGCACCACTGTATTTCATTTTTTCTTATGGCTGAGTAGTATTCCATAGTGTACCTATATATGTAGCACATCTTCTTTACCCAGTCGTCTGTTGGACACTGGTTATTTCCATGTCTTGGCCACTGAATAACCCTGCAATGGACATAGGGGTGCATACTTTTTTGTGAATAAATATTTTCAAACTTTCTCTGGTAGATACTCAGAAGTTGCTGGGTCATATGACAACTCTATTTTCCATTGTGGCTATACTAGTTTACATTTCCACCAGCAGTAAATGAGGGTTCCTACTTCTCCACAAGCTCTCCAACACTTGTTATTACTACTCTTGTTGGTAACAGCCATTCTAACAGGTGTGAGGTAGTGTCTCATAGTTTTGATTTGCATTTCCCTACTAGATAGTAAAGTTGAATATCTTTTCCTAAATCTGTTGGCCATTTGTAGGTTTTCTTGGGAGAAGTGTTTGTTCATGTCCTCTGCCCATTTAAAAACATTGAATATATTGTGGTGACATTGGTTAATAATGTCACAGGTTTCAAGTATATAGTTCTATAATATGTCATCTGTATATTGCATCATGCATTCCCCACCCAAAGTCAAGTCTCCTTTCTTCACCATTTATTCCCCCTTTCCGCTCTTATCCCTCCCCTCACTTCCCTTTCCCTCTAACTATGACCATACTGTTTTCTGTGTCTGGTTTTTGTTTTTTACTTTTTTCACTCGGCCCGCTCTGTCCATTTTTAAAAATTGGATTGTTTGTTTGTTTGGTGTTGAGTTCTATAAGTTCTTTATATATTTTGGCTATTAACCCATGTCAGAGCTGTTTGCAAATGTCTCTTCTAATTCTATTGGTTGCCCTTTTGTTTTGTTGGTGGTTTCTTTTGCTGTGCAGAAGCTTTTTATTTTTATATAAGCCCATTCATTTATTTTTGCCTTTACTACCTTTGTCTTTGGGATAAAATTTATAAAATATTCTCTAAGACCAAGGTCCATAAGTTTAGTACCTATGTTCCTTCTTTTTGATTTATTGTTTCAGATTTTATATTTAAGTCTTTGATTTATTTTGAATTCATTTTTGTACACGTGGAAAACTGTAGTCCAGTTTCAATCTTTTGCACATGGCTTTCCAGTTTTCCCAGCACCGTTTATTGAAGAGGCTTTCTTTTCTCCATTGTATGTTTATAGCTCCTCTGTTGAAAATTAGTTGCTAATATACATGTGGTTTTATTTCTATCCTTTCAATTCTGTTGCATTGGTCTATACATCTGTTTTTCTGCCAGTACCATGCTGTTTTGATTATTGTAGCTTTGTAGTATAATTTGAAGTCAGGTAGTATGATAACTTCAGCTTCATTCTTTCTTCTCAGGACTGCTTTGGCTATTTGCGGTCTAATGTAGTTCCATCCAAATCTGATGACTTTTGTTCTATTTGTTTTTGTTTGTTTGCTTGTTGCTTCTTTGTCTTTCTTTTAATCCTCACCTGAGTATATGTTTGGAGAGAGAGAGAGAGAAAGAGAGAGAGAGAGAGAGAGACATTGATATGAAAATGAAACGTCGATTGGTTGCCTCCCATATGTGCCTCAATCCAATAAATCACACATTATAAATCTGGGGTAATAAAGTAATTTGTGCAATAGACTGTGGTAAGTTTTAGCCTTCTTTTCTTGAAGAGGTGCTCAGTTTCTACACAGAGAAGACATATCTATCACAAGTAAAACCAAAATGGAATTATAGAGACAAGTAGGCTTTGACTGAGCTCTTAAAGATTTCCAATGTGAATAAGATTCTTGAGTCCCTAGAAGAGAAGTTGTCTAGAAAAGATATGTTGGTGTCTGGGCAGAAGCAGCAAGAGAGGAAGATAGAAGGGAGAATTAGTTGGAGTGTATTGCATGTTCCATATTGTAGAATGCACCTTTTTTGGTATATGGACAAGTTTAAACATATTTGTTAAAGAAATAAATTCATGAATTTTTACAAAGACATGTGAATACCTTTAATGGTGATCATCCAAATTTAGAATAAAGCACTATGCTGGATAGAGTCATTTTCTCAGGATGTATTTGCTGATCTGTGCAGAAAAGAATACATGCTGAAAATCAACAAGGTTTAGACTTTTGAAAATGTTTGCATTTGTCAACCTGAAATAGCATTAGGAAAGCTCCTAATTAATTATTTTATAATTTTATATTACGTACACGAGCCTCTATCAGTCATGTAAACCATGTTTAAGTTTAATTGAGGTATAACTGACATACAATAAACTTTCCAAAGTTGAGGAATATAATTTGCTACTTGTACATGTGTTCACTTATGAAATTATCATCAGAATTAAAATTATGGAACATATCTATCATCCCCCAAAGTTTTCTCATACCCCTTTGTAATCCCTCTTTTTCACCTGTCCCTACTCCCTATCCTGTCTCTAGATTTCCACTGAATATGCTTTCTGTGACTGTAAGATTGGATTGTATTTTCTAAAATTTTGTATAAATGAAATCATACAATTTGTATTCTTTTTGAGTATATTCTTTCAATCAGAATAATTTTATGTTTGAGAATCTGTGATGTCAATATATGTATCAGTACTTTATTCATTTTGATTGATGACTATTATTCCATTGTATAGTAATAACACAGTTTGTTTACCCATTCACTCACTGATAAGTATCTGTGATGTTTTGAGTTATGGGCAAAAAAAAATTGGAAGTAGGTTTTAGGAATTGAAGTCAATAGGCCAGCGGTTCTCAACCTTTCTAATGCCGCGACCCTTTAATACAGTTCTTCATGTTATGGTGGCCCCCAATTTCATTGTTACAAATTGAACATAATTAAAGCATAGTGATTAATCACAAAAATAATATGTAATTATATATGTGTTTTCCGATGGTCTTAGGCGACCCCTGTGAAAGGGTCATTCGACCCCCAAAGGGGTCGCAACCCACAGGTTGAGAACTGCTGCAAATAGGCCTTTCATGTGAGGCTGTATATTAATTTGACTAGGAGTCTGGCTATGTTTAATGCTCCATATAGTTGTACTGTATTTGCCAGAGGCTTCAAACTCCACTAATGTCCTCATTTTTGTTTTTTGGCTCTCCTGTTGTTTTGGTTTCCTCTAAGAACACTTTCATAAATAGAGTTTATGTGAGCAGTTCTTTCTACTGTAATCTTACTGTTATTATTTTATATCCTTGTTATATGGTGGTATGGTATGGCAGGAGAGGAACTCTTCTGTAAACTTACACTTAAAATTTCGGTTTTTTCCCAGGGCTTTGCCCTAGGCTGGAACCTTCACTGTATTTTCTAGCCTCCTTAGTGATGTATGAAGGCTAGAGTACGTTGAAGTTGGGTAACTGCCTGTGGGGGCCCTGTCTAGAGTATGCTGGATGTTCAAGGTCACTCTGAGCATGGGAATCCTAATAGAATGTTCAAGGCAAATTTGCTATACGCAGATGCAAAAGCAAGATGCAGCAAGCTATACACTGTGTAGGCATGTCTTTCTGTAGCCCAAATACTGCTGTCAATATTTGGCATAAAGTCTCTTTTGTTTGAGCTTGTTTGAATCTGTATATAACAGCCTGTTGCTGGCTGCTTTGTTTGTATTAAAGCATGTCCCACTTGTCTGCTTGTACTCACATGCTCTTTCAGTTTCCTGCACCCAGAAGGGTCAAGTCCCCGGCTGAGGAGCTTGCCCCTAACACTGCCCTTTCCCGAGATTTAATAAGTCTCTGACAAAGCCTTTCCCCAGCAAAATATGCCTTTGTCTTAGGGGAGATACTTTGGTTATATTTAAAAATGTTTACTTTTTCCTTCCTCTGCCAGAAAAATGAAGGTTTTTTTTTTTGCTTTTCTATGATAAAAACCTCTGTCTTTCCTGCAGATAAAATTCATGAAAGTCTGCCTTCCCCAAGACTGCAGACCAAAATCTTTCTCATTCTCATGCTAATCCACACCCAGCCTTCAACAATTTTTCAAAATGAATCATTTTAATTACTTCTTCCAGCTCATGGCTCCATTGGCTTTTGTGCTGTGGTTTTACATTTCTGATTCATTTCAAAGCTCTTAAAGATCTAAAAGTTCCTGTGGCAAAACAATAAAATCATCTTAATATCTTTCTAACATTTATTTCAATGTTCTAAAAGCATAATTTTGGAATTTTAATATGCATATTTTATTTAGATAAATAGTATTTTTATGACAGTTTCCTGAAGTGATATTGTATTCAATCTCTAAGTCATCTAGAAAGAGAGTGTGTCAAAATACTGGATAAAACCGGCTGTTTTTAATATGTTTGAAAATTAATTGTCTTGGCTATAAATATACAGAAAATTGACATTGAATAATTCTCTCCAGCTAAGCATTTTCTAGAAAAATCCATTTTTTGAATCCAAATTCATATTGAGAATATTGTCCTTACTATAATTGTATTCTAACTGTTGAAAAATGGAATAGAGGAATACTCAGTTTGTCACTAAAACATATCCTTTGGGCTATACTGACTTTGAAAATGACCTATTTTTAGATGTTTAAAGACAAGACTTGTTTCTGTGTGGCTTATTACCCTGAGGTATAAATGAATTACTTTTCCCGCTTAATTTTTATTGTTGACACCATTAAAGGTGCCCCCATTTCCCCCTCCACCTAGTCTCTGGCCCCCTTCCCTCTGGCCACCCTTATACTATTGTCTGTGTCTATGGGTTATGCATATATGTCCTTTGGCTAATAATCCCTTCACCTTCATACATCCAGTCTGATGGCTATCAGACTCATCCATGGACTACTTTTTAATGATCATAATTTATTCTTAGGTATTTCCAGTGATGGATTGATTTGGCAGGGTAGGGCCTGTGGGAATCATAAATATTATCAGTAAATACTGAGTTCAGAGATTTTAGCATTAAGTTTTGCTCAAATTATGAAAAGGAAGAAATACCAAAGGGAGAAGTGAAAGTTAGTGAAGATTTCAAGGAAAATTTAAATCTAACATAAAACTTAATAAAGATTAGGATGTTGGAATGTATACAAAATATTGGAAAAATATTTTTTTTTATGGAAAGAAGAAAATCTTGAGAAGAAATGAGCAGTTAGCAACAAATATACTACATTCAGATGAAAGTGGGTGGACCATTTTAAGTGCATTGTAGGATTTGTGCAGAGGAGGACTTGAATGCAACATTGTATAATACAATGAAGCAACATTATAAAGGGGTTAAATATCATAACAAAAAGTGGCCTTCCATTTTAAGTAAGATGGATCTTGAAGTTTTTTTTTTTCTAAAATTGGGATTAGTTACAAAATTCGTTAGATGAATCTATCTATTTAACATTTATTAAGCACCTCCTATATGTCAAGTGCTATGCTCAGAAGTAGGAATGTAATAAACAAATAGATTCTTAAGTTTAATGTTCTGGTATCCCAAAAGTGATGACAGCCATCTAAATCCAAATATTTTCACATATGAAAGGAAGGAAGAACGGGTGGGAGGGAGGGAGGAAGGGAAGGAAAGAGGGCAAAGTTCATGCTGCTTGATTATGAGAGCAAATAAGATAACCTGTAATCCATGCATAGAAATTTACTAGTAGAAAAAACAAAAAACCCACAAGTTAAATTACACAAATCTAGCAAAGGTCAAACCACCACAGACAATCAACAGACATTGCACCACTTAAAGTACAAGGGGATGATGGGATAGAAATAGCACAAATGAAATTACCCCCAAAGCCATGGCCCCTGGTAGATCAAAGCATTGACTGCTAGGAAATAAAAGGAAGGGGCTTGAAAGTATATGCGTCAGAGGTAGCAGCCTCAGGGATGCAACCCTTAGAGCAGTGGTTCTCAACCTTCCTAACGCCGCGACCCTTTAATACAGTTCCTCATGTTGTGGTGACCCCCAATTTCATTGTTACAAATTGAACATAATTAAAGCATAGTGATTAATCACAAAACAATATGTAATTATATATGTGTTTTCCGATGGTCTTAGGCGACCCCTGTGAAAGGGTCGTTCGATCCCCAAAAGGGTCGCAACCTCACAGGTTGAGAACCGCTCCCTTAGAGAGAGAAAGGCAGTAACTGGAAAAAAGGAGGTGCTGTTGGAACTGTTAAAATAAGCAAATGAAAGAAAGAAGACATTAAATATTCTGCAGAAACAAAAGACCATCACAACACCAGGACAACACCAACTCACTCTTACCTAAAAGAAGAGCACTTGAATGAAAGAAGTTGAACATTTCCTACACCAATAAATTCTAGCACTCTTTAAAAAATTGATTTTTCTGTTAAAATCCTTCACTCATTTCTATATAGAACTCCCGTTACCATAGGATGAAGCCATGGACTCCATTTTAGAAAGATGTCCTAAATTTATTAATAATGTAAAATACCCTTGAACAACATGTGTTGGCATGTGTGGGTCCTCTTAGGTGTGGATTTTTAAAATACTATAAATATTTTTTCTCTTCCTTGTGTTTTTCTTAATGTTTTCTTTTATCTAGCTTACTGTATTAAGAATATTGGATATAATACATATAACATACAAACTATGTGTTAATTGTTAGCTATTAGTAGTCAAGTTTTGGGGGAGTCAAAGTTTATATGCCATTTTCAACTCTCTAGGGCAGTGGTCGGCAAACTGCAGCTCGCGAGCCACATGCGGCTCTTTGGCCCCTTGAGTGTGGCTCTTCCACAGAATACCGACTTCTGCGCATGGGCCATGATGTTTCAATGGCACTGTATGTGCGCGTCCGCACGTGGTATTGAGCTACTGGCCAGTCGTCTGGTCGTAATGGTCTCTTAGGCTTTTGTAGATATAGGTACGTCTATAGACCTGTGTGTGTGTGTGTGTGTGTGTGTGTGTGTGTGTGTGTGTGTGTGTGTTTGTGTGAACTGACCACTTCTTTCTTCAACTCCTCACAAATAGAATACCACTGGTAGTGTAAGAGGCAATAAAGTGTATGCACACACTTTATTGACTTCATTGTGTACCTCCTCCAGTCTTAAACCTCTTCCTCCAAAACACTACTACTCTAAGGTCTAAATTTTATAATTGAAAATTTCAATTAGAAAAACAATTTAACTTTTTCAAGCACCTGCTAGAAAAAAATCAAACAAAATTCAGAATAGATTTGATCTCCAATATTTAAAATGTTGCATTAAAAAAAATTAAGTTAGAAAGACATAATTACCCTCCTTCCTGTTGCAATCTGAAATTAATATCTGTCTGTCTGTCTACCTACCTACCTACCTACCTACCTACCTTCTTGAACCTCATTTACTACCACCATCACCCCCACATCCAAATTGAAATAATACACATATAGACTAATAAATAGTAGCTATTAAGTGGGAGGAAGGCCAGCTGTTTTCTCTCCCAGTGCCTTTCCTCCTAAGCATGCTTTTTGTGATATTAGGTTTCAGTGTTCTTTAGTATATTCAAAGGATACTTTTTGGTTGTAATAAAAACACAGTCTAGAATTTTTATTCATGTAATGCATGATTTATCAATCCTCCTCATTCAAATTCATTTTAATTGCACATTATTTTTTTGGTCTTAACACAGGTCTTTTATATTAAGTACATCTATTCCCTAAGTTTCTTTACTAATCTTGTAGTTGTAATTTCTTAACATTTCATAATAGATTTCACACCAGCCCATGTTAATCCCTCACATATAAAATTTCTTATGGGGAATCATTTTCAACAAGAAATAAAAACTAAAAGTAAAAAGAGGGATTCTATATTTGTGCAAATATTGTTGGAAACATATTTTATAATAAAAAATAATAAAGTAATAAAGGATACCACTACATAAAGTGTAAAACTTTCACAAACCTTTAGCTGATTATTTTACTGAATAAAATGTAATCTCAAAGACATTGGAACAATTTTTACCTATAAATCATTATATTTTATTATGTATTTTCCCATATATTTTACTCCTACAGAGAAATTCAAAGTCTTAATCTCATGTATATTTTCCCATAATATAAAATTTGAAATTATACCTATAACATTGGATAACAATATAGGATGTTTATAACTTTAAAAATATTGTTGTGATTAGCATTTTCAGCACATACATAATCTTTATATTTCTGGTAAGTTATTTTTCAAAGTGTTCAAGGAAATGGAGCTGATAAGTAATTACTGAGAAAGTAAAAGTTTTGTAGTTTCCATTACAGTGAATGCTCTCTGCAGGTAAACATATCTTTTTTCTGATTTGTTCATTGCTTCATATGTGGAATTAATAAATTAAACCTTACTAAAGGTCCCTCACACCTGTCAGAATGGCTATCATCAACAAATCAACAAATGACAAGTACTGGTAAGGATGTGGAGAAAAGGGAACTCGAGTACACCATTGGTGGGAATGCTGACGGGTGCAGCCACTGTGGAAAACAGTATGGCATTTCCTCAAAAAGTTAAAAATGGAACTGCCATTTGATTTGTGATCACACTTCTAGGAATATATCCTAAGAAGCCCAAAACACTAATCAGAAAAAGAATATGCACCTCTATGTTCATATCAGCACAATTTATAATAGCTAAGATTTGGAAATAGCCCAAGTGCCCATCAGCAGATGAGTGGATAAAAAGGCTGTGGTACATCTACACAATGAAATACTATAAAGAAGGAACTATTACCATTTGCAACAGCATGGGTGGACCTGGAGAGTATTATGCTAAGCAAAATAAGCCAGAGACAGATAATTATCTCATGATCTCACTCATATGTGGAATCTAACAAACAAAATAAACTGATGAACAGAATATATCCAGAGACATAGAAGCATGGAACAGACTCATGAATTTCAGAGAGAAGGCAGGTGTGGAGAGTGGGTAGGGAGAGATTAACTGGGGAATTTCTATGCCTGGATGCATAGCCCATGGACACAGTAGTGTGGTACAAGCCTGGGAGGGGCAGGTGCCGGGTGGAGGGGGCTATTCTGGGAAAAAACAGAACAAAAGGGAACATCTGTTATGCTTTTAACAATAAAGATAAATTAAAAGAAAATAAAACTAATATGGGGGCTATAGGAGAAAGTGTTAAATCAGAAGGAAAATCCTAAGCCCCAAACTGCTGATGGGACAGCAAAGGCTGTGTGCTTTCCCATCCTGAAAGTCCATGTTTCTGAGCAGGGGTCATATATAGTATAAATATTTCCATAATGTGACTTTTGTGTGGGAAATGTCGATAGTATCGAGAGCACCTCTTGGTGCTTCTCATTTCTTTTTATGACATTATAGTTATTTATTTACTAGTAACAATATGTGCCAGCCACTTAAGCAAAACCTTTTAACGTATATTTATAGAATCCTTAAAATAATCCTGTACTATTATTTCTTTCTTTTACAACTTAGAAAACACATGTTCACAAAGTTTAAATCCCTCAAAGAAAGTCTCATAGTAAATACGTAAAAAGTAAACCTAAATTTGAACTCAGCTTTGTGTAACACATCCATAGGTCCTTACCACCCCAAGGTGCATGGGGCTCCTTTAAAATTTTTATTTTTTTATTTCAGAGAGGAAAGGGTGGGGGGGTCGAGAGGGAGAGAGAGAGAGAGAGAGAGAGACAGAGACATCAGTGATGAGAGAGAATCAGTGATCAGTTGCCTTCTGCTTGCCCTGCACTGAGGATCGAGCCTGCAACCCAAGTATGTGTCCTAACTGGGAATTGAACCCTGACCTGGTTCATAGGTTGATGCTCAACCACTGGACCACCCCACCTAGGCAGGATTGGCGGGGGGGGGGGCGGGGGCAGGGGGGGCTCCCTTTTTGTAGGGCTGTGTACTACTCATCTGAATTCATTTCTTGACATCACTGTACCCACAAATGTGGTGAGTGGATATTTAATTGCAAAGAATCTGGTGGGCGTGGTGATATACTCACACACCTGGAGCAAACGTCAGGAGCCTTGCATGCCAGTCATGATCTGGCTGCAAGTAACAATAGACCACGAACGAGTTAGTCCTCTGTGTGCTTCAGATTCTTAAGATACACAGAGAAAACTCATTGTTGTGAAAATCACATGTGATCCTGGATCTGAAATACAGAGCAGTCTACAATTAGGAGCTGTTAGCAACGTGGATAAAATTGGTCTTCATTCCACATTTAGCCTGCCAATGCTATTATACTGGCCAAACTTTCAAACCCTTTGTTTTGGGGTAGACATTTTACCTTCTGTTTTTTTTGTGGTGTTTTTAGTTTTGTATTTTCTCCTGGGCTGACAGCCACTGGAAGCTTTCTATAATAGCATGAAAAGGAAATAGAGTCTAGAACCAAAATATATAATTTAGGACTCTTCCACACATTTCTTACTCGGGAAGTGTTGCTTTTGGTAAGTCCCCCCCCCCCGCCCCCCCCCCCCCCCCCCACACACACACACACAAATCCTAAGAGGCAGAAGTAGCTCAAAGAGCCTTAAATCCTCATTATTTATGTTATTTGATTAGTGTTTCTTAACACAGCCCCAGCAGTATTTTTGTGTGAACTGACAAAAATATTAAATGGCTGCTAATTTTATACAGTTTCCTCTGCCCTGGATGTCCCTCTGGCAGCAGGTGGCTCCCTTGAGCTGTACTTTCTTTGCTCCAGAAGGCGGCCGGGAATTCACCTACCACTTGGTCAGTCCCCTCTGCACACCATGGAAGGGAAAGCCAACTAACTCCAGAAAATCCAGATAATCATACTGCTTTCAAAGGGCTCTCGATGCACATTCTGTGTTTCTCCGTATGTGCTGGAAATACGATAATGTACAGATTCTCTCCTCTGTGGAGGGAAACAACGCCCACGTGTTTCTCTTCTGGTTTCCCTGATTCAAGGTTTATTATGTGGTGAATTGATAATTGTTTTCAGGTTAAATAGAAAAGAGAAAGCAATTCATTGACATGCTGATGTATTGTCAATTTTTCTGCCCTTAGATGCTCGGCGGTGATAAGAGAGGTGAGAGTAAATGAATCACACGTCACACTGTCAACATTTGATGTTTTACCAAATCGGGTGGATACTTTTCCTTTATTAGGTCAGCACGGTGTGCCTAGCCAGAAGCCCCACCCAGGCTATTTTAGGTTAAATGATTTTAGGTTTTACATTTTAAACATTTCTTATTGGGAAGGCAGAAAATGATTTTATATTTTCTCTATGCTGCCAGGTTATTTTCAAAACACAGAGTTCTGCATCTGTTTTTGCCACACTCTAGCCCTCCTTTTGGAAAGCGACACTTTAAGCAGAGAGTGCTGGGTTTCCCTGTGTTTGTTGCTTAAGTTTCAGGCCCGAAATTTTATTACCCTATAGGGTGGCAGAAAGTGTCTGCCAAGATCCTTAGAACAAAAGCAAAACCAACCACATATAATTCAAACTTACAAATAAATAAACACACCCAATCACCAAGTCAGGGGCTCCCATGCTAACAGGACAGATGAAAAGATGAGTGAAGCACATCAGTGTAGTGAAAGAACAGTGTGGAACTGGAGAAATGGAGACTTCTTTTCTGCCTGACAATATTCATAGCCCAAAACTCTAAATCAATACACTAACTACACAAAATGGGTCTAGCTGCAATCTGATGCTGAGTGCATAATGAAGACCCATGCAGTGAGGTCAAAGGAATCAGAACTCTTGCCTCTCCCCTGTTTTGTTTTGTTCTGAGAGATATGGTACTGAATGAAGAGCTTGGACCAGCTGTGGGCATATATTTATTACCAGTGACAGACACCTAGGTGGGTAAGATTCAGATGAAATGAAATACAGAACAATGGTTCAGAAAGTTTCCTCATCAAGATGCTTTGCTGTGCCTCCAAAGTTTTTTTCAAAACAAACTAGACCATTCTATTTTTTTTATATTAGAATAGACATTCATATTAGTTGGCTGCTTCAATATTTATTCTGGTAAATTCCAGCTTTCTCTTAGATAATAGAAATAAGTAGAGTTCAGGGGAGATCTGGACAAAGTATGTTATTTTTACCCATAAAAATAGCATTTTAGAAATAAAAGGAAACTATAATATACGTGTGAGGTAGAAACAAATCAAGAAAAAATATAAGATATGATAAAAGTAGCAATCATAGAATAAAGATCTTGTTTTAAGTGTATAGAGGATGGATTATTTTACTAGAAAATAAGAGAGTTTCCCAGAGGAAATGATATTTGAAAATTCACAAACTCCCTGATCACTGCTCATGGCTTTTATCAAACAGATCATTGGTGCCATCTATTATCCACATTTTATTTTTATCAAATAATAAAAGGTAATTGGAAGAGGATGTATATTGGTCTATAGTAGAAATGTAGGGAACATTTTTCAACAGAAGACAACTAATGAACATTAAAAAAAAAAAAGCCATTAAGTATAGCTGCTTTATTGGGATGAGGTTTGTGATTCTGTTCTTGAACCAAGCAGGCTGCCCCTAGGCCAGGGGTGGGCAAACTTTTTGACTCGAGGGCCACAATGGATTCTTAAACTGGACCGGAGGGCCGGAACAAAAGCATGGATGGAGTGTTTGTGTGAACTAATATAAATTTAAAGTAAACATCATTACATAAAAGGGTATGGTCTTTTTTTTTTTTTTAGTTTTATTCATTTCAAACAGGCCGGATCTCACTGGCCGTAGTTTGCCCACGGCTGCCCTAGGCAGTCTAGAATATTTCCCCAGGGTTCTCCCAGTCTCTCCTATGGCTCAATGCATGTCAACATATCTTTTAAAGTTACAGGGTCCCTACTCTCTTGTGTTTGTTTTTCTTAATTTTTCTTTATTTTATGGTAACAGATGTTTCAAATTGAGCTCTTAAAAAAAGTACATTTCACTAATAGAAGTACTATTAAATAGGTACTTAAAAATACTAGAGGTCCGATGCCCAAAATTTGTACAAGGGGCTTGGCCCTCACAGCCCTGGCTTTGTCCAGAAGGACATCTGGAAGAATGTCTGGAAGGTGGTTCGGCTGTCCGGTCTAATTAGCATATTATGGTTTTATTATTGTAGATATTTACCCTGATTACCAATGCTCATGCAATAGTACATTATACATTATCTGCATTATTTTAAAGGTCATTTTCTTTTCAGTAATAACGTAGATAAAACTATAATATTTGTTGCTTGTATCAAGTGCAGGTTAAAATCCAGATAGCCTCCAAAACAAATCCTGTGAGATATTTCTCAATCTGGTCAGGTGAAATATTATGCTTAACATGTATGTATCAGTTTTTAACAGGGATTAAAGTCTTTAATTTAGATGGCTGTTTACAATTTGGGGACAGCGCCCTGGGGTGTTGGGCTGAGGACTGAATATATCATTTATCGGTTTGTGTCTATTCTGCTCCATTTTGGGGGTATGAGGAGTTTGCTAACAGAAAACCCCCTGTGATGAATGCAACACTATCAGCTATTAGTGCAGAAGCTTGCTGGGCAAGATTGTTTTACTTATAGGACATTTTGCTGAAAAAAAGAAAACAGTGTCCAGCCAACAAAATTGCCAACCAACATGACTGACACAAACCCCATCTTAGTGAGAATAGGTTTCCGGCATAACCACCTTTTACTTTTTCATTCAGTCTCATTTCAATAAACCATCTTTTTCTTTTGGTCTCAGTAGGCCTCTGTTTCATCTGCCGCACCTTCTGTGCTGTGTTAGTTTTTCTGTCTTCTTGAATTTGTTTCCATAGAGCACTCTCACTGTTCTCCATAGTCTCTTGCATTTTTGGAGGATAGTTCTGTGTACCTGTTACCTGTCAGTGTTTCTTCTTTGAGGCCTATCCTGATCCCACTGTATTTTTCAGTCATTATTTTGATTGGTGAATAATCCAAAGCAGGACATAAAGGCTTTTCTTTAGAAAGTTCTTTCCACCATTTCTGTATATTTGAATCCCCTTCGTAAACTTTGCTCTTTCTGTTACAGTGATGTATGAAAATCTGAGTTGATTAGGTGACTGAAAAAGTCCCATTTGATATTTTCTCATATTCAGTAACAGTTGTTTTAATGTTCATATCATCTCATTTTTCTCCTCTTCCCTCCCCTCCCCTCCCCTCCCCTCCCCTCCCCTCCCCTCCCCTCCCCTCCCCTCTCTCTTGTGGTGTGGCAAGACAATTTATTTATGATGCAAAATTAAAGGGGTGCCCCTCCTGGATTCCCAGTGTTCCATCTCTGTCCATCCTGCCATGGAAAAAGTCCACCTTGTCTTCATCAAGGTCAAAGCAAAGGCCAGTGTCCAGAGTTTTTGTTTCATATTAAAGCTTAGTCCTGTGGAGCCTGCCAGGTCTATGGGGCTAGGTTGCTGCTAAACCCAAAAGGTCACCTTCCACTGGGCAGAGAGCACCCAAATGAATGAGAGAGTGCATTGCCAGGTTGGGGAGAGCAATATCGTCTCCTTTTTCCATCAGAACAAGACAGGTCTCTGCTAGAGAAAGGGTGTCTGACTGCTGATGCCTGCACTGCAGGCCCATGTTCAGGATTGCAGGGCCAGATTATATCTCACTTTAAATAGGAAACTGAAAATGAAACTGGTGATCAGTGACTCCAAAATCTCACCAGATGGCATAATGAGCATGAGCTATTGTTCTGGCTTCACCTCTATTGATATATTTAAATCGATTTTTAGAGAGAGAGAGAAACATCAATTTGTTGTTCCACTTATTTTATGTATTCATTGGTTGATTCTTAAATGTGCTCTGACTGGGGATCAAACCCATGAACTTGGCCTGGCCTCTATGCTCTAACCAGCTGAGCTATACAGCCAGCACTTACTGATGTTTGCTAATTGTAGTAGATGTACTGTATACTGTGACTTCACATCTTCTGACAAGAATGTCACACTGAATCCTGTTTCTTTAAACAGTATCCCTCAGTCTTCTATTGCTAGCCAGTAATGTGCACCTTTAACCTTTTCCTTTCTGCACAACTTGGTTTAGCAATGACATCCACCTTCTGTCTCTTGCTGCCAAACCATGAGCCAGCAATGACAACCTGTATTAGGAAGTGGACCCAGTGTTAAGATGTAAGTCCTTTGAGTCTTTTCTGTGTCAACTGAGCTGGCATTAATATAATCATTTTCAGCATTTTGAAGTTTAACACGACTGTGATCATCAAGTTCAGCTGCTGCCACCAATTTTGAGCACCCAACACTTCAAACTTCTGCTGGATGGTGACATACTGGCTGTTGGAGGGAGCTAGTGGAAGTTCATGACTATACAATAATATGCTTATGGAAACAACAAGAAAGAAAAGATATTGTGTCAAAAACTATTGTTTGAATTTAACCTTTGTAAAAATTAAATTTATTGGGGTAACATTACTTAATAGGATCATATAGGTTTCAAGCATACATTTCTAGAACACAAGATCTGTATGTTGCACTGTGTGCCATGCCAACACCACCAAGGGTGAACCTGAGGAGGGGCAGTGAAGGATTGAAGAAAAGACAGACAAGAGAATACAGCTGGGGATCGGTGGATCTCCCGTGCCTGGATGAGGACACAAAAAACCCAGCCTGCAAGCCCATGCTTTATTTTACAGTCTGATTAAAACAAGGGTAGATTAACATGTATACAGATGTTCTTGTTTTGGCAACACTTGCTGCACCTCCCACAACCCATTAGCTACTTAGGAATTAGGGAGGGCTACAAGTTCAGGCTTAATTATGCTAGGAGAGCTCTGCCCTCCAGGCTGGGACTTGTTTGTGGCCCTGCCACAGGTCAGCCAAGGCTTGACCCTAGAGCCGCTCCCTACAGCCCTGTGTGCTCACTGTCCAAAGTCAAATCATCTTCTGCCACCATATATCAGGCCCCTTCAGCCCCCTACACATTCAAAACCCCTTCCCTCTGGCAATCACCACACTGCTGTTTGTGTTCACGAGTTTCGGTTTTATATCTCACATATGAGTGATGTCATATGATTCTAAGCTTTTTCTGACTGACTAATTTCACTCAGCATAATGTTCTCAAGGTCCATCCATGTTGTCACAAATGGCAGTATTTTGTCTTTTCTGATGGCTAAGTAGTATTCCATTGTATATATGTACCACATCTTCTTTATCCAGTCCTCTATTGCAGGACACTTTGGTTGTCTCCATGTCTTGGCCACCGTGAATAATGCTGCAATGAACAGAGGGGTGCATATATATCTTTGTGAATAAACATATTTTCAATTTTTTTCGGGCATATGCCCAGGAGAGGGATTTCTGGGTCATATGGTAACTCTGTTCTTAATTTTTTGAGGAATTGCCAGACTGCTTTCCATAGTGTCTGCACCAATCTACATTCCCACCAGCAGTGGATGAGGGTTCCCATTTTTCCAGAACCTTTCTAACACTTATTACTAGTCTTGTTGATAATGGCCCCTCTAATAGATGTGAAGTGGTATTTCATTGTAGTTTTGATTTGCAATTTTGTAACTGCTGTGAGGTTGAACATCTTTTCATATACAGTGGGGTCTTGACTTACGAGTGTCCCGACTAACGAGTTTTTCGAGATACAGGCCGTCTCTCGGCGATTTTTTGCTTTGAGTTGCGAGCTAAAATTCGGGTTACAAGCCAGCTTCAGATACCCCACCGCTAGTTGGCGCAGCGAACGTCACAGTGAACGCCACAACATCAGCCCAGCATCACGTGTCTCACTCGTTCACTTTTTGATTTGACATATGAGTAATTTGAGTTACGAGCTCCATCACGGAACGAATTAAACTCGTAAGTCAAGGCCCCACTGTATCTGTTAGCCGTTCAGATGTCTTCTTGGGAGAGGATCTGCTCAGGCCCTCTGCCCACTTTTTAACTGGTTGGGTTGTTTGTTTGGTGTTGAGTTTTATGAGTTCTTTATATATTTTGGATATCAGACCTTTGTGGGAGTTATTATTCTCAAATACCATCTCCCACTGGGTCCTCTGCTCCCTCTTTGTTTTATTGGTGGTTTCTTTTGCTGTGCAGAAGATATAGTCCCTTTCATTTTTTTTTTTTTTTTTGCCTGTACTTCCCTTATCTGTGGGGTTAAGTTCATAAAATATTCTCTATGACCAAGGTCCATAAGTTTAGTACCTGTGTTTACTTCTATGTAATTTATTGTTTCAGATCTTATATTCAGGTCTTTGACACATTTGAAATATTTTTTTGGAACAAGGAGACAAACTGTAATCTAATTTCATTCTTTTGCATGTGGATTTTTAATTTCCACAGCACCGTTTACTGAAAGAGGCTTTCTATTTCCCATTGTTTGTTTCTGGCTCCTTTGTTGAAAATTATCTACCCATAAATGTGTGATTTTATTTCTGGGCTCTCAATTCCGTTGCATTGGTCTCTATGTCTACTTTTCTGCCAATACTATGCTGCTTTTATTGTCAGAGCTCTGTAATATAATTTGAAGTCCAGTAGTGTGATGCCTCCAGCTTTGTTCTCTATTTCTCGGGATTGCTTTGGCTACTCAGGGTCTTTTGTGGTTCCATACAAATCTGATGATTTTTTTGTTCTATTTCTTTAAAAAATGCCATTTGAGATTTTGATGGGGATTGCACTAAATCTGTGTATTGCTTTGGGTAATATGGCCCTTTTAAATATGTTGATTCTTTCAATCCATGAACATGGAATAATTTTCTCCTTTGTTGTGTCTTTTTGAATTAACATTTTTGAGTGATGCTAATTTACTTGTGGCTGGAACAGAGTGATGGTCTTGATTATTAAAGCCAAGAATATAAACATGTTGAAAGAACAGATGGTGATAAGAAAGTCTCAGGATGATAACAACACTTGTGGTAAGAAGAGACTCTGCACTAAATATCAAAGTCATCAGTAAAAATCCTGTCTTAGAAATGACAATAGATTGTCATTAATTGAATTAGTTGCTTCCTCTCAAATTTTTGAGTTTGTGGTCAACTCTTAGGCACTCAAAATGTTCACAGCAAGCAACATTATGCATTTCTGTGTTTTCCTGATTTGAAATGGCATAATCATGAAAGATTATATGTTCAGAATGTATTATTGCTATTATAAAATGCATTTGGTCTGCATATACATTTTGTGATCTCTTTAGATCAATTTCCCAGGGCTTCATAACCTACATTTCAGGAATTACTTAACAATACAAACCTGCTGTGTCCTTGATATGTTCTTTCATTAAGCAGAAATAAAGAGTGAATATTCCTTCTTTCTGTTTTTTCTTTCTTTTAATAACATTTCCCCTCCAGGAAGGATATAAAACAGATCCAAAAATGCCAATAATGAAACAATATAAAGTAATTTTTCAGGTCCCCTAAATTGCCACTGATTAATTGACCTCTGTTTTCCTTTTGAAAAGTAAGTTTTTGGAGTACGAGACTAGGTATTTCTGTGTTTTACCAAGATACAGGAAGGTGTGAAACAAATTTGGATGAGTTGTTTTAGAAGAGATATGTAATTTCTAAATGAGACTTGGATAAGAGCCTAAGTCTAATCCCTCTGTGAATAAAGATGCAAAGGGTTGTCAGAACAGTTTGGTTCATCAAGCTATAAAGTGAAATTTATTATGACACTCTTGGCACATGTGAAACCAACAGAATTAAACCCTAATCCTTAGGAATCCTTCACACAGGATCTGATTCTAAGAGGCAAGAGACAGTTTTATGGACTGAATATATATACTACATGATTGGGGCATGATTGGAGGACAAATACCAGTAACTCACTAATTAGTTTTTAGTAATTTCATGGCTTGAATATTACTTTCCAATTAAGTCTGTTTATAAACAGAGTTATTTTTATTCTTATAATATTAAATATTGATGCATAGTTAGTGAACAATAGTGGCTCTTAAGACCTGCATGTATGTTATTTTTTATATACCCAATTATGATAATGTATACAGTAAAAAGTAACATCTTTATTTTGTTCACACTATACCTAATTGAGAAAATATGAGGTATTTAACTGCAACAAGAAGTCATTTTTAGGGATCTATTTCAGAGGTGTTTCAGTAGTATTTCCTGCGGGGTTAGATGAGGTTATGAGAATAAGTAGGAGTCAGTCAAAGCCACAGGAAGGATGCAGAGCCATTAAGTAAGATGAAGTGGGCCAAGGAAGAACAAGTTTTGGAGGGATTATCAGAATTTTACTTTTAGACATGCTGATTTAGTTTATCTTCTAATTAAGTAAATATGTCCAATGGATTTACATCTATAAGTCTGGAATGCATTGAATAACCTTGACAGGAGATTTTCATGTTAGAATGTTTGGTATTGAGATGGTGACAGATACAACTGGACAAGATCATGGCAATGTGACTAGAAAAATAGGACAGTAGGGGAGAACTAAGTTCTGGGGAACTCCAGTCTTTAGAGACCAAAAAGGAGAAAAGATCATCATGTTGAATGAGGCAGAAGTATATTTGATTTAAGGAAATACAGATGAACCCTTAGCAGCTTAAAATTCAAAGGACATTGTTTAAAAAATTAAGGTTTATTTTAGGATATTCTACAATTTGATAGTCAATAAGGGTTGGCTCATAGGAAACACTTACTACTTACCTGAGTAGCCTGTATTTCTTGGTTAAGGTTCACTTTTTGCCATGGCTTTTAGGTTTAATAGTGAAGAAGGCCTTTGGAAATTTACACAATTGTCATTCAAGTAACAATTTAAAAAAATGTATGTCGAAAACCCCAAATCCTCGATTGAGAACCAAGATGGCGGCATAGGTTAACGCCGGAGTTTGCTGCTTTGAACAACTACTTCAAAAGTGAAACCAAAAAACGGAAGGGACATCACCCAGAACCACAGGAACGCTGGCTGAGTGGAAGTCCTACAACTAGGAGGAAAGAGAAACGCACACGGACACTCAGAGGAGGCGCAGTGCTGAAGTCAAATTCTGAGGTGCGGAGTGTGCGGAGCGGGCTGGCGGCCGAGGGCGCGGTTGTTGTTTTCAATCGGGAGGGAGTCGCAGACTCTGAGCACCAGATCCGGGTGAGTCTTTAGGGACCCAGACTCAAACGGGAGAAGCGGGACTGTCTGGCTTCGGTCAGAGCGAGTGCAGCTTTCTCTCCGAGCTTTGCAGCGGGTGCTGGGACTCAGAGAGGCAGAGCCCCTTGGGACAGGACTGAAAGCCGCCATAACTGCTCTCTCCGGCCCACCCTGTTGATCCTGTGCGACCCGCCCCGCCCAAGCCCTGCACAGAGGCCTTTGCCGGATAGCCTCAGGCAAAGGCTAGATTAGCACCTCCCTAGAGGACAGAAGTTCTCTCACTGCTGACACAGCTGATTCTCATAGCCACTTGGCCTGGAGGTCAAACCCTCCCTGGAATTAGCTACAACAATCAAGATTTATCTATAAGACTGCGAACAAAGACCACTAGGGGGTGCACCAAGGAAGCATAACAAAATGCGGAGACAAAGAAACAGGACAAAATTGTCAATGGAAGAAATAGAGTTCAGAACCACACTTTTAAGGTCTCTCAAGAACTGTTTAGAAGCTGCCGATAAACTTAATGAGATCTACACGAAAACTAATAAGACCCTCGATCTTATATTGGGGAACCAACTAGAAATTAAGCACACACAGACTGAAATAACGAATATTATACAGACGCCCGACAGCAGACCAGAGGAGCGCAAGAATCAAGTCAATGATTTGAAATGCGAGGAAGCAAAAAACATCCAACCGGAAAAGCAAAATGAAAAAAGAATCCAAAAATGCGAGGATAGTGTAAGGAGCCTCTGGGACAGCTTCAAGCGTACCAACATCAGAATTATAGGGGTGCCAGAAGATGAGAGAGAGCAAGATATTGAAAACCTATTTGAAGAAATAATGACAGAAAACTTCCCCCACCTGGTGAAAGAAATGGACTTACAGGTCCAAGAAGCTCGGAGAACCCCAAACAAAAGGAATCCAAAGAGGACCACACCAAGACACATCATAATTAAAATGCCAAGAGCAAAAGATAAAGAGAGAATCTTAAAAACAGCAAGAGAAAGAAACTCAGTTACCTACAAGGGAATACCCATACGACGGTCAGCTGATTTCTCAACAGAAACTTTGCAGGCCAGAAGGGAGTGGCAAGAAATATTCAAAGTGATGAATACCAAGAACCTACAACCAAGATTACTTTATCCAGCAAAGCTATCATTCAGAATTGAAGGTCAGATAAAGAGCTTCACAGATAAGGAAAAGCTAAAGGAGTTCATCACCACCAAACCAGGATTATATGAAATGCTGAAAGGTATCCTTTAAGAAGAGGAAGAGGAAGAAAAAGGTAAAGATACAAATTATGAACAACAAATATGCATCTATCAACAAGTGAATCTAAGAATCAAGTGAATAAATAATCTGATGAACAGAATGAACTGTTGATTATAATAGAATCAGGGACATAGAAAGGGAATGGACTGACTATTCTTGGGGGGGGAAAGGGGTGTGGGAGATGTGGGAAGAGACTGGACAAAAATCGTGCACCTATGGATGAGGACAGTGGGTGGGGAGTGAGGGCGGAGGGTGGGGCGGGAACTGGGAGGAGGGGAGTTATGGGGGGAAAAAAAAAGGAACAAATGTAATAATCTGAACAATAAAGATTTAATTAAAAAAAAAATGTATGTCAATTTTGATTGATGTCGATCTTGACAAAGGAGTGGAGATCAAGCTCATGAACACTAGGAAATATTAGAATTTCCCGTGGAAAGTATGGTAGAAAGAAGAAGCATGTGGCATTTACCCTAATTCAATATGTTTCCTTTATTTTAGGAGTCTTCTTTGGTACACTGCTAAGCCTGTTAGAGCTTAGCATATCCATAGTCAATTTTAAATCCTTCCACACAGTCACTAGTAAGTGGTACAGAGATCTTAAGTCTAATTCTAATATAACTAACTACACAGGTACTCTTTAAGTGAGATTTGGGACTTGATCTTTCAACAGAGGTTTGCAACTTTCTCAGTGCAAATCTACCAAGACTGTGGATTCTTAGGTAGTTTAATTCCGCTATCCTTTCCTGGGTTATATAGAATTTATGGGGGCATTTTATAAAATTAAATGGTCACAGTGGCTTTAGTGGGCTCACAGAAGCCATAAGATAATGCATCTTTTTTAACAGAGAAATAAGGTAAGGATGTAAGATTCTATATTACACCAACCTTTGTTCTTCCTTTTCTTATTTATTTTTAATCCTCACTGAAAGATATGCTTTTATTGATATTATAGAGAGAGGAAGTGGGGGAGAGAGAGAAATATTGATGTGAGAGAGAAACATAGATAGGTTGCTTCCCAGATGCACCCCAACCGGGGATCAAAGCTGCAATTTATATATGTTTCCTGACCAGGAATTGAACCTGTGACCTTTTGGTGTATGGGTCGATGCTCCAATGAACTGAGCCTCTGGCCAGGACTGCTTTTCCTTTTCAATTTCTGGCTTTCAAGATGCATCTTTTTGTTTTTCAGAGTGCTCTATTAGTGTCACTCTCTCTAAAGCTTATTACAGTGAACACTAAATCCGATTCATTGTTATGCTAACCAATGCATAAGTATTTTTTCATTGTGTTTCTATGCTTTTTAAAAAATCAAAATAATTTAAAAGCATAAAATCTATGATTTTAAACTATATCTTTTCCTACACCTATTTATGTATATCTATCTCACCATAATTAATACTACATTGCACCAATTGATAAAAATATTTTTATCATAGCCTAATTTCTTCATCAACAGAATTCTATGGAGGGCTGTAGGTCTTTTGTGTCTGCTATTAATGACCACATATCTATATTTTATTGATTTTTAAAGTATTTGCAATGTATGACATTTTCTTTTTTCATTGCATTCTCTCCTGAAGGCACACTGCCTCCTTTGTTGTTGGTGTAGAAGAGAAATTCCATTTTTTATTGTTTAAAGTATTACAAATAGTAGTATATGTCTCCTTTCCCCCCCACTGACCTCCCTCCCCACCTCCCCTACCCCACGGCACATGCCCTCACCCCCTAGAGTCTGTGTCCATTGGTTATGCTTATATGCAAGCATACAAGTCCTTTGGTTGATCACTTACCCCCACTCCCAACACTCCCCAGCCTTCCTAATCTAAATTTGACAGTCTGTTCAATACTTCTCTGCCTCTGTATCTATCTTTTTGTTCATCAGGTTATAATGTTTTTTATTATCCATAAATGAGAGAGATCATGTGGTATTTTTCTTTCACTGACTAGCTTATTTCACTTAGCATAATGCTCTCCAGTTACATCCATGCTGTTGCAAATGGTAAGAATTCCTTCTTTTTTACAGCAGCGTAGTATTCCATTGTGCAGATGTACCACAGTTTTCTAATCCATTCATCTGCTGATGGGCACTTAGGCTGTTTCCAGATCGTCGCTATGGTAAATTGTGCTGCTATGAACATAAGGATGCATATATCCTTTCTGATTGGTGTTTCTGGCTTCTTGGGATATAATCCTAGAAGTGGGATTACTGGGTCAAATGGGAGTTCCATTTTTAACTTTTTGAAGAAAGTCCATACTGTTCTCCACAATGGCTGCACCAGTCTGTATTCCCACCAGCAGTGCAAGGGGATTCCTTTTTCTCCACATCCTCTCCAGCAATTGTTTGTTGATTTGTTGATGATAGCCATTCTGACAGGTATGAGATGGTATCTCATTGTTGTTTTGATTTGCATCTCTCGGATGACTAGTGACTTTACGCATGTTTTCATATGTCTCTCAGCCTTATGTATGTCCTCTTTCAAAAAGTGTCTATTTAGATCCTTTGCCCATTTTTTGATTGGATTGTTTATCTTCCTTTTGTTAAGTTGTATGAATTCCTTATTAATTTTGGAGATTAAACCCTTATCTGAGATAACATTGGCAAATATGTTCTCCCATGCAGTGGGCTTTCTTGTTGTTTTGTTGATGGTTTCTTTAGCTGTGCAGAAGCTTTTTATTTTGATCAAGTCCTATTTATTTATTTTCTCCTTAGTTTTCATTGCCCTAGGACAGTGATGGTGAACCTTTTGAGCTCGGCATGTCAGCATTTTGAAAAACCCTAACTTAACTCTGGTGCCATGTCACATACAGAATTTTTTTGATATTTGCAACCATAGTAAAACAAAGATTTATATTTTGATATTTATTTTATATATTTAAATGCTATTTAACAAAGAAAAATCAACCAAAAAAATGAGTTCACGTGTCACCTCTGACATGCGTGTCATAGGTTCGCCATCACTACCCTAGGAATTGTATTGGTAAAGATATTGCTATGACACATGTCTGTTATTTTGTTGCCTATGGCTTTAGAGGAAGACATAAACAAATGGAAGAATATACCATGTTCATGGATTGGATTAAAATGTCCATACTACCCAAAGCAATCTATAAATTCAATGCAATCCCCCTTATAATACCAATGTCATCCTTTCAAGACCTAGAACAAACTCTCCAAAAGTTCATCTGGAATTAAAAAAAAGACCCCAAATAGCTGCAGCCATCTTGAGAAAGGAGAACAAAGTTGGAGGGTTCTCAATACCAGATATTAAGCTTTATTACAAAGCCACTGTTCTCAAAACTTCCTGGTACTGGCACAAGAACAGACATATAGATCAATGGAACACAACAGAGAACCCAGAAATTGACCCAAGCCATTATGCTCAATTAATATTTGACAAAGGAGGCAAGAGCATACAATGGAGTCAAGACAGTCTCTTCAATAAATGGTGTTGGGAAAATTAGACAGATACATGCAAAAAAATGAAACTAGTCCACCAACTTATACCACACACAAAAATAAACTCAAAATGGATAAAGGACTTACACGTAAGATGGGAAACCAAAAAATCTTAGTAGAAAAGAAATTCTTAGCCTGGACTTAATGAATGTAGTGTGGTATGTGCGTCTCAGAGAACCAAAATTCCTCTAAAACTGTGACATGTTGGGTATTGGAACTGTGTTTTCTTTTTTCCTTTCACAGGCTTCTTCAGAGAGTCCATGAACTATAAGGTGTTACTGACTCCCCAGGAAAATTCCAATGTAATGTAGGAATTGGTGTTACAATCCACAAATAGCAAATCATTAGGAACCACCATCTTTGAATTTCCCTTCATAATGTACCATAGTACATTTTTCCTAATGCTCTCACTTGCGTCTGAAAAGCAACTAAGAACATCTCTTGCATTACATCTACAAATATTTTGCTTTCTTGCAGAAAGAGAAGCAGAAATGGGTTTAATCATAGTGTAGAAAAGAGGACAAAGGCCTGTGTAGGAATTTAAGGATGGTGACATTCAAAGGTTATAATATAGTGTTTCTATAGTCCCCACTAAGTTGCCCTAATAAAGATACAATACTGTAGAATGCTTAGGGTTTTCTCTTAAAAAAAAAAAACAAAAAAAAACAAGTACCCATGAAAATGTAAACACATTATTCTTTGTAACTTTACATTTATTTATTTCCTTTAATCTTCTTGTAAATATTAATCATCTGATTAATTTTTACAAGAAGATATCAGCCCTGAATGTATAACTAATTAGATCGTGAGTATTGAAAACTATGTGGAATATGGTAACTCCTTAGACAACACAGATTTGAATAAGACATAAGTGGGCATGAGAAAAGAGCAATTCTGGACATGTGGTCAGAGAAAGAAAAATTCTTAGCCTCTGAGAATTGAAAAAGAGGGGGGAGAGGAGAGGGTGTCTTTTGCCTTATAATTTTTCTAATACTTACTTTTAACTATAATGGCGCTACATCCATAGAGACAAATTGCATCCATACCTTTCCCCATCAATATAAAGATAATTTAAATTGCAACAATCACTAAGGAAGGAAATTTTGCACATCCCCGGGCTAGCTAGAAGTTATTTCTGAAACGTAGTCACAGGTGTTGTTGAGAGTTTTGCTTTTCAATTATCTGGGGTGAAGGATCAGCTTTTTATTTTTCTCAATTTGTCATAGACCAATACCTTTGTAAAATACAATAAAAATGAATTAGGAGAAAAAATCCCCATTCAATTCCCACTTTGTTATCAGTAGATTCAACAGGCATGAAATTACTCTGTTCAGTTTTAAATGATTACTCTCAAATTCTGTGCATCTTCTCAGACAGGTAACAAACATTCTGAAGATCGTCTTCAGTTCGCATGTCACTGCTGAGTAGCTTTGATTGAGGAGAGTCGTGCACACAGAGAAAGCAAAAAAGATATACTTCCAGACCTTTATGAGAGAGAGAGAGAAAGAAGGAAATAGAGAGAGAGAAATAGAGAGAGTCTGAGATGTAGGAACTCTGTTTGGCTTTGAAGCATGTTTTCCTTGCTTTCAAACAAAATTCATTCACAGGCTAGATTGAGACTCACATAGTGACCCTCTAATCCAGCAGTTCTCCAAGGATTTTCACACTTAAAGATATTTTTTAATTTTGTGGACTTTTTTGCTTATCAGATTGTTTTTGGCTTATTTCATTTAGCATAATGCCTTTTATTTTTATTTCATAAAGAGTAACGCCTTTATTAACTTTAAACAATATGTGTGTATGCGAGTAAGATCTTTAATGACTTTTATTTCAAAATAGTAAAGGGAACAATGGAAATTATTAATTTGGAATTATTAGAACACTAGTAGCCCGGTGCATGAAATTCATGCACATTGAAAGGGAATTAATTAGCGGAGATATTTTAATATATTTTATTGATTTTTTACAGAGAGGAAGGGAAAGGGATAGAGAGTTAGAAACATCGATGAGAGAGAAACATCGATCAGCTGCCTCCTGCACACCTCCTACTGGGGATGTGCCCACAACCAAGGTACATGCCCTTGACCAGAATTGAACCTGGGAACCTTCAGTCCGCAGGCCGATGCTCTGTACACTGAACCAAACCAGTTAGGGCCAGAGATATTTTAATATTGCTATTTGCCCTTTCTCTATAGTAGAAGCATGAGAGAGTAAAGGAAATTAGTAAAATGTATATGAAAATAATATATAAATTTATTAATAAAGAGTAACAAAAGGATATAACAACAGAGGCATGATATAAAAATGACAAAAACATGATATAAAAACAACAGTGATGCGAACAATGACTGATAAAGTGATTAAACTTATTCTAATATCTCCCTATACACCACATTAAGAGTGAAAACAGCCCTAACTGGTTTGGCTCAGTGGCTAGAGCATCAGCCTGCGGACTCAACGGTCCCAGGTTCGATTCCGGTCAAGGGCATGTACCTTGGTTGCAGGCACATCCCCATTAGGAGGTGTGCAGGAGGCAGCTGATCGATGTTTCTCTCTCATCAATGTTTCTAACTCTCTACCCCTCTCCCTTTCTTTCTGTAAAAAAATCAATAAAATATATTAAACAAAAAAGAGTGAAAACACTTTCAGAGTGCTTGACTAATTTCCCTTGTGATGAAGTATTTAGAACTTTAACTGTAACATCACATGCTCTTCAAACTCGAGAAAAAGCAACATATAACTGACCATGTGCGAAAACGGGTTCAGGTAGGAATATTCCTACTCTGTCTAGAGTTTGTCCTTGTGATTTATTAATAATCATCGCAAATGCTGGCATCACAGGAAACTATTGTTGAATTAATTTAAAGGGGAGGCCAGTGTCAGACAGGGACAAATCAATTCTTGGAATCACAACAACCTCTCCCTCTGCAGATCCTGTTAATACTTCAGCTTCGATAAAGTTAGGTCATAATCTTTTGATAATAAATCTGGTACCATTACAAAGACCCCATTTACTATTAAGATTTCTCAATAGCATGATGATTGCACCACTTTCAATTTAAATTTATGACACAGCATTCCGAAGGAGTAATACTATTAAGAAATTCGATGGCAAAATTTTCCTTTTCAGCATCATCTTTTGAATCAATGGAATCATCACTGAAATATGTGTGAAAATCTCCATCGAGTATATTCAAAATGTCTTCATTTAATTTTTGAGCGTGCTCATTTTTTTTGGACGAAGAATTGCATGTTTAGATATGTTTTTAATATTATCTATAGGTATACTATTTCCAAAGGAGCTTCAATAATAGATCCATTACAAATCATTTCACAGGGGATTTCAATAATATCTATTCCTAAATAAAAACTGCTATCAAGTTTGCCTTCTCCAAGTTTTACTAACCATTCACTATGAGCAGAATCCTCTGATCTCATATTTGTTTTAAGAGACAATTTATTGAAACAACCCCAAACATTGTAGTACTTTAAACTCGTTTGTACTATCGCCAATCCCATAGCATGCAGTACAGTACTGAGACATTGTCGAAAATCCCCTCTAAGAAGGAGAACTTTCCCACCAAATACAACATTCAAATTCATAATTTCTCTTAGTAATCTGTCTATGGCGTTTCTAGCATGATTGGATGCCATGATGCATTCATCAATAATGAGAAGTTGGGCCTTTTTAATAGTTTTAGCAACTTCACTGTTTATATCGAGTCTAGAAATTAAAGTTTCATTTAATGGAATTGGTCATTTATATTGGGAATGAAAGGTTCTTCCACTGCGAAGTAAATTTGCAGCAATTCCTGTAGTCACTATGGGTAAAACAGTACCATCACAACCTCTAATATAATGTATTAAAACTTTATTGTGGGGAGCCGCTACAGTGTTTTGGACAGGTTCAAGCCTTGGACTGATGAGAGGGCACAGTTCTCTCATTGCCACGTGCAAGTCCCAGCTTGGAAGGCAGAGCCCTCCCAGCACAATTATAGCCAACAGCTGTAGTTGTAAGCTTGAACCTATGGTCCAAACACGTGGCTCCACATGCCTGCGTGATGTAGGCTTGATAGAGTTCAGGTGCATGTAGTTGAGTACGATTGAAACCCAGGAGAATGTTGTAAACATCTTGGTCATGCCCTTACTTTGCCTCGTGGCATCTGCTATAAAATAAAGGCATGGCTGTGGGCGTGGTCGCTGTCTCTCAGAGAAGCAGCGTCCCAGCAAGACCCAGCGTTCATTCTCTTGTCTGTCTTTTCTAAGCCTTTCATCCGCCCCCACTCAGGTTCATTCTTGGTTGTGCTGGCGCGGCACACTTTTTAGCCTCCACGGTCATGGAAACAGCTCCAGAAAACAGCTCGGGGGAGGGTGCAGCTGTTTCCAAGACAACCCCTGCAAGACTGACTTCCTTCTGGTTGGTCGAGCCTCGGGTCATGATGTTACACCCAGGGTTTTTATATTAGTAGATAGATTGAAAAACAGTTATATAATCCTGTGCTGTGTACCAGTCCTATTTTTTGTAAATTCCATGTAGAGAGAATCTATAGTTTATGTTCCAGACAACTGAGTGTTATTTAAGAGAAATGCTTGTACACATCTTATATAGACTTAAAGTTAATCTTCTTTTCTTACTTTGAAAATTTAGTCCTGGTTTTATCAGACTAATCCTGTCAAAACCTCCTCCTATTTTTAATCTTGTCTTCAAACATAATATTCCTATCAATAATAACCTAACAAAAAGATTAGCAAGAAAAAGAAAAAAAGAAACATGTTACAATAAAAGTTATGTATGTATATTAGCTTAATCTAGATGCTAGAAAGTCAAACACACCATCAAATACAAAGGAAGAAAAACAGCGAATCTCAAGAGCCCTAAGTTATCAACTTAATGAAAATTTCCATTTCCATCTTGGAGCTCCTCATGTATCTACTGATATACAAAGCTCAAGGTTAACCACAGATTAAGGCTGGAGTATTTAGTATTACTTTCTAGCCTTACCTTCCCCCCAAACTTCATGTATTTTATTTTTCATAAGCTAAGGATAAATTCAATACATACTCTCTGAAAGACAATCATCTGACCTCAAGGTGCAATCTTTTAGATGTGTCCTTAGATAAAATCAGTTGCTTGTCTTAACTGCTGGAGCATTTCCTAGAAGAAAGATACAAAAATTAAAATTTTGATGCCTAGGCAATCTCTTGATCCATCCCTTGCCAGTGCAGGGAAATTCACCTCTCTCATTTAATTCTTCCCAAGTAGTATGTCTTTTAATTTCTTCTCTGTCATGGCTGGTCAGTGAGGTTGCATAGTGATGAGAAGAGGCTGGGCAGCACCAAGATCATGCATTCCACCTGGAGAAGGCATCGGGATGATGATAAAAAAGGTCTTAAAGAGAACAATTATATAACCAGTTGACTAGTTATAAGTAAAGGAGATTAAGAGGAGAGAGGAATGATAAAGTGAGAATTAGTGATGGAAACCCAGAACCCAAGAGGAACCTAGAAACATTTATTCTCTTAACTCTCTTGATTCAAAGCCATCTGATATAACCTTTATAAGAAATGCAATTCTAAGAAAATATTCTTAAGCAAAATAGCTTGTTTAATGTAATTTTTTAGTTTCACTTTATAAAGTGGAAAAGCAAAATATAAATATGTTCAGAATTGTTAGGTGATAATATGAACTATGGTATTTCAAAATTACATAAAAAAATTCCACAAAGCCTTGGCTGGCTGGCTAAGTTAGTTGGAGCATCACCCTATATACCAACAGGTGGAAGGTTCGATTCTCTCAGGGAACATACCTGAGATTGCAGGTTCAATCCCTGTAGGGGAGTTTAAGGAAGGCAACTAATTGATATTTCTCTCTCTCCCTCTCGCTCTCTTCCTTTCTCTCTCTGAAATCAATAAAAACATATCATCAGGTGAAGATTAAAAAAATTCCACAAAATATAATATTTTTTTAAGAATATATTCATTTGATTAAGATTATAGATGATTTAAGGAGAGTCAGCTTTCCTATAAATTGAATACACAGAGCTCCTTAATCCATAAATATTACATTAAAGCTTTATCTTCTTATATGAAATTGAAGATTTCCTATATTTAAATGCACACTACCAGGAAGAGAGTAGGAAAATATATTGATTATTGTTATGGGTCTACTACACTCCTATTTGTTTGACTTGTGCTTTTCTAACAATTTTGCCATTTACACAAGTGAAAACATAGGAAGAATAATATTTAAATGTATGGAGGATCTAAACTAAGACAAGGTTCTAAACAGACCTATAGCATAGAAAAGAATCTCCATTCTTCCATTTGAGCTTGATGAAAACCTGAGTCATGCTTTCATCTTCTTTCTCCCTCTCCTTCACCCGCCATATCCAATGTAGCATTGAGGGCTACATAATTTACCTCCAAATAGTTCTAAAATCTGTATATACCTCTTCAATCAATAACTTCTGCTATATTTCCTAGGAGAATTGAGAAGATTGCTAACTTCTCCCCATTCTTTCATTCTTTCCACCTTCCATCTGTTCTCCACTGTAAAACCAAACAGTGCAAACAGAAAATGTTTATTTTTTGACAGACGTAGTATCTATATATATAAAAGCCTAAGTGACTGAACGACCGGTCGACCAGTTGCTATGACATGCACTGACCACCAGGGGGGCAGATGCTCAATGCAGAAGCTGCCCCCTGGTGGTCTTTGCGCTCCCACAGCGGGAGCACTGCTCAGCTAATCGAGGGGCGCCAGATGCTGGGCTCATGGCTGGCAAGTACATCTGCAGCGGCATAAGCCTCTCCCACCTCCATGACAGGGGGAGCGGTGTGGCGCCCGGGCTCGGGGCTCCTCCCTGACCACCTGTTGCTTCACACACTACTACATCCCTGTGGGGATGCCATGGCCTGTGGAGATCGGCCAAAACTGGCAGTCAACATCCCCTGAGGGGTCCCGAATTGTGAGAGGGTGCAGGCCAGGCTAAGGGACCCCACTGGTGCATGATTCCGTACACCAGGTCTCTAGTAATATAATATAATCCACATATAATCAAGTGCACATATTAAAAATATAGCATTTGATAATTTTTAATCTGTATATAATTCCTGAAATGATCAAAACACTCATAATAATGGACACACCACACAAAATTTCCTTCTGTCCTTTGTACTCTGTCTTATTCCCCTTCTTACCTATTCCTCCTGCTCTACACAACTACTGAGCCACTTTTCTGTCATTATAAATTTATTTAAATTATCTAGAATCCTATCTAATAAAAGAGAAAAATGGTAATTGGCGTACGACGATACCCTTTTCATTGGCTAATCAGGGCTATATGCAAATTAACTGCCAACTATGATTGGCAGTTAACTGCCAACTATGATTGGCAGTTAACTGCCAACTAAGATTGGCAGTTAACTGCCAACAAGATGGCGGTTAATTTGCATATGTAGGCACAATGCAGGGAGGCGAAAGGGAAAGCAGGAAGAAGCCCCCTGCCACTGACAGTGATCGGAAACCCAGGGGGGAGCTAAGAGCTGGGGGGCAGGGCAAAGGCGGCCCTGGGGCCGCCCAGCCATGATGGGAGAACCAGGCGCCTTTGCCGCCCTGGCCAGTGATAGCAGGAAGTAGGGGTGGAGCCAGCGATGGGAGCTGGACACGGTCGAAGCTGGCAGTCCCGGGAGCTAGGGGTCCCTTGCCTGGGCCTAAAGCTGAGCCCACGATCGCGGGGCCGCTGCAGCTGCGGGTCCCCGCTGCCCGGGCCGGACACCTAGGCCAGAGGTGTCAGGCCTGGGCAGGGGACCCCTAGCTCCCCGCGGTTGCAGGCTCCTCTGCTGGAGGCCTCAGGCCTGGTCAAGGGGCCGATCCGGTGATTGGTGATCGGAGGGTGATGAGGGTCAACTCCACTGGCCGAGGCATCAGGCCTGGGTGGGGGGCGGAGCCAGGGATTGGGGGGATATGATGGTCCCCTTGCCCAGGCCTGAAGCCTGGGTCAGAGGCGTCAGGCTTGGGTGGGGGGTGGAGCAAGCGATCAGAGGGAGATGGGGGTCCCCTGCCCAGGCATGATTCCTGGGCCAGAGGCCTCAGGCCTGGGCGGGGGCCAGAGCCAGTGATCAGGGGGAGATGGGGGTCCCCTGTCCAAGCCTGACACCTCTGGCGGAGGCGTCAGGCCTGGGCAAGGGGCCAATCAGGCGATCGGAGGGTGTTGGGGGTCTATGCCTCTGGCAGAGGCGTCAGGCCTGGGCAAGGGGCCGATCAGGCGATTGGAGGGTGATGGGGGTCTATGCCTCTGGCAGAGGCGTCAGGCCTGGGCAAGGGGCCGATCAGGCGATCGGAGGGTGATGGGGGTCTACGCCTCTGGCCGAGGCATCAGGCCTGGGCAAGGGGCCGATCCTGCGATTGGAGGGTGATGGGGGTCAACGCCTGAGGGCTCCCAGTATGTGAGAGGGGGCAGGCTGGGCTGAGGGACACTCCCCTCCCCACACACACCCAGTGCCCGAATTTCGTGCACCGGGCCCCTAGTATTATATAAAAGAGGCCATGTAGTGTATACTTTTTGTCTGTCTCCACTTAGCATAATTATTTTGAAATTCATCTATGTTATGTATAACAGAATTTATTCTTTTGTATGGATGAATAACACTGCATTGTATAGATCAGTGGTCAGCAAACTCATTAGTCAACAAAGACAAATATCAACAGTACAACGATTGAAATTTCTTTTGAGAGCCAAATTTTTTAAACTTAAACTATATAGGTAGGTACATTGTTATTAACTTGATTAGGGTACTCCTAAGGCTTAGGAAGAGCCACACTCAAGGGGGCAAAGAGCCACATGTGGCTCGCAAGCTGCAGTTTGCCGACCACTGGTATAGATATACCACTGATGGTTTACCCATTTACTGTTGATGAACATTTTAGGTGTTTCTAAGTTATAGCTAGTATAACTTTAGCTGCAATAAGTATTGTGCAAAATTCTTGGCAAAATACATTTATTTGGGTAAAAATCTAGGAGTACAATGGAAGGGATATGTGGTATCTTTATACTTTACTTAAAAAAAAAAACTACAAAAGTATTTTTAAAAATACCTTTATGGTGATACATTCAAAATAACAAAATGAGAAAGTTCCATTTGCTCCACATTCTTACCAACACTTAGAATTCTCTGTCTTTTTATTTGAATCTTAAATGATCTTCTGAGTGCGATTTGGTATCATTGTGGCTTTAATTTTTATTTCTGTAATAATGAATGGTATTTATAATTTTTCTTACAATTGTGTTTTATCCACATATCTTCTTTAGTAAAATCTTCATTCAAGACTTTGTCTGCTTTAAAAAATTTGGTTCTATGCTTCTTCATATTGAATTAAAAGAGTTCTTTATATACTTTGGATAGATTTATTTATTTTTTTATATGTTCTGTAAATACTTACTACTAGTCTATGGCCTGCCTTTTTATTATATTACTAGATGCCCGGTGCACAAAAATTTGTGCACTCAGGGGGCAGAGGGGGTCCCTCAGCCCGGCCTGTGCCCTCTCGCAGTCTGGGACCCCCTCAGGAGATAACGACCTGCTGACTTAGGCCTGTTCCCGGGTGACAGAGGGCAGGCCCAATCCCTAGGTGCAGCCCCTGGTCAGGCTCAGAGCAGGGCCGATTGGGGAGTTGGGGCACCGCCCCTGTCATGCACAGAGCAGGGCAGATCAGGAGGTTGCAATGCCACCCTCAGTCATGCTCAGGGTAGGGCTGATTGGGGGGTTTGGGCACCGCCCCCTTTCACACTCAAGGCAGGGTCGATGGGGAGGTTGCGGTGCCACCCCCTGTCACACACAGAGCAGGGCCAATCAGGGGGTTGGGGCGCCGCACCCTGTCACACACACAGCAGGGCCGATCAGGGGGTTGGGGCGCCTCACCCTGTCACACACACAGCAGGGCCGATCAGGGGGTTGGGGCGCCGCACCCTGTCACACACACAGCAGGGCCGATCAGGGGGTTGGGCGCCTTCTCCTGTCATGAACAGAGCAGGGCCGATAGGGAGGTTGTGGCCCCGCCCCCTGTCACACACAGAGCCACAGGGCGATCAGGGCGTTTGGGCGCTGCCCCCTGTCATGCTGATCCCGGTGCAGGGAGACCTTGCAGCTCCGCTGATCCCGGGGCTGGGAGGCATATTACCCTTTTACTCTATAGGATAGAGGCCTGGTGCACGGGTGGGGGCTGGCTGGTTTGCCCTGAAGGGTGTCCTGAATCAGGGTGGGGGTCCCCACTGGGGTGCCTGGCCAGCCTGGGTGAGGGGATGATGGCTGTTTGCAGCTGGTCACACACCCTTCAGGGTGGGGATCCCCACTGGGGTGCCTGTCCAGTCTGGGTGAGGGGCTGAGGGCTGTTTTCAGGCTGGCGGGTGACTGAAGCTCCCAACTGCTCCTTTTTTTCTTTTCTTTTTTATTCTGGGCCAGCTTTAGCTCAGAGGCTCCAGCTCTTAGGCCTCCGCTGCTCAAAGCAGGTTTCTGGCCTTTGTTTACCTTCTGTATTTGAAAGAATGTTGCGATCCTGCTGGCTGAAGCCCGGCAACTAAAGCAGGTTTCTGGGGTTTTGTTTAGCTTCTATATTTGTAACATAGTTGCTTAGAGTTGTAGCTCAGAGGCTGGCAGCGGCAGGCGGGGAACGTTGGAGTCCTCCATCACTGAAGCAAGCAAGCCTCATGTTAGCTTCCAGCTGCCTGGCTGCCAGCCGCCATCTTGGCTGGCAGTTAATTTGCATATTGCCCTGATTAGCCAATGGGAACGGTAGCGGTAGTACGCTAATTACCATGTTTCTCTTTTATTAGATAGGATATGAATATACATATGTTGTTATAATTATACTAGTGACCCGGTGCATGGATTCATGCACATTGAAAGGCAATTAATTAGAAGATGGCCAGTGGGGTGGGACTGGGCAAGACAGGCCAGACACACCCTAGAACCAACCTCCTGTGGTCCCTCCCTGGCCAGCCGCACTTGGGGGGGTGCAGTGGCTCAAAGGGCGACTGTGGAGTGACCGCAGTCCCTCTGGCATGTAAGGTCCCTCAGCCTGGCCTGTAGGAATCGGGCCGAAAGTGGCTTTCCAACATCACTGAGGGGTCCTGGAGTGCGAGAGGGCACTCTGTAAAATTGCTGTCATACAGAGTGTGGAACACAAACACAAGTGTGCAGTAAACCAGAGTTCGGGGCTGACAGTGCCCCAGCAACATAACCCATGGGGAATCGGGCTCCCTCCTCTCTAGTCACCTGAGAATCGCTGCTGCCAAGTCACTGTGGCTTGGCAGCTTCTGCGTTGAGTGTCTGCCCCCTGTGGTCAGTGCGCATCATAACGACTGGTCAGATGGACACTTAGCATATTAGCCTTCTGTATATATAGATTAACAGTGTTGTTTAAAAAGCAAAATTTTAATTTGATGAAGTCCAATTTATTGATTTATTTTCTTTTAGTTTGTATTTAAGAATTTTGCCAAGCAAATGGTTACTTAGTCTCACCTATGACTTCTTTGAGAAATGTCATAGGGTTTAGCCTTTACATTTAGTTATATGATGTTTAATTAATTATTATATGCTAGAGGCCCCATGCACGAAATTTCTGCAAGGGGCTTGGCCCCCGCCACCACGGCGGCCTCCTCTGCCTTGGCCCCTGCCCACTACGGTGGCTGCCTTGACCCTCACAGCCTTGGCTTCGTCTGGAAGGACGTCCAGTCTAACTAGTATATTATGCTTTTATTATTAAAGATAGTGTCAAGTAAGGGTTGAGATTCATTTCTTTTTAACCAGCATCACTTTTTAAAATTATAATTTATCCCATTGAATTGCTTTGGCATTTTTTTGGCAAAAATAAATTGATCATTGAGTGTGTATTCCTAAGTTCTTTACTTTGTTCCTTTGATCTGCATATCTATCTTTACTCCAATAGCACACCATTTGATTACTCTATATGTCTTGAAATAAGGTAGAGTCATTTCTTCCTTTTATTTTTCTTTTTCAAAGTTTTTCTTATTGTTCTTTGCATACCCATATGAATTTTAGTATCAGATCATCAACTTGTTCAAAAACCTGCTGAGATTTTATTGAATCTACTAGCACGAAATTCCTGCTAGGGGCTCGGCCCTCGGAGCCCTGGCTTTGTCCAGAAGGACGTCCGGAAGGTCATTTGGCTATCTGGTCTCATTAGCATATTATGCTTTTATTATTATAGATGATTTAATTTGGAGAGAATTAACATTTTAGCAGTATTACTTGTTGTGTTTCATGAACATGGTGCATTACTCCATTTACTTAGATCTTCTGTAATTTCTCTCAGTTTTTGCAGTTTTAAGTGTAAAGAACTTCTATATTTTTATCAAATGAATCCTTTAGTGTTTCACATTATTGTATGTATCTGTTTCTTTGGTATGCCATTTAGGCTGGGAGAAATTTTAAAAAAATATTGAGTATTGGTTATTTTTACTCTTTGCCATGAATTTTATAAGATATTATAGATTTTAAAGAACATGGATTATGTTATTTTCCTCTAAAATACGTTTTCTCCTAACAGATTGTTAAATTCCTGGAAAGTCACTTTGATCTTGTCAAAACTTGCATTTTGGCTTCATGAAGGGAAGTCGGTGTCAGTTTTGTCCTTACTCCTGGAGTCTGGTTCTTCCTCCAAGGGTATAGTCTTTGTAAGACAGGACTCCCCCATTTTCACCACTCTTACATGCCAGCATCTCTTCAGTCCTCTGTGGCTTCTGAAACTGCTTCTCAGCCTCCCAGAGTACCTTTTTGCACAAGGACAGCTTAGTAATCAGCCAAATACACTGAAGCTTGTTTTTCTTCAGTCCACCGCCCCTTGCCCACGCACAAAAAATCAAAGTTGTGTTTACGGTCCTACATGGTGACAGCTTGACATTTTTACCCAGTAAGAGTGAGACTGTCTGTAGCTATTGCTCTGAATTGAATCTTTAAAACCACCCTCAGGGAGACAGTCTGTTTGAATGCAGGGCTCATATTTTGACCTTTCCTTCCATCTAGGGATGAAAGCCTTGGGTTCGTTGCTATCCAAAGCCAGGAAATAAAAGAAAGAGGGAGGAAGGGAGGTATATATATATATATATATATATATATATATATAGAGAGAGAGAGAGAGAGAGAGAGAGAGAGAGAGAGAGAGAGAGAGAAGCAAAAGAGTTGTTTTGTATTTTTTATCTAGTTTATAATTGTTTAGAGTCAGAAGATGTACTTTGTCAATTTAAGAAGAGAAATGCTAATTTTTCTTTTCAAATGAAAAATTATCAGTTATCAGCCCAAAACTGTTACGTCACCTTCCATTTTTCCTAATAGCATACCTGAAATAGCCAGTATTTTGCCTCTTTCCAACACACACTAATATGTACACACTGTGCTCAGCTCCCTGCACTTAGTGGAATGGGTTTCATACCCACAAAACTTTTGTGCTTCTATTTGCTTGTGTGGAGAAGAGGGAGCTCTTCAGAAAGGATTGTCACAGCGATCCAATCCTCAATTCCCAACTGGGCAGTTCATGGTGGGTAGTCAAGTCCCAGGCATGAAACTTATTTACTGAAAGGCTTTTAAGCAAGCCCTGTCCATTGTTCCTGCGCATCTAGGATAACACACCTTTCAAAAGCCCTTGAAGGCTTAATCACCCCCAAGAAAGCACAAAATCCTTAATTATCCTTAATCCAATCTCCACCTTGCGGTCTCCCACCTTCATGTAATCTTCCTTAAATCCCCTCTTTAATTGCAAATGCATAAAAGAAACTGCAACCTGTCATTCTCCGAAGCACTTGAAATTTTACAAATTTATTTTACAATTTTTTTTTCAGGTAATTGTTGTCAGTTTGGCTTAAATGAACTATTATAAATATTCTCTACAGGTTTGGCTGTTTTTTGTGTGGACATTTACTTGGTATGGCCAGCAGGATTCCAACGAAGCACGCCCTGAACCACCCTGCGGACCCCAGACTCAGCGCCAGGTAAGAGCAAGGGCCCATGGTGCCCCACCGGCTCCCGTCTTCTCATCAGATGAGCTTGGGTGAGTTTTCTCTCGGAATCCCGAGCCTCCTTGCTTTTAGTAGCAACTCCAAGATTTTATTTGAGTTGTTTTTAGAAAATCCTGGATGTGGATAAGGGTTGAGACAACCCAGGGAAAGTTATAAAAAGGGGTGGGGGGAGAGGTGGGTTGCTGCTTTTAATTTTGGCTTTTGATTGGACTGCTTACTGAGTGTCTGAACAAAGTCTTTGCTGGTTAAATGAGAAACTGATCTCTCTTTATAGTAGGAGTTAGGACACTTGCTCCTCCAACCCAAATGGGGTCACAGTAGTTGTTTCTGAAACCCAAATCTGACGTGGTGGGGAAGGGTTCCACCAGGTATCCAGTGTGGAAACACAACTGATCTGGGAGAGGTGAGTGGGAGGCCTGGGGAGTGTTCGTTGTGGAGGGCAAGGTGCCCTGGGAGGGATGCACCCCTAGAGAGGGGCTGGTGCCATGGGACGTGTTGCAGTACCTCGGCATTCAGTAAGCTCCTGCCCGCTCTTGCTGGGGTATTAGGTGACTAAGGATCTCTGTGGGTTGCCGAAGGAAAAATTTCCTCAAGGGTGTGAAGCAGTACTGTGGGAATACTCACCACCTTTGTTTTATCTGGAGGTATGCACATAAAGGCTGGTTTTCACTAGAAGTTTTTTCAGTGAATCTAGAGATCTCAAAATTAACATGGAAATCGTACCTTCAAGGCCAACGAGACTGAGGACAGTCACCCTCCCATTAATACTAAGATGGCCAAAATGAGGGTCCTTTGATATTTATAAATTCATCTTTTTCATGGGCAATTAGAAAAAAACTGGCTATAAAATTGGGCAGGATTATTGGAAAGAATAGTAATTTTGTCTCTTGAAGCTTCAAAAAAAGATTTTAGATAAATGAATCAACCTATAATGTTTAGGTGTTCCTTGGGTTTTCCTATAGAGTTCAACTGTTTATGGTTACTGAAAATATGTAAGATCATTGTTAATACTCTTTTTATGTTTTACCTAAATGTTATAATGGATGCCAAATGCAGAAAAATGAGACAGAGGGCAAAACTTGGATCATGATAGGTCACAGGATACAAATGATCCAGAGTGGTTTTTGTTGTTGTTTTTGTTTTGCAATGAAGGCCATAAGACCTGACTGCCTTCCATTTACCTGCCCTTCCCTTTTTTGGAAAATGTGGCTTCAACTCACATCCCATGGTTATGGCACCTTTCAACAAGGTGACCTCGATACTGGGATTGCCTAGGAATGAGCCTTTCTATGCTGTGAGACCATACAAACTACCAGACCAATAGGTTGGTCATCAGTACATCTTTTTTTTTCTTTTTTTTTAAATTAAATCTTTATTGTTCAGATTATTACAGTTGTTCCTCTTTTTTCCCCCAATAGCTCCCCTCTACCTGGTTCCCACCCCACCCTCTGCCCTTAACCCCCAACTGTCCTCATCCTTCAGTACATCTTTTGACCCAAAGGGGAATTGTGGAAGAAAGGGAGTTTTAGGGATGGTAAGTTCACAGGGTGATCTGATCGTCAAGTCCTAACTGAGCAGGTCATGGGGTAGTCAAGTCCCAGGACTACAACATCTAAGGTGAAGAGATTTAAAGCAAGTCTTTTCCATTGTTCTTATGCATCTGTTACGGGGGAACTGAGTTTCTTCATTGCTAGGGGGAGTGGGATTCTTGGGGCACTGCTGGAAAAAGCATTTCCGGAGGCCCCATGGGAGGATGAGATGTGGTAAGAGGCCTTATTTTTGTGGAGTTATATTTATAACTATCCTGAAATCTAATCCCCACCTGGCTTTCTCCCATCTCCATGAAATCTTCCTTAAGTTACCTCTTTAATTACAAACACATAAAAGAAACTGCAAATGGTTATCCTTCAGAGCGTTTGGGATCTTGCTACTGGCAATTGTCATCAAATTTTTCTCAAATAAGAGCTTATAAAAATGCTCCACAGGTTTGTATGTCTCCTTATATTGACACTTGGAATGTTTTCCTTATAATCTCTTTGAATAGATTGTTACCCACTGTCAATGGTTCTCATACTTCCCTTAATTTTTCCTTCAGAGAATTTACTACACTGTAATTTTGTGTGTGCTTGTTTTTGCTTTTCTTAATAATCTGCTTCATCCATTCTGAAGGCGGAACTATATCTGTTTTACAAACACAGAATCTAGTACTTGCTTACATCAGTTCAAGTTTGTGTTTATATTTCAAAAATAAAATACAAGTGTATTTACTAGGTAGCAAGTTCCCAAGTCCCATACTATAAATACCAGTATTTACTTAGTAAATATTTAATGGAGCTTTTGGGGATAATAGAGTTTTAGTGTAATCCAAAATTTCATAAATATAAATTGGAGATTGAATAAATTGTTGCCTACCCAAGAACAGGAAAATCTCCTCTAATTTATATGTCTGTCTCTCTTGCCCTGTCAGATCCACCTGTGGTGGATGAAAGGTGAGGCGCTCATCAGTCTCATCATGTCAGGAAATCACGCACATGATGCTTCCTTAGATCAATCAAGTGTTCACTGGCATTTGTTTTCTTTCTGCAAAATGAGTCCTTCCAAGTACCTCTCCTCTAGTTCAAATGATTTAACTTAAAAAACAGTGAAGCCCACTTTTCTAAGATAAAACGTCACCATTGAATAGTCTTTATTTTGCAAAATACCGAAACAAACTATCTTAAGTTATGAAAGCAGAAATTTTTACAGAGGGAAGGGGGGAAACAACATGGTTTAATGTGTTTCATTATTGAAACTAGAGATTTCTGTTTACAGCTTTCCAAACCTAAATTGGATGACTGGTTAGAGAGGGATTTTCAGGTAGGACTTATGTTTCCAGTAGGGATTAGGCTATTTGACCTTTAAGGTAGTTATATTCTTTCAGGGGGGAGGAGAGTGCTAGTTATATTCTTAATAGTCTATAATGTTATATTATTACAGGCTTTTGTTTAAAATTTGAAATGTATCATGGAAATATATAATTGAAATATATAAAAGTTATATATCCTTTGATGACTTGTTGACATGTTGATCAGGGAGAAAAGATGGCAAACTGTGCAGTCCTGAAGAAAAGACCTTATAAACCAAACAACAACAAACTAAAATACCCCTGCTGAAACTGGACAATTCTATAATTGTTAGTGAAGAGTTGACAAAGGTAGACTGCCTGTTCAAGGAAAGAAATGTTGCAAGATTTAACAAAAAAAGCTAATTTATTATTATATCTGGTTTTCTGTTGGAGCATACAAAACAGTTCTACTGAAGGTAAGTAAAATGTTAGAATCTGTAAAATCTCAAATATGGAGCCATTAGCATCGCGGTTTTTAAATAAATGAAACAGGATGTTCAAATATGGATCAGGTTTGCAAAGGTGGGGTTTGCAGTGGTCTGCACACTTTCTACCATCATAATCATCAGCCAACATTGCTGCAGTTCTCCAGGGTCCTGGCCTATGTCGTCCGCCTCCAATTATAAGGAAATAAGTAACTACTGTAAAAAAAATTCAGAGAATTTTACTTGATATGAATATTTTATTGAGCAAGAAAGAGGGGAATTCAAAACCGAAAATGGTATAGAAGCTCGATTCTCAGTGTTTATAGCTCAGTTTATGAATGAGAAAGTACATTGCTGTGTTTTTAATTGCAGCTGGTTACTAGCAACTTCCATGTCTTTAGTAGTACTGTGTAAGTTTACTTGTATGTAGTTGATTGACTAGGAAGCTATAAGGTAACACTGACATTAAGAAAGTTTAAGCTTTAATATAGTCAGAGTCAGCATTTTGGGGAAATCAGGACACTTTTAAATTTTGCTTATGTGGCTAGGAGTGTACAGTCTAGGGATATATTCAAATTGTGCCCTCCATTCCATTTCTCTTTAACATTATACATGCCCATTTTTTGGAGTTACATTTAGGAAATATATTTGTACATTATCAGAATTTGTGAAAATCAGAGATTATTATGATCATAGATTTAAAAAAAAATCCTTTATAATAAAAGGCTAATGTGCAAATTGTTCCCTCCACTGAGAGTTTGACCAGGGAGTGGGGCCAGCTGGCTAACCGCCTGTGGCCCCTCCCCCCAGCTGGCCCCACCCCCTATCAGCCCCCCACCCCCACCCCAATTGGGGCGGGCTGCCGGACCCCACTTGTGCATGATTTTGTGCACCAGACCACTAGTTTAATAATAATAACCATAAGGTTGTCATATTACTATAAATCTGTTAATCATATTTTGGTTTTTAAATTCCCTGTTGCAATAAATGTATTGAATCCATTAAGAATTTTTCATTACAAAATGTATATGGTTTAGATGTATTGACCGTCTGATCCTTGAATAGCCTCAGGAATAGGTCACTGTCATTGTGTAAGTGGGCAGCACCTTGAAATTCCTTTTCTCCTCATTTTATGGCAGGAGAATGAATTCTACAGTCACAAATCTCACTTGAGAGGACACCTGTGTCCCATGACTCTCAATCCCTATTCATGTCTTATCACTGATGCGTTTCTGTCACTTAGTACCTTTGGCTCTCTCTCCAGGGGCATCATTCCTCTGCCAATGTAAAGGGCAGGCTTTGCACCAGGCCTCTGCAGAAGTGGTGGAGATTAGACTAGAGTTTAGGTTCTCTTCCTACTCCTCCCACGTGTCTCTCGTGTAAATGGTGTGTTTCTGTTGCCATATGAAAAGGTACCAGAAATTGGCACCCTGCATTTAGGACTTGGAAAGGAAGAAAGGGTGATTTGTAACACCTCTGGGAAAATCTATGGTTTAGCAGCAAAATTTACTAGAGTTTCAGTCACTGCAGTTAAGTGCTTAACACTGCCCAAGACATCTTTGTTGAGAGGTCCTCGACTAAATGCCCACCAAATGCCCATCTTCTGACCGGAAAGGCCTTTCTGTCCCTTTGGGACTGGAGTTGTGCAAACTGGCACACTTCTCCTGAGAACCCGGGGCCCAGCGAGCCCTCACACAGGAGCATCATGAGTCAGAATTCTGTTTATGTTAGCGGAGTTGACCTCATTATTACCAGGAAGGAAACATCCTCTCAGGAAAGAGACGGAGTCTTTTCCCCAAAGTGAATTGAGGACTAAAAATAGCTGAAAATATTCTTTAATTGGGGAGGAAAATTACATTAAAGTATCTTTAAAACACACACACCCCAAAACCCTTGTACCCAGCAACTGTGACAGGACTATAAAACATAGTCTACTGTTTTAAAGCAACCTCACTGGCCCGTGTTTGTTGCAGTCTCTGGGGTAGCTCCCAGTGTTCATAGTTTATATCGGTGGCAGGCTTTATTTCCAGCATTTAAAATCTCCTCTGGCCTCTCAGCTGTCCACGCATTATTTGGATAGAATCAAGGTTAGTGAAGAACAGAGTGGCTGGTTTTGGTTAAGACAATTCATCTTTCAGTCAGAGCCAATTTATAGTTCTAAAGGCTACTATATATGTTGGATAAAGAATGGCAGTTTTATAGTTGAGGGATTTCCATTTACCTCTCTCTAGCCATTTCATTTGTAACTGTTAAGTGTTTTCTTGGATTTAAAACATCAGTTGTTTCAGTTTCTGAATTTTTTATTTTCTTTCTGCAGCTGTTCATAATTTTGTGACATATTGACTGGAGGAAGTATTGTGCACTGTATTAACCTCATTGACTGGAATTAGCCTCCCCGACCGGGGAAACCCTGTGTGCTCATGCTGATGCTGTTCAAGGCCTGGCACTTAATGCTCTCTGGTCCCTACCCTTTATTTCTGTGCTCAGGAATGTAAACTAAGGAGACACCTCTACCTTCTATCTCCTGCTTTAGGGTTTGTTCAGAATGACTGGTCCTGCTTAAAGTTTTACAGATCCCGGGGCTACTAAATTTCTAGTTAACTATGCTTTACATTTAAATTAATTGATTAGTTACTTTTTTCCCCCTCTTACTGACACTATGCTTTTAATCTCTGTTTCCTCTTATAGTAGATTTCAGTCATGGCTTCACTCCTGCTAGAGTATGAGCACCTGGAGGGCAGAAACTGCATTTATTATATTTTTATCTTAAACGGCATCTGGCCCACTGAAGGGACTCAATAAATGCTTGTTAAATCAAATGATTCTAGGATTCACATTATCTGTAAGTGGACCAGATTAATTGTACCTTATTAATGGCTTTTTAATTGGTGAATTATCAAGTATAGCAGAAAGAACATGACATTTGAAGTTATATAGATTGAGTTTAATTCCCAACTTCCATATTTACACATATTATGAATTGAATTCTGTGAGCCTCATTTTCTTCATGTGTTAAATGTGAATATTTATCTCATTATGTTTTGGCAGGGTATTTGTTCCATATTAGTATTTAAATGTGATTTCTGCTATCATAACTGATAAAAACATAGATGTTTTTAGTCCTTTGTATATTTGCTTTCAAAATACAATAAACTGGGTGACTTCGTAGCTTTGTATGTATCAATAATAATAATGTAATAACTATAGCGATACCTATTATCTATCTATATTTGAGCAGTTATAATAAAAAGAAATATACAAAGGACAAAAGCAAAAAGAAAGCAAGAATTCTAGGAGATCAACTAGGGTTAAAAACAGCTGTTAGCCTGAGGGTTTTATTTTGATGGATGCCCAGATGTGGGACAGAAGAGATAAAAGATAGAGTTCGCTTTAGGTGCTTTTAGTCTAATATCCTGTGTACTTTAGCTATTAAAAGGTAAGTCATCAAAGATGACTTACTAAGGGGAAGGGATATTGATTTTAGAATGTCAGTAAAAAAAGTACTATCAATAAGTGTGGTAGGCTTTTATAGGATTAAAAGTATACAGAGTTTTGATAAAGACAGATGTGGTTTAAGCCCAGGCTTTCCCAACTACTAGTTTATGGCCTTTGGTAATGTTCGTATCATCTATAACAGGAGAATAATAACATTTAAATTTCTTAGCCCATAATATAGAATCATGTTACACATTAGCTATCATTATCATTGCCAATATTATCAAATATATCATAACTGCTTGAATTAATAGGCTTTATTTCTTTGAGCAATTTAGGCTTATAGAAAATTGAACAGAAAGTACAGAGAATTCCCACATACTCTCTCTCCCTCACCCTTCTTTTTCATTGTTTCCCTTATTATTAAAATCTTGCATTGGTGTGGTGTATTTGTCATAAATGGTGAATGAATATTGATACATTACTATTAACTAAAGTCCACAGTTTACATTAGGGCTCACTCTTTGTGTTGTATGCAGTTCTGCAAGAATTGACAAATGTCTAATGTAGTGTATTCAATATTATCATATCGTACAGTCTTGTTTCACTGCCCTGAAAATGCCCTGTGCGACCCCTATTCATTTCTCTCTTCTCTCACCCTTAGCCTCTGGCAACCAGACATGTAGTTTTGCTTTTTCTAGAATGTGACATAGCTGGAGTCATACAGTATGAAGCCTTTTCAAGCAGACTCCCTTCACTTAAGGTTTTTTTCGTGTCTTTTCATACAATAGCAAATTTTGCTTCACTGAATAATATTCCATTACATGGATGTACCATAGTTAATCACTTACTGAAGGACACCTTGGTTGCTTCCAATTTTTGGTAATTATGAATAAGTTGCTATAAACATTTATGTCCAGGTATTTATGTGTACATAAGTTTTCAGCTCATTCGGGTAAATAGCAAAATATTGTATAATTGATAGATATTGTAAGACTATGTTTAGTTTTATAAGAAATTACTGATTGTCTTCCAGTTTACCTGTACTATTTTGCCTTCCTAGCAGCAATGAATGAGAGTTCTTATTGACTTACATCCTCACTAGCACTTGGTGTTGTCAATATTTTGGATTTCAGCCATTCTAATAGGTGTATCGTAGTATATTATTATTATTGTATAACATTATGTTGAGCATCTTTTCATATGCTTGTTTACCATCCATATTACCACATCATCATTTTTAAAAGGTAGCTACTATTTGTGCAATATATCTTGCGTTATTCGATTAGCTATGTTATACTTTTTGGAACACAGAGAAGTTATGGAATGGAGAAAGACAAAAAGAGAAGGGAAGGACAAAAAAATGATAGAACTCCTGATGGTATCAGAGAAGCCAAAACAGAGTGGCAAGGCAGGGCAGTAAGCTTTGATTTATGGGGTTTTTATTGTCATTTAACTCATTTAATTTTTCTTTTTGTGTATTTCAATGTTCTTTCACGTACAGTAGTTGTATATACATTTAAACTGCGATATGTTCTTGATAAATTGGACTATTATCATTACTCAGTTTTCCTGATTTTACAGAGACATTTATCAAATTTTACATAATATTGGATTATTGAATCCAAACTTTAAAACTCAGCTAACAACTGCTTTTATATTTTTTCTTTGAGAATGGAAACACCCATTTATAAAGAAAGACAAAGTTAGAGCTATCCAGGATGATAAAAACATTTCATATAACAAATACTGTCTTAAAATATTTAACTCATGGAACATAACAACTTTGTACAAATCTTTACAGCTTTGTAAACATGTTATAAAAAATTAGTTTTTGTTAACATTACATACTGAATGTTATGTTATAAAATTCTACATCCAAGAAGAGTTCACTTTTCTAGTTGAATTTAATGTTGCTTAGAAGTTCACTGAACAACATTAACGAAGACTTCAGAGACTCAGATAGGATTATGTCAGTAGAAATGAGAAAAAGTCAAGTCAGTGGCAAGATACTGTGAATGGAATAATCAGGCTTGGCAACTGAATGCAGGGAACAAAAAAAAAAGTAATTAAAATGTCCCTATTTAGAACTGGCTGACTAAAAGCATCATAAATAAATGAGAAAAGCTTGCATTTTTAAAGAAAGGAATGAATTCAGCATTGAACATGCAGTCTCCACCAGGAAATCCATGTCAAAATATTCAGCTGGATGGGTGTTTATTAGTGTTGAAATTATTTCTAGTTCTAATTTTGATTATAGGTTCATTCTGTCTAAAACCTTAATCATAGACATTTTTAGGACTTGGAGATGACATACTTAAAAGTATAACTAAAAATTCCGTGCAGCATGGGAGAAATATTCTCACAGATGAAAAGTCAAACATCTGAAGACTGAAAAAGTAAATGAACCGTTGTCCATTCTGAATGCTCTTTTCACTGAGATTTTTGTTGTTACTGTTTTGTGTGTTTTTTTTTTTTCCCTCTCAGTAGTTTTTAGGCTGTCGTAATCAAGATTATTTATGTACTTATCTCTTTCTGGAATTTCTGGAAAATATTAGAGAATTCTGTGCTTTTGGGGGGACAAAGGTGAAGGGGATGAATCCTCTGGGTGAAATCATGATTCTTGTAGAGTGATCACAAGTGGGTTCATACTGATCTACCTAGCTACTTGAGCCCTTCTTTATCCTGCAGCTGGTGGTAATTTTGACTTTTTCAGATTTTGATAGTGTTTTAATAAAATATATGGATCAATTTATGTTAGTGATGGAGAATTACTGTGTGTTTGAGTAAGTGTGTAAGTAAGGATTTTTTTGTTAGCCCTGGTTACCGCTTATGGAATGGACAATAGTTAGAGAACAGCATGATAACAAATGATGTGAGACAGGATTTCTGGGTTAAAGACACAGAATAATAATCTATGTTACCAGTTATTGAGTGGTTTCTCTGTGTTAAGCACTGTGCTGTTTTTTGTTGCCTTATTTCACTTAATACTACTAACAGCCCATGTTATATACCCCAAAATCTTGTTTTGACATCATTTACAAAAGATTTACTATGGCTCTTACTCTTCTTTTTCCCTAATATACATAATTTCACACTTTTTGGTGTCTGTGACTTCAAACATATTCACTTTCCACATTTAGCAGGTGAGGTTGGGTGGGGGGGGGGGGGTGGAGGGGTGGATAACCTGCCTTTCTTTCACTCTCCAGTTTTTAAAAGTTATTTTTTAATTTAAGTTTAATGGGTGGCCCTGTCCAGATAACTCAGTTGGTTAGTGTTGTCCCCATATGCCAAGGTTGTGGTTCAGCCTCTTGTTAGGGAACATAATTACAAGAATCAACCAATGAATGTATAAGTAAGTGGAATAACAAATCCATCTCCTCTCTCTCTTCTCTTTCTAAAAAAATCATTAAAAATAATTTTAAAAGTATAGTTGATATGCAATCTAATATTGGTTACTAGAGGCCTGGTGCATGGATTCGTGCACTGGTGGGGTCCCTTGGCTGGCCTGTGCCCTCTCCCAATCCAGGATCCCTCAGGGAATGTTGGATTGCAGGTTTTGACCTGATCCCCACAGACCAGGCCGAGGGACCCTACCAGTGCACGAATCTGTGCACCAGGCCTCTAGTATGCATATAAGATCTTTGGTTAATCTCTTCCCGTCCTCCATCCTCCTCCCTTCCTTCTGAGATTCATCAGTCTTTTCATGTTTCCATGCCTCTGTGTTGAGCATCTGCCCCTCTGGTTGTCATTGCACATCATAGCTACTGGATGGTCACCTGGTTGGCCTGTTGCTTAGGCTTTTATATATATAGATATTAGTTTCAGGTGTACAATAGAATGTTTCAACATTTTTATACCTCACAAATTATAATAACCATCTGTTACCCTGTAAAGTTACTATAATAATATTAACTCTATTCTTCTTCCTCTTTTCACCCGTCTACCCACTCTCTCCCTTTTGGTAACCATCCCTTTGAACTCGTATTTGATGACTTATTTTTCTAAGTTTCTAACATTTTCTGTGACTATTTATAGGATGAAGACTTAATTGAAATCTATTTTCTACCAGACTTCACTTGCCCAAAACACATTCCATGGGACCACCACCTCCCAACTCAGAAAAGAAGATAGACTTGTGCTTGTGTGAGATAATGGTGATAGCTTCCATTAGAGTTGTGTCATCACTTCATAGCATTACTTATTTAAAGTGTATAATGGTTTGCTGGAAATATAGAAAAAGGTAAAAATCAGATGCATTTCCAGATTATAGGTTAAAAAAGTTCTAAGTGTTACCTTTCCATTGGAAAGGTAATGGAAATCAATGATGAATATATTAGTCCCTGAAGCATTAGATACTCTACTAGTAAAAGTAGTTTTAAGGTGTCTCTAATCCTTTTAATATTAATCAAGTTGGTCAGGTTTTACTTGAAAAGGACATGAACAAAATATAAGTAGGATGATTTCAGTGGCTTCAATTACATTGTAATGTGTACTATGTAATTGTGTTATTATAACCAAAGGTGGTAGTATGCCTGGAAAAAAGAAGAGTTAAAATATAAAGATCTGTCCCCATTTTCCATTGTTTGCAATTGGTTTATCAGTTGATTTTGTCTTTGGCTTCATGTGTCAGAAAACCCAAAATGACTGTGGCTTAAACAAGATAGATAGTCCAGGGCCGGGGAGATGCTATATGGTATCAGAGATGCATGGCAATCCTTTCTTGTTTCTCTGCCTTGCTTTTCATATATGTGCCTCTTCATGATCCAGAATGGCTTTCCTGCTTCTGGTCATTATGTGTACACACAGCAGCACTGATGAAGGAGGCTCTATGCTTCTCTCTAAGGCTGCTTCGCATTAACTGGACACAAATCTTTCTGCTCCCGTGACCTTAATTACATGGCCACGTCCATCTCAAGGGCATCTGGGGAATAAAGTCATCTTTCTGGATATGAATATGCTCAAATAATATATCCTAGCATTAAAGGGGGGAAAAGAAAACTGAATACTGGGGACTATAGTCTCTACTACATCTGAACTACTGCAGGAACTGCATAACAAATTTCTTCTCTCTAGCTCTCTTTCAGGTTCATGTACCACAGCATTGCCTAGTTTTCTTTGAATATTGAAGCCAGTCTGCTGAACATATGTGTTCAACTACTTTGGAAAAACACACAGAGAATAAAACAACACAAAAAATAAATACTTTATCCCAAATAGTCATATAGAAGCAACTTATCATGAAAGAGGATTATAAGAAGAATAGTTTGAAAATGCCTCCTTTTCAACAGGCATTAAAATAGTCTTATATTTTGTGGTAGTAAAAGCAATATTAAGATTTGCATCCTATTATTTAAATAATAAATCTCTCCATCTATACTCTGAAAAATGGTTTTCATATGACATATAAATTTAGGAATAATGTAAGTGTATAATTTTGTCTAAGGTTTTTTTTTAGATAACTACAGGCAGTCATTAGTCAACCATTTTATAACTCTTTCTCTACAGTTATGTCATGAATATTTTCTGTTCACTGCTTTGTATGCCACATGTATTTAGCAAATTGCCAATATATTTTAGGCTTAACTACTATCGAAAAGTTTTGCTTCAAATTTGGCCCTCATTTATTTTAAAGGCATAAAAGTATTGGTATTGGTATTGTGTATAAACACCTACATATTTAATGGCTCATCTTTTCTGGACTCAGAAAACAATGTCTATTAAAGATCACTAAAATTTATTTATATAAAATTCTGGCTATTTATGAGTATAAAAATTTAGGAAGCTATAACTACCTGAAAATATCTGCTTAGAACAATTTAATGTATTCAATTAGTTTCAGTTCTAATAATTTCAGTAAAAAATGCAATGGATTAGACCACCTAGGAAAAATAAAATTATACAAACTAAACAAAAACAGCAAACAAACTAATAAGGTGAAATAAAAGAAAAATAAGAAAATCAGCCTTTAAATCAACTGCTTTGATTGTATTGCCTGTCTTTAGTCTTAATACTACTACGAAACACTTTATTTAATAGACACCAAATCTTTCTCCATGTCAGGCAATGACAGGTTAGGTATTCATAGAATAAAAGGGTGTTATTCATGCCCTCAAGAAGCTTATGATCTATTAGGGAGACACACCCAAATCAACAGGAACACACAAACTAGCTTTTGCCCATATAAGTCAATAGCATTTGAAAGAAGCTGTATAGGCATCCTAGAGAAAATTATGGGCACCCTGAATACAAAAGTGAGGCGGGTGGGTGCTGAGTTTACTCTGCCTGGTGTAGTAGCAGTACTGAGCAGGTCCCTTCACATACTCAGATGAAGACCAGGCCTAGAGGTAAGGTGAGTATGAAATGTTGGCCTCAGGACCACATTTTAACCAAACCCAAAGAAGAAAATACATAGACTCAAAAATATCTCTAGTCATGTTGGCACTAGGTTCCTTGTAAAATCTTTGAGGATATTGAATCGCTGGACTAGTACATTTAAAACTATCAACAGACAGTTTTCATTTCTAATAGAATAATTCTAAGTAGATTTAAGTAAATATTAAGGGATGCCAAGGAAATCTAAAGACCAAAAACACTGAATATTTTTAATCTCAAAGTCTAAAAAAACAATAAAACACACCAATAAAACAGGGGATAAAAGAAAAACGGACCCTTAGAAAAGATTCTGCAACATAAAAACAAATCATTTATAAAATGGAACATATTTTAAAAATATCTACAACAGGAAACACAAATTGAAAGTTTTAACTGATTTAACATTACATCATGTTCTATAAAATTGAATAAATTATGTACATTATGAAATTAAAACACAACTTTAATAAAATATGATTTAGTGGGAAATAAATAGAAAAAGGAACTTGGATGAGAATATAAAGAACCAGGGTCACCTAATAATCTAAAGAAATAAAGGTGAATAGGGGTGGGGCAACCAATTACACAGACTTTACCTGAAAATAGAGAAATTAAAAAATGATGCTTAGGTAGCAGATGAAAGCTATGAAGAATAGAAAACAGCAGCTCAAGATGCAGATCACATTTCTACCCCAAATGAACTGAATAAATGGAGCATATGAAATAATTAGGGACATAATAGCTGAAACTCTTCTTGTCGTGAAAAAAATGTATACATGTAGGTAAATGTATTCACAAGTGGTAGGTATCATAAATAATGAGTTTAACTTGCTTTTGTGAGGTTTTCAAAATTATAGTTCAAAGAAATAATCTTTGATTGATCTAGACAGGTAAAACCAAATATATTTAAAGAAGCAGCAGGAGATTGATCCCAGCTTTTCACGTCCATGTTAAATATTATAAGATCATTGAACAACATATGTAAATTTTACAGTGAACATTTTTAACCAAAATAATCTATAGCCTCCTAAATTGTGGTTTCATATTTGATAACAATAAGGGAAACCCTATAGTGTTAGCTATGGAAATTTTGCTAGTTTGCTTTTTTCCTTTATAAATTAGATGATTTGTCTTATATTAGTGACAAAAGACATTTTATTTATGCAAGGACTAATAAACGATGTCACACATGCATTTCTATTGGAAAATAAGCTTATCAAGGGTTTATTCTAGGTCACTGTATTATTTTTATAGCTGTCATACAATCCCACCAACTTGGGGGCTTAAAGCATCAGAAGTTTGTTGTCTCACAGGTCTGGGGCCAGAAGTGTAAACTGTAGGCATTTGAAGAACTGCACTCGCACTGGAGTCCCAAAGGGAGAATCCTCCGCCTCTTATGGCTTCTGGTGTCCCCAGGAGCCCCTTGGGCTGTATCACTCCAGTCTCTGCCTCCGTCTTGTGGACTTCAACTCTCACGGTCTTCTCCTCTGTCTCCTGTAGGAGCTCATGCAAGCACATTTAGGGTCTACCCAGGTAATCTGGGATGATCTCATCTCGACATCCTAATTGTAACGATATTGCAAAGACCTTTCCCCCCAAATCAGGTCTCTGTACCAGGTACTCGGCATATCTTTTTCAAGTGCAGCATTCAATCCACTACATAAACCAAAAGATTAAATAAAATATGTAATTTAGGAAATATTTTGTTTTACAGCTAGTGAAAATTAAAAATGTTTCCACAAACATGTGCAATGACTCTTGTGTAGCCATAACAATGAGTAGTATTCAGAATTGGTTATAAATGTATTTAATTGATCAGCAACAACTAGCCTTGGTCAACATGCTTTTGTAAGTCAGCCAAACTATGGTAGCTCCTGTCTCCTGGAAGTCAGCCAGTCCAGAAAAACTCTTACCAGGAAACGTGTTTGACTGCCAACCAATGCAAAATATTCTCACCTAAGTAACTACACTTCTAAAGGAGATGTCAACCAGTTTATGTCTCTGAGAGTCCATGAATTATTGAATGCCGAGCTTCCCTAAGACCCTCTATAAGCAGTTTTCTCTGCTCAGGAAAACCATTCCTGATTAGCATAGATTTCCCATACTATAGTTAAAAATAAATTCCACTTTGTATTTTTCCCCCCCCATTGGGAGTCACATTACTTTTGACACTACTATTCTAATCCTTTTACATTTTTATAACGTTCCAAATTGGTGACATGAATGCAATGCTATAAAACATTAAATTTTTATGGCATTGCATTAAACATTATTCACCTTCTTCCTCTCTCTCCATTTTAAATCATGTTGCTTTACTTCTGTCTCTCATAAGTAGCACATGGATTACTTTTCCTATTCTTGTGTTACATAAAATGAAATATTCGTCTAAGAATATTCTTATTTATGTGTTTCAGAAGGTGAAAGCTTTCAAATTAGGCATGCTATTTAATGTATTCTTAAAAATTCTATATTGTTGGATGTATAAGCCAGGGAGAGCTATTTTTTATCCTCATTTTTCCATGATAGTAATGTTACTTCTTAAAATGGAAGAGTTTTTTTTAGTGCGATTCCATTAGAAAAATGTCTAAAAGTGTTGCTCCTCTGACTTTTTCTCAGAACAACCTTTAGGACAATGTTTTCCTTCTCCTCCTCTCTTCCTGCAAGAGGCCTGAGATGGTGTAAAAATGCAGCTTGTGTGATAGGACCCAAATAATCAAAATAGTGATGAGGATGATGATGAAGACAAAAACTACAATGACTTGGGTGAAAAATAAAATGTTATAATCTTTTTTTCTTTAAGTAAATGTCAACTTTGACTTGTGTTTGGAGAAGTATATTGTAAATCTTTAGACAAAAAGCCTATACTCCCGGGTGTCTCCTTTACCTTACAATAAGTTAACTTTTAACCTTAATATATTTAATGCATATATTTTTCAAGACATCTTACTTTATATAATTGCCTGGCAGGTGGAAAGATAATCTTGTTTTTTAAAACTGAAACTTATCAAAGAAAAAAACAGTATAATATTTCTAAGAAAAAAATGTTATTGCTCCATTTTGAACTATACCGTTCTCAATCATACTTTTATTTTCTCTATTATAGCTGTTGCCCCGAGGAATTTTCCAGGTTCATTGAAAATACATTTGTTAAGATTGTCAGAATACAGACCCATAGGCATTGTATACAGTTTCAGGGAATGCTGTTCTGGTTAAGAATACACTTAGAGCCCTAACCGGTTTGGCTCAGTGGATAGAACGCCGGCCTGCGGACTGAAGGTTCGGTTCTGGTCAAAGGCATGTACCTTGGTTGCGGGCACATCCCCAGTAGGGGGTGTGCAAGAGGCAGCTGATGGATGTTTTTCTCTCATATATGTTTCTCTCTATCCCTCTCTCTTCCTCACTGTAAAAAAAAATCAATAAAATATATTTAAAAAAGAAAAAAAAGAATACACTTAGAGGTTCCCGAGGTCTCTTTGTTTGTGTGATACACTGGCAATAAAACTAAAAGCTGGAAATGGTCCCAAGAACTTCACTGTCTGCTGTGCCAAAGTATTAAGGTCAATAGCATTTGTTCTAGAACATGACCTGAACTATGAAGTTAAGATTGAGATCAATTCAGTAGATGATGCCTAATCAGCCCACAATTTCCACAGTTTTACAAATTCTCCCTAGCTTGCCTTTTCCCTCTGTAGTCTAACTTTTGAATTATATTGGCCTTCTTTATAATTTATGATATACAACAATGTAGTTTCATTTATAGTATCAGGGCATAAAACATAAGAAATGATATTTTTTTCCACCTAGAACGAATAATTAAAATTCTCATACACATTAAAAAAAGGAGATGTACATTTTACTATTTTGTATTCCTTTATGTCTCTTAGCACATACATGAGTTCTAATCTGGATAATAATCATGATTCCATCATATAGCAGAGCTTACTGTTTGCCATTAGCTGATAAGTTTCAGTAATGTTTTCACTTAAGAAGTGACAAAAATTGTCAGTCTATATCAGCAAAGAGTCATATTTGTTACTCTGTTCTTTTTATGAATAGAAGACTAAGCTCTGTCCTTGCATGGAAGAATGATAGTATAGTTCTGTTTTCATAGTCAGATTTTGCACTAAACATTTTAGTTACCATCAGTAAAAGCCTTGAGAAATAGGAAATATTATGTGTTATTTCAAAAATATGTGAGAGAGCATTTCATGGTCAGTCATTCTTTTCAGTGTTCTGAGGGAAGAATGGAGATAAATTAGTGCTAAATTTTAATCAGAAAAACAGCAATATGCAAAATGGCAACATTGGAAGGATATGGAGTCATTTTTTTATTTTGTTCTTAGAATTGAGCTAACCATTTTCAGTTTATGCTGAAATACTTTCCAAAAAGCTGTCTTTCTATTTCACATTTATTTTCTATAAAACAGGGATAATAATATTCAACTTGTATAATTGCTCTGAGGTTAAAAGGATATAATACATGCCAAGTGCTTAGAAGAGTATTTCTACCACATCATATTTATATTCCCGTGCTGTCATATTTACAATTATCATTGTTATTTCTGCTACTACTTTTTAAGTCCTTGGTTTCAGTTTAGTTTTCTTGTCAGAGATACTATAGAAAGCATAAGGCATCTCTTTACACCTTGAGGAGCTCAATGACTTGAGAAAGATATCTTATAAATTGTTAATGCATGCCAAAGAGTCATTTAGAAACAGTGCTGTGAAAAGACAGTGAGGAAAGTCACTACATGTTTTAAAGAAGAGATAACTTCAGGAAGAGACATCATTTGGACAAGGTCTTAAATGATGACTGAAAGGTCTTCAGTGAGGGAATGGTATAGGTAGATGCTCAAATTTATGAGAAAGCATGACACATTCACAGTACCAGAGGCAGATGAAACAGCAGCGGTATAGAGTTGAGGATAGGAAATGAGCTTTGTATACATATGACAGATTTCTTGGTGTCAGAAATACAATTAATTCTAGCTACTTAAAAGATAAAGAATTTTATTAGAGAAAATTACGTATAGTATAATCTCTAGGAGGGCCAGGAACAAAGTCTACATTCTATATAGCCAACAGCACAGAGACTGGCAGAAGTTACTGGGATGCATTTGATCCATTTGAGACCTGTTTTTAATGTTTACTTGGGTGGTCAAAACAGTTTCCTTGAGTGGGTCAAGAGTGTCCTTCACTCTGGGCTAGTTCAGCCGTAATATCAGGCACAACTCCTCTGGGATCCCCACTGAATGCCTCAGGTGACCGCTGCTCAGTCTGCACTCTGGCTGGATGGAGAGGAACCTTCTTCATTCTCTGTGTCTGGGAACTGTTTGGCTTCTACCCTCCAGCTAGTCTGCAGTAGCTTTGCAGAATTTGCTGCTATAGATATGCAGTAAACTGCTATGAAAATTCTAAAAGAGACCCTATACAGATTTCTGGGGATATTTTTTATGAATAGCACCCTTGTTTCTGGAACTCTGCCCTACATTGCCCTGTCACTTCAGCTTCACTATGTCCAGTCACCCCCAACTGCAGAATCTGGATGGGACCCTCCTCCCTTGCTTCCCCATCCCAAAATTACTTTCAAGGGAAAAAATAAGGGCCTAATAAGGTTCCTTCATTTTTATCATTCCTGTGTTCATAGCTCTAACTTTACTTGCTGTCAAATCTCTGAACAAATGCATTTGGGGGGTGTTTTTTCTTCAATTTTAATAGTTGTTCACAGGGAGGAATAAGTATGCTTTTCTTACTGCATTATGGCCTAAAATAAAAATTCTTTGGGAAATATTTTGAATTTTCTTTAACCTTAGGTCTAACGAGCACATCAGAGAGAGTGGAGGTATTGCCAAAACCCATTCCATTGACCATCTGCTTCATTTTCCAGGAGTGCTTATTAACATTCTGATTTCTCCACTCTACCCTAATCTAATCAAATCACTAGGAATGGGCCCAAAGTATCTATATTATAAATAAGCTCCCCCAGGGGATTAATAGGTAGAATAAGGATTACAAACCCCTGGAGTTGGATAAAAATATAGTTTTCCTGTATGTGCCATATTAAATGTATATAATCTCTCTATATAAAAGGCTAATATGCAAAGTATCCCCTTGGGAGTTTGTGAGACCGGGAGTTTGATTGCTCACTATGATATGCGCTGACCACCAGGGGGCAGTGTGGAATGAAGGAAGGCCCTGGCCAGCAGCCGGAAGGCCCTGATTGGCCCTGATCGCTGGTGAGGCCTAGGGACCCTACCCATGCACAAATTTCGTGCACTGGGCCTCTAGTTTATTTATAAAAATATCAGAACAATTAATGAACATGGATTTTGAATACCTGAATTGGGGATGCTATAAATCAAAATGCCAGGTGTCTCTTTACTCAATTGATCATTATGGGTTTTAGGTTTCTGTACAATATCACTTTTGGAAATGTTCTAATACAAAAGAAAGTGGCTTTCATGAAAATTTCAATCCACTGTGTGATAAGTGGTCTGACTTGCTCCCATAGAACCGAAAAGTATTATGAGGGAAAAACACATCATGAATTACTATCTGGTTTACATAAGTTGTCCTAACGCTGGCAAGAAATCAAGAGAAAACTGTTAGGTGTTGCTGACAGGTGAGTTTGGGAAGGGGGAGTAATGAAGGGTAATGCTTGAGCAAAAGGCAAAGAAAACAGAATTTGGGGGCTGTGGACGTCAGACATTATTCTTACGCTGTCTGCAGAAGGTCAGAAGGCGTCAGAAATAACCTTGCCTATGATTCATTTGGTTCTTACACTTGTGTAAGTAATATGATGTCATTTTAAATTAAGTGAGACAGATTAATGTTAACTCATCTCTTCCTTTTAAGAAGAAAAATGTAAAGAATGATCCTGAGTAGTACATGAGTAAAATCTGGCTTAGCTCTTTACCTGTATACTCTTATTCAGAATATTGGTTTCTGCAAAAATGTGTTTGGGAAATAGCTCAGGTGACTGCCACCAGAAGCAATACTTCCCAAAACACCTTCCATATATATAATGCAACTGATGTTTCTCTCACATTTATTTTTTCTCTCTCCTTCTTCCTCTCTCTCTCTAAAATCAGTAATAATTAAAAAAAATCCTTGTGTGAGTATTTTAAAAAAAACAAGACAAACAGGTTAAGTGGCCATGTAAAAGGAGGCCAGTTTTTTTTGTTTTGTTTTTGTTTTACGTTGAAAGTGTGTGTTCTCACCTGTTTATTGTGAGCTCTTAGAGCTGTCTGCTGATTTTTTTGAGCCCTTGAAAATGACTTGCACAGAGCACTTTATTTCCACTCTTTTGACCCACTTGCCCCTACCCAGTCTGACATCCATCTGAGGAACATTTAATGTGCAAACCATCCCTCATGAGGCAATTTGATTAAGGGAATGATTGGATCATTACCCAGTCATCTCTGTGGTTAGAGGCAAAAAATTAAACATGTGCCATATTTTCCCTGAGCCAGCTGCATGGTTTGAGAAGCAACATAATTTAAAATAATGCAGAGAGGGATGCTTACAGAAGAGGAAAACATTTATTACAACTTCTTTTTTAGTTTCTCATGTAAAATAATTTAATTTCTACATATTTTAGTTCTGCTTTACCTAAAGAGATATAGACAAAATAGATACTGCTAGTTCTCCCTCTACATCTTCCTATATGGACTAGTCATTCTTTATTTTTACAATTAAATTTTAATTTTAAAATAGTTCTAGACTTATAAAAAAGTTGTAAAGAGAATCTAAAGAGGTCTGTATACCCTGCACTTAGTTTTCTCCATTGTTCAGCATCTTACGTAACTGTGGTTCAGTTATCACAACTAATGAACCAATATTAATGCATCATTGTTGAATAAGTTCCATACTTTCTTTGCCTTGTCTTAGTTTTTACCTAAAGTCCATTTTCTGTCCCAGGATTCCATTCAATTTACCATATTACATTTTTTGTCATGTCCTTGGGCTCATCTAGACTGTGACAATTTTTCAGTCTTTCCTAGTTTTTAATGACTTAGTCATTCGTTTAGAATGAATGATTAATTGACTGATCAAGCAAAAGGCAATAAAATATGAAAAAAATAAAAATAATGTAAATATATTTAAAGGAAAAAATAAATTGATTTTTAAAAAGACTTGAAATATCTTTCGTTGATCTCTAGTATATCAAAACTTGGATTTTTGAAAAAATAGAGACAATGCTTAGTACTCAATTATTTAGGTAGGTTCTGAATTGTCACTTAAAAATGGAATTTTTGGCTACTCTATATGTACCATTCTCACAGTGGTTAAAGGTCTGAAAACACTGTTTTTCCCCCTAACATGGGACTTTCCTGGAACAATGCCATTTATATTAAAAATTCAACTACAAAGCTAGACCTTGATAGATATTGTGTTATTTTGTTTGAGAATAAATTTTTTTATGGAAACAATCAACTAGTATGATATTAACATTCCTGTTAAATGCATATCTCTCTGCCTACTCAGTAGTTGTAGCAACAGGTTGAACCAGAGGGGGAAAAAAATCAAAATGTAATAATCAGTTCTCTATTAACATTTATTTTAATTTAAAGATCTAATATAATGTTGACACCTTAGTAAGAAATGTTGAAATTGATGGCTATGTGATAGAGTTGTTTGTATTTTAACACCATTTACAAAAGTAATGGATGAGTATGTAAAAAGGACTCTGTAGATATAATCAAATGGGGAGAAGGAAACCCAGACAACAGTTGTAATTTCTGCTAATTTCATAGTTTGTTGCAAAACCATCACAGGGAAAAAACTATGAATACTGATATTAGGCCTTATAGTTTTCTTTGATGTTGAGATTCTTCTTCAAATTGAGAACTAATATTATCTTGCTCTTGTGTTTGGTCTCTTGACAAAACATTCTCTGAATCTTCTTTATTATAAATCCCAAATAGGTCTTACAGATCAAACTCTGTGCCATCCTGTTGTTTGTGGATATGGTAAAGATTTAGGCACCAAACTCACCTGGCTTCATGTTCTACTCCAACTATGTAGTAGCTGTTGGTTCATTGGAAACCTCTTTAATCCTATTTAATCTTGATCCCTAATTTGGAGAGTTATATAATGACTATTTAAAAAGGAAATATATTGAATAGTGCATCGCACTAGCTTATCAATACATTCAGATAAACTTGTATATTTGGTCTAAACAGAAAGAAAACAATACTTTATTTTCTTACTCTGTCCACTGATAATCTGTCCACTGTTTATTTAATCTGTTTCCACGATGTGCATTGTATACATATAGAAATCTACAATAGGATTTTAAAACTGATTTTCATTAATGTGTTTGAACAGATTTTCTTTGTCCCCAGAAGCATCACCACAAACACAAATGACAAAGTCCCAAGAAAAAAAGCATACATGCCCCACCCCCTCCCCGCTTGTGTTTGCAAAGCTCGTTTCCATGTAGTCCCTGGTGCATGAATTATAAGGAAATATATCAGTATCATGGAGGAGTACCTTCAAATGTCCATTATTAGCTGGCAAGTTAACTTTTTCCTATTCTCTATCAAGTCTCCACCTCATAGCAACAATTCTCACTTTTCTTTGCAGTGAGAGATCACTGTGGCACAAGCTGATGAATGATACTCAGAGACCTGTTCCCCGAAGTATTTTTGGAAAGAGCATGTGTTCAGCATAGTTGGTGTCAAAAGGTACAGACCACAAATCCAGATTCTCTCCATATGCTTGAAGGTCAGACAGCGGCAGCGAACACTAAAAGAGAGACACCTCTTGTCATTGCTTCTATTTATGATTCCTCCTTTTGAAAATCTCATTTTAGAGTGCTTTTCTGAAGGGAATTTAGAATAAAAAAGTAGAAGGCATTTGTTTTAAAGCGTTTTTCAGGCTAAGCATAGTTTTTGTCCTGTTCGTTGGAGAAAGTTACCTATAAGTCATCATAAGGTTACTTTTGTGTTTTAAAAGGAAACTCTGAACTGCAACTTGATTTAGCTTAAATGAAATATTTAATAATATAATAAATAGTAATATGTAGCTGTGAAGTTTCCACATCTCATTTCCATTTGCCCATTACATCATCACCTTCATATTTTACATTATTTTTATAGGAATCTTTCTGTGTTCATTCAGTTCCTCTTTCTTTATGTTTTTACTTTTAGAAATACCAAACAAAATTGAAAGAGAGGGTGACCAAAACATTTCATGCTGTCATAAGTATAATCTGTGCCTATCTTTGATGTGTCATGTACTCTGATAAGGTGCTAAATTACACAGCTATCTCTTTTATCAGAACCCCAACCCAGATGAAACCCTAAAATATTAATTGATGAAAATTGAAATCTATAAGGCCAAGTCATCTTAAAAATCAAGGCTGTTGTTTCCTTGTCCAGCTTATTACAACATTCAGTGGAAACCATACAATGTCCAAGGATATACAGGTACCAAAAGCACTCAGGAGGGGAATGACTACCAGGTCACTACCTTAGTCTCCTAGTAGTGAATAATTTCCCACCAATAATGAAAATCCTCCTTGTATGGAGGAGGCAGGTGAACATAGCACAATAGCTTGTGAGCATAAAAGCCCTCGGTCACAAAGTGAGGAGCACTATGGGGAGGGAAAGAAGAGATGGAGGAAGTTATAGGTCAACCCTGAGAGGATGAAGCTAATTGCCTTTTAGAAGGTGAAATAGAGTTTGGGATCCACCACTTGCCTTCAAAGTTTTAGAGCTGCAGTCTTCTTCTGCAATACCACATTCCCTATTACCTTATGCCTACTTCTTTCCCACAAAACAGTTTAACTCCCAGTCAGTTTAATTTTCCTGGAGTCCTATTTTAGTGCTTAGAGCAACTCACTCTGTACCTTTTCTTGCTACTCTATTACAGGGGAATTTGCCTCCCATTTGCCTCATCTCCTGGTGAACTTCATTGTCAATTACCCATTCCCACTTCCTGCCTTAGATATCCTATCTAATAAAAGAGACACATGGTAATTGGCATACAACCGCTACCCTTCCCATTGGCTAATCAGGGAGATATGCAAATTAACTGTCAGCCAAGATGGTGGCCGGCAGCCAGGCAGCTTGAAACTAACATGAGGCTTGCTTGCTTCAGTGACGGAGGAAACCAACGTTCCCTGCCTGCCTTGCAGGCCTCTGAGCCTGCAGTTTGAAACATTTTAACAAATAGAGAAGCTAAAAAAAACCCCAGAAACCAGCTTTCAGCGAGCTGGGATCTCAGAGCTGGAGTCAGAGCTGGAGTTATACATTGTTTCGAACCGAAACAAACCAGATACCTACTTTCAGCAGCGGAGGCCTAAGAGCTGGAGCCTCAGAGCTAAAGCTGGCTCAGAATTTAAAAAAGAAAAAGAAAAAAAGGAGCAGTTGGGAGCTTCCGTCACCTGCCAGCCTGAAAACAGCCCTCAGCCCCTCACCCAGGCTGGCCAGGCACCCCAGTGGGGACCCCCACCCTGAAGGGTGTGTGACCAACAACAAACAGCCATCATCCCCTCACCCAGGCTGGCCAAGCACCCCAGTGGGGACCCCCACCCTGAATGGTGTGTGACCAGCTGCAAACGGCCATCATCCCCTCACCCAGGCTGGCCAGGCACCCCAGTGGGGACCCCCACCCTGATCCAGGACACCCTTCAGGGCAAACCAGCCAGTCCCACCCATGCACCAGGCCTCTATCCTATATAGTAAAAGGGTAATATGCCTCCCAGCACCGGGATCAGCGGAGCCGAGAGGCCTCCCAGCACCGGGATCAGCGTGACGGGGGCAGCACCCAAATCCCCTGATCTCTCTGCAGCTCTGTGTGTGACAGGGGGCAGGGCCACAACCTCCCTATCTGCCCTGCTCTGTTTGTGACAGGGGAAGGCGCCCCAACCTCCTGATCAGCCCTGCTCTGTGCCTGATACGGGGGAGCTCCCCAACCTCTGATCGCCCTGCTGCTCTGTGTGTGACAGGGTGCGGCGCCCCAACTTCCCAATCGGCCCTGCTCTGAGCCCGACCAGGAGCTGCACCTAGGGATTGGGCCTGCCCTCTGCCACCTGGGAGCAGGCCTAAGCCAGCAGGTCATTATCTCGCGAGGGGTCCCAGACTGTGAGAGGGCACACGCCGGGCTGAGGGACCCCCCTTCCCCCCGAGTGCACAAATTTTTGTGCACCGGGCCTCTAGTCCTATATAATAAAATAGAAAGGTAAATTTACCATCCCTCCGCTATGCTCACCAGCCAATCAGGAGTGAGTATGCAAATTAACTCAACAAAGGTGGTGGATTAATTTGCATACACAGGCACCAGGTGGAGAGCAGTGTGGGAGAGCCAGAGGCTTGGGGGGATGTGACTCCCTCGGTCGCTCCCAGCAGTGCAGGGAGCATCAGGAATTCTGGGGATAGTAGTTTTGGTGGCAGCCCCAGGAATGGAAGCAGAAGCTCAGAGCACGGGGAGCACCAGGAATGCTGGGAATTGTAGTTCTGGTGGCAGATGGATCACCTAGGGTGATGGCGCACCTTTTGAGCTAGGCATGTCAGCATTTTGAAAACCCTAACTTAACTCTGGTGCTGTGTCACATATAGAATTTTTTTGATATTTGCAACCATAGTAAAACAAAGATTTATATTTTTGATATTTATTTTATATATTTAAATGCCATTTAACAAAGATAAATCAAAAAAATGAGTTCGCGTGCCACCTCTGACACGCGTGTCATAGGTTCACCATCACTGTCCTAGACACTAGAGCAAAGTGAGCCTGAAGCAAGTTTCTGTTGTGGTGGGGGATGGAGGGAAAGCAAAGGTGAGAGACATAAGTAAAATCAGAGTGTCTAGGAAAAATTAAAGGGAAGATATCCTAAAACTTCCAGAAAATCTCCAGCAATGAAGCAAAGAAAAAAAAAGCCTCTATTATTCTGTGAGCAACAAACCAAACTGCTTTGGGGTCTCAGACAATTTGCTCATATGGTTGCAAAGACAGACAGAAACTCCTGGTTTGGAGGGGGCTCCCCAGAGGGCTCCCAGATTGGAGATGGTGCAGGTTGGGCAGAGGGACCCCCCCCCCCCACCCCTCAGTGCATGAATGTCATGCACCAGGCCTCTAGTGTCTTATAAAACCAAATATAATGCAAATATACTTTCCATTTTCCAGAGGGAAAAAAATACAATGCATTTGTTCACTTTTGTCTAAAAGAGTAGGAGATGTGTCCATCTGGGATGAAAATAAAGGAAAGCATTGTATAAAGTACAAGGATCTGGCTGAAATGCAATATAGCCAGCCCAGGGCACTCCCTTTAGCTAGGTGACTCAGATGCATGGTGACTACCTTGTGCCACTTCATGATCATTAAATAGCCTCAAATAGAGTTCAGATGAAAGCAACACAACTGCTCCTCAAGATCCTCCGTGGACCAAATCTACCAAAAATTTAGACTTTTCCCCCGAAGTTAAAATTCCCTAATTCCCCAGTGTCCCCTAATTGGCTGCCCTTGCCCTGATTTTTTTTTTTTAATCACCTGTCTGATACTCTCCCCATCAGTCTATCCATACTTCCAGGCATAAACTTTCTTGGTCAAAGCTATCTATACTGACACAACAGCCTTGCATGAAATTACACATTATAAAATATATATCAATATGAGCTGGTTTACAGGAAAAGACAGAAATATATAGATAAGAAAATGAAAGTAACCCTCTTACCAGTCCACAGTTTCTTGGTTAGTCAAAGACAGGGGTCCTCAAACTACGGCCCACGGACCACATGCAAATACAAATACAGTGGGGCCTTGACTTACGAGTTTAATTCGTTCCGAGACCGAGCTCGTTAACTCAAATTACTCTATCAACTCAATGCAACAAATCGGCCGAGAGACAGCTGGTATCTCAAAAAACTCATTAGTCGGGACACTCGTAAGTCAAGGCCCCACTGTACTGTATTTATTCCCATTTTGTTTTTTCACTTCAAAATAAGATATGTGCAGTGTGCATAGGAATTTGTTCATAGTTTTTTTTTTAAAACTATAGTCTGGCCCTCCAACGGTCTGAGGGACAGTGAACTGGCCCCCTGTTTAAAAAGTTTGAGGACCCCTGCTCAAAGGTAACTAAAATATACATTAAATGTGTATATTTCTAAACATGAAAAAACATTTAAATATTTACATTACCCATATACATTGCATTACTATTTAAAAATTAAATAATTTCATAGTTAGGTGCTTTTTAATATTAAGACCAAATCTTGAATATTTATATATATATATATATATATATATATATATATATATATATATATATATATATATAATTTTTTGTCTGTTGCATAATATACTATAGTATCAACATTATGCAAACCTTAATTTGTGAACATTTTTAGTATATTTTAAATATTTTTATATTAAAAATAAAGATGCAAAAAACATTCACCTTTTGGTCAACATATATAACATTGTTAAAACTGATTTACCAAAGTGAACTTGCCAAATCATTGCATTTGTGCTCTTTGTAAAGATTGACAATGTTCAGTGACAGGAAAATGTGAAAATTGCAATTTACTATTAGTTGAATTTCAGTTTTTGGTTTGTAATTTAACAATGTCTACAGTATTTTATAATATGTAAAGATATTATTAAATTGCAAATCAAAAAATACTGTAGACATCGTTAAATTACAAACCAAAAACTGAAATTCAACTAATAGTAAATTGCAATTTTTGCACATTTTCCTGTCACTGAACATTGCCAATCTTTCCATTTCAATGTTACTTTAGTTAAAATTAAAGGCCAAAAATATATCTTAGTGTTTCAAAATGCATTTCTGAGATTATTCATAAATATTTGCTGAATGAATGAATGAATGAGTAGGGTATTTGTAGAAATTAAATGAGGTAGTGTGCTTGAAACCCACTTAAAAATAGGAATAATTGCTGAAACCGGTTTGGCTCAGTGGATAGAGCGTCAGCCTGCGGACTGAAAGGTCCCGGGTTCGATTCCGGTCAAGGGCATGTGCCTGGGTTGCAGGCACATCCCCAGTGGGAGATGTGCAGGAGGCAGCTGATTGATGTTTCTAACTCTCTATCTCTCTCCCTTCCTCTCTGTAAAAAATCAATAAAATATATTTTTAAAAAATAGGAATAATTTTGCTCTAATTCATTGTTTACATGAACAAATTACCATGTTTAAAATACTGGTGAGATAGCCAGGTTTTGCCATTTTTTCCCTTAATAATTAGGCATATCAGAAGAATTCCCTGTTGGGAAGAGGGAAATGAAATCACAAAATTCCTAGTCTTCTTCTCCAGGTTTGGGGGTGGGAGGAGAGAGAGAGAGAGAGAGAGAGAGAGAGAGAGAGAGAGAGACACCATCCAGGATTTCCGGCATCCACTGGGAGTCTTGGAATGTATCCCTTGCAGACAAGGTGAGGCTAGTGTACTAGATTCCACTAACACTTCTAAGAAAAGGGGGGGCGGGGGCTGGGGCGAAGGGGATCTCATCAGTTTTAAACATACATAGGTACACAATGAGGATAATAATAAAACAAAAACACAACTCCCAGGAACTGAACACCGTTGTGATAAATAAATATGGTTATAATCTGGATTCAGATCAGAATAGAAACCTGCCTTCAAAGCGGAGATTGATGTCTGAATCTTGAAGTCATTCGGAGGAGGAAGGTTCATCCAGGTACTCATGTTAGAGTCAGGTCACACAAAAGGGATGGTGTTCAAAGTCAAGCAGCAGGTGTGCAAACCAAAATGCAAGGTAGTTTTTCAAGAACTGAGCGAACAGGAACCCAGCAAGCACTGTGCAGAAACCGAATGAGCATGACAAACGAAGCAGAGAAATAGACATGAGGCACTGGTAACAGGAAGAACACTGACAAGTGAGGCAGAGCATTGCCTGGGGCTTTGGACTCGTGTGGTTTCTGTTGTGGGAGGAATCATTCCAGCCTGGCTAGTCTTGGATGTGACCATAATGGGAAGACCTGTTTGGGGCTGCGTGGATGTGGGCAGAAGCAGGGAGGGTTTGACATCAAACAGATCACACTATATTGCTCAAAAAGGCCTCTATGAGGCTCTCACAAAGTTGGATTTTTCAAAACTTTCTTTACTTCTGCTGATCTAGGACTGACCTGCTGCACAACTTGAAAATAGATATTCTTAAATTAATGTCATAGAACACTTTGAACTCATGTATATGTAGAGGTAAAAGGAAACTGAGAAAAAGATCAACAAATGTGACTACATCAAGCTATAAAGCTTTTGTACAGGAAAAAAGAAAAAAACAACAACAACAACAAAAAACATCAATGAAATTGAAAAGAGACCCCACTGTATGGGGAAACATGTTCACCAATGATACATCCATTGAGGGGTTAATTTCTAAAATATATAATGAACTTAGACAACTCAACACTAGGAAGACAAGCATTTCAATTTAAAAAAAAAAAAATGGGCAAAGGACCTGAATAGACACTTCTCCAAAAAAAAACATACAGACAGCCAATAGACATATGAAAAAATGCTCAAGGTAACTAATCATCAGAGAGATGAAATTAAAGCTATAATGACATATCACTTCACGTCTTTCAGAATGGCTACTATTTTAAAAAAACATATTTTTTTTATTGATTCCAGAGAGGAAGAGAGAAGGAGAGATGGAAACATCAATGATGAGGGAGGATCATTGATTGGCTGCCTTGTTAAAGAAAAACTGGAGAAGAACCAAGCAATGCTTAGAGAGATGGAGTTACATTTATTATTGCGCATGGGCCCAGGGGAAATGTCTCTCAAATTCTGGGAGAAATCACACAGGAAGTTCCCCGTATTTATACCATTCCACCTCCTTTGTCTCCAAAATATGGGTTTTTTCCGGTTCCCTTTGCTTAGCCTGACGCCAGCACTGATAAGTTCATCTGGAGAAGGTTTAAAGGCCTCTCTGAAATGGGAGTAGCCTTATTTTCCTTATTATTTAAGCCAGCAAGCATTTACAGAATCCAGAAATAGCAGGGTTAAAATTTCAAACAGCAGTTTTTATATAAGCTGGATGCTTCAGCCTCCGGCATGCCCAACACTGGGGATTGAGCCCACAACCCAGGCATGTGCCCTTGACTGGCATCAACCCCAGGACCCTTCATTTCACAGGCTGATGCTCTATTTACTGAGACAAATCAAGTAGGGCTTACCACCCCATTTGGTAAATATATCTTTCCACTGAGCCAAACTGTCTAGGACAGCTACTATTTATTAAATATATATATATATATAGTTGATTCCAGAGAGGAAGGCAGAGAGAGAATGTGGGGCCCTGTCTTAAGAATACACTGGATGTTCAAGGCCATTCTAAGCATGGGCCTAATCAGGGTGCTCAAGGCCAAGATACTTTTATGCAGGTGCAAGTCACTGCAAGCCTTACATTGTGCAGATGTGCCCTTCTATAGCCAAAATATGATTGAAGTAACTATTGGCATGAAGCCTTCTTTGTCTAAGGATTAATATACAGGATACAGACCAGCCAGTCTAAAGGAGGTTGAAAAGGAAGCTGGAGAGATGGAGCTGAGAGCTGGTACTTCTACAATGTATAGCTAAGTGCTCATGGAGAGCTCAGATACAGCTACCATGTTAACCAGCCAGTGAGGTGGCCAAGGAGAGACAGGAGAAGCAGCTGAGCCAGAGAGGCTACTGAAGCTGTAGCTCTAAGGGAGAGTTCAGGTACTATTGCTATGCAAAACTATAGGTTTAGAGGCAGCTTGTGGCATTTCAGGTATGTCTTTACCAGCCGGTGAACAGTTGCCTATATGGAATTTCTGTGAAAGACTGTTGTCTGATGGCTAGATGGCCACTGGCTTCTGCAATAAAGACTCATTCTTTTACACACACAACTTCTCATGGCTTCTCTGTCTAAGACCCAACATCCAAGGAGGTCCAGCCCTAGCAAAGGGGCTCGGACCCACCACCTGTAACTGGTGAGCAGAGAATAAAGGAGAAACTTGGACTAAGTTCCCAACAGTTAGTCCAGTGGGCGGGGCTCAAGAAGGAACCTGCCCTGCAGTAGTCAGAAAGAATTTAGAAGAATATATGGACTCAGAACAACTCAGAGCACCAGTGCTGAGCAGAGCTCCTGCTGTGCTCTGACAGAGAGAGAGAAATATCAGTGATGCGAGAGAATCATTGATTCACTGCCTCCTACAAGCCCCCTACTAAGGATTGAACCCACAACCTGGACATGTGCCCTTGACTGGAATCAAACCTAGGACCTTTCAGTCTGTAGGTTGATTCTCTATCCACTGAGCCAAACTGGCTAGGGCAGAATGGATACTGTTAATAAATCAACAACAACAAAAGTGCTGGCAAGGATGTGATGAAATGGGAACCATAGTGCACTGCTGGTAGGAGTGCAGACTGATGAAGCCACTGTGGAAGACATGGAGTTTCCTCAAAAAAATTAAAACTGGAACTGCCTTTTGACCCAGTGATCCCAATTCTGGGAATATATCTTAAGAAACCTGAAACACCAATCAGAAAAAATATATGCACCTTTATGTTCATAGCTGCACTATTTACAATAGTGAAGATCTGGAAACAGCCCAAGTGCTCATCAGCAAATTAGTGCATACAAAAGCTGTGGTACATTTACACAATTGAATACTATGCAGCTGTAAAAAAGAAGGAAATCCTAACTCTTATGACAGCATGGATGGACCTGGAGAGTATTATGCTAAGGAAAATTATCAGAGAAAGATAAATACCATATGATCTCACTCATATGTGGAATCTATGTTAAAAAAATAAAGTGACTAACAAAATGCAACCAGAAGCATGGATACATGGAAGAGATTTGAGGGAGCCGCATAGGAAGGGTTTGAGGGTGATTGGATAAAGAAGTTGAAGGAATTAGTAAAAAGAACATACATGCATACCCCAGTAGTATGGTCAAAGCCAAGAGAAAGGGAAGGTGAGGGTAGGTGGAGGTGGGCAAAGTGGGGTGGGGGAAATGGGGGAAGTAGGCAATAATGTCAACATTAAAATTTTTAAATAATAAATAGATGCCTCTTTGAGAACTTTTTATATTATTCATTTATGTAATGCTAATGAACCCTGTAAGTTAGATTACATGTACGGTATCCTTACTTCCCAAATTTAGAAAATAAGGGGCAAAAATGTTAAGTACCTTCCCAGAGTCACTCAGCTAGAAAGCAGTTGAGCTGAGATTCAAGTGCAGAACTCAGGCAGGAGAGCAGCAGGATCAAAGGAAGTGCAACAAGCGTGAAGTTTCAGGGAACAAGACATAAGGCCAAGGCCATGGGAGCAGAGTATAGGATGGGCAGAATGCCAGGTGCCCATACAGAACTCTTTCTTTAAAAAACTTCATGGAATTAGCTGTTTCCTTATTTTTGCTTTTAGATCCCTACATTTGAAGAAATTAAACTGATAAGTGACATATTTTGATAGCTTTAAATGAGCATGAGTGAGTCCTCTGTCCTGTGAACGTCATACTTACAGTTTCATCTTGCATCCCTCCAAAAGATAGTCTTTATAGATAACTCCCGGAGAACTTTAGTCTTGATTTCCTTTGAATATTTATCATTGAAAGCTCACTCATCTCAAATTATCTTATCTCAAACTTGACATTATTTGATCTTCCAAATCAGTTCATTACAACAGACCCTCCTCTGTGATATCATTATTGTTTATTACAGAACAGGAGGTCCTGTTATTTTATTTTAATGTTTTCTCTTTCTCCAGTCTCTTCTATCTCATCATCATTTAATCATGCCTTTTTATTCTTCTGAAATATTTTTGCATCATTGATTCTTCCAAATGCAGGTTATGAAAATGTGGCTTCTAGGTCTGCCCTGTAGTTAGTCTTTGTGCCAAGTCTTTCCCTTGCCTTCTGAGTTCATCCTGTATCTTCCTTCCAGAATCATCTAACCTAGTGGTCATTTGCTCCGGCACTATATATAAGGGGTGGGCATAGTGGGCTTAGAGTTGTCTATATGGAAAATAATATAATAATTAATAAATAATAATACAAGAATAAACTCTTTTGTGTACTCACAAATGTAAAACTACTTTTTCTAATCCCTATATTTATATTGACACACTGAAAATAAATGTCCTAATTAATATTCCTTGACCCTAAGCTTTTACATATTAATAATACTATCTATATCAAAGCATAAATTATGCTCATCATTATCATAATACTGAGATTGCTCATGTATAAAAATGGAGGTAGAAAAACAATGTTAACTTTAAGGATTAAAATCATTGGCTTGAGAATACTTCATAAGTAATAAATCAGCAAAAAGGATAGTTATTATTGAGGGTTTGAAATAGGTCAATCCTTTCAGGCAGATATTGATTACTATCTTGGCATCTATCCTCCCCCTTCCCACCCAACTACACAAATGATCTCTGATGGCAGAGCCTCTCTCAAGAGGCTGGAAGTCCCTGGTTCATTTTTTCCCAGCTTCCCTTGCAGCCAGGGCATATGCACATGATACAATCCTGGTCAGTGGAACTGGAAAGAAAATCTGCAAGAGGAAGACATTTCTGGAAAGTTGTTTTTGCATCTTTTTTTTTTTTCCTCAACAAAAAAAAAGAAATGTGCAAAGATAATACAACCCAGCTCCTTTTTCTTTCTTTCTTTCTTTCTTTCTTTTTTTCCCCCTGTCTTGATGGTGTGTCAGGATGTGATAGTTAGAACTGTGGTATTCTCTTGAGAGTAGTAGAATGGAACCAAGGATGAAATTTGGTCCCTGAGGATATTTGTTATCTTATATCAACCCCCTTACTGCCCAGTGAGACTGCTTTTAACATTGGAAAATGTATGTCCTTGCAGTTTTTAATACTTAAATAAATATTCTTTTCCTTGTAGTTGAAAACTTCCTGTGCAATACATATTTCTATTGCATTCTTCATATGCCCACCCCTGTTTGATACATTTAATAAATTATAGTTGCTTGCTTGTTAATTATTCTTTAAGATGTTTCTTCGTGAAATAATAGAACTATCGACATTCTCCTTGGAAAGGCTGAAAAGAAGAGTTATGTAAGGTGAGAAACTGTTAACAACTTGACTGACGTAAACATGTTCATTAGTAGAACTCCACAGGATTAAGGCTGAAAACCACAACATTCATAACTATAGGCAATAAAGCACTTCAATAAAACATAAAATTGTGATATAGCATCATACTTCCCAACTGTAAAATTCCATAGCTTCATGCCTAATATTTCTCACTGCCTCATTATTAATACTGTTCAAAATTTTTCTACTTGTTTTCACTCCCAATGGAGTGTCACTGTATTATAAATTAAATTCAGAAACAATGATCAGGATCATTTTAGAAATACTAAAGCACCTGAGTGAATAAATAGCCCATGATGTTCCTGAAGAATAGTCCTTAGAAAATGTAGTGCCTATTATTAAAAACTTGTGTCATCAAAAGAAAACTACTTTGTCAGCCCCTGAAAATGTTTCACAGTCTATGACTCTAATAAAAATAGCATCAAATACATTTTACCAGGTAGGAAATCATATCTAAAGTGCTGCTTCTCAATATTTTAAAGGCCTGCTTTTTAGCTCTCATCAAAATGTGAAATGATTATTTGACTATTCAAGAAAAGACCTCATATGATTGCACCAAATTTGGTTAAGTTGCTTGTAGAAAAGCTGATACTGTGGCTAAAATAATTATACCAATGACAAAGCTGCTTAGAAGCACAGAGGTAGTCTACATTATCTGGCCACACTGAAGTTTCAATTTGCAAACACAGCTGGAGACCTTTGAAAGCAACTTCCAAATGTCAGAACAGAGCTTCTTCCGGGTTTTGAACAGCCCCTGTCAAACTGACAACAGGAAACAGACACTACCCGGTGGGAAACTGAGTTTGTTTCTTATCTCGTAGCTGCCAGTTTCAGTAGTTTTATAACCCAGGACAGAGGCTTATAATTTCTGGGTTTTGAGATTCTGCTGAATCTCTTTAGCGCAGGGAGTCTCTTTCTCTAACTATAAACATTATTCGAGAAACTCCTTAGCATGCAGAGATCTGGGACTGGACTTCAAAGATTTGAATAATTACACTGGAGGTAAAACCCAGGTGTCTGAATTTTTAAAACTTCTGTACTAATAAACTTTATTTTTAGAGTACTTTTAGGTTCACAGCAAAATTGAGAGAAAAGTAAAGAGATTTCTCATGTAACCCTTGTCCTAATCATCCACAACCTCCCGAACTATCAGTATCCTGCACCAGAGTGGTCCATTTGTTAGACTCGGTGAGCTTACATTGAACCATTATTAATACCCAAAGTCCATAATTTTCAATAAGGTTCACTCTTAGTGTTATCCATTCCATGAGTTTGGGGCAAATTTATAATGGCATACATCCATGACAGAATAGACTTACTGCCCTAGAAATCCTCTGTACTCATCCCTCCTGCCCAGCCCCCACAGACAACCACTAGTCTGTTTAAAGTATCCATGGTTTTGCCTAACCAAAATGTCATATAGTTGCAATCATACAGTGTGCATGATTCTTTTTAAAATTGGCTTCTTTTATTTACTTATATGCACTGTGATCTCTTCTTGGATTGTTGATCCCTTTAGCATTATGTAAGGCCTTTCTTTATTCCTGATAACATTTCCTTGCTCTATAGTCTGCTCTGTCTGAAATTAAAATATTTACACCCACTTTCTTTGGATTAGTTTATTTTTCTCAACCTCTTTACTTTCAATTTACATGTATCTTTATATTTAAAGTGAATTTCTTATAGACATACATAGTTGGGTCTTATTTTTTTTATTTGCCCCAACAATCTCTGTTTTTTCCATTGTTATTTAGATCATTGGTGTTTAGGTGCTTATTGATATTGTTGTATAATATTTACCACATTTGTTACTGTTATCTATTTGTTGCCCTTGTTCTTTGTTACTGTTTTTGTTTGTCTCAAAATATTGTCTAACTTCCCTTTTGACTTCTTCTTTGTCCCTTTGGTTATTCATTAGTGTATTGTATAATCTTGTCATATTTGTAAATTTTTCCGTTTTCCTTTGCTATTAATTTCTAGTTCATTTCATTATAGTCAGAAAATCTGCTTGTATTATTTGTCTTATTTTTTAAAAAAATTGCTTTGTCATCGTATGTGATCTACCCTAGAGACTGTTACACGTGTGCTTGAGAAGAATGTGCATTTTTTTTTTGCTGTTGGGTGGAAAGTTCTACATATGTCTATTACTTTCATTTGTTCTATCCCAGTAGTCGGCAAACTCATTAGTCAACAGAGCCAAATATCAACAGTACAATGATTGAAATTTCTTTTGAGAGCCAAATTTTTTAAACTTAAACTATCTAGGTAGGTACATTGTTATTAATTTAATTAGGGTACTCCTAAGCTGGCCTTTGCTAAAAACGTCCTCAATCTGATTGAGGTACGTTCACTGAGGTCGACCCCTTCCAACTCTCCCATTCACACTCGTCTTGTATATTTGTTTCGTCTATCTCCTTTCCGAAAACCGACTTCTGCACATGGGCCATGAAGTTTCAGATGCACAGTGCGCGCCCACACGTGGTATTTTGTGGAAGAGCCACACTAAAGGGGCCAAAGAGCCACATGTTGCTCACAAGCTGCGGTTTGCCGACCACTGGTCTATCCTGTTGTTCATATCTGTTGTTTCCTTGTGATATTCTAGCTTGATGTTCTATTCATTATTAACAATAGGGTATTGAAGTCTTCTTCTATTATTGTATTGATTTCTATTTATCTCTTTAGTTCTATCAATGTTTGTTTTACATATCTGTAGGTACTCTAATGTTTGATGCATATGTATTTATTATTGTCATATCTTTCTGATGAATTGACCCTTTTATCTTTATATAATGTCATTCTTTGCTTATTGTGACAGATTTGAACTTAAAGTCTATTTTATCTGATGTAAGTATAGCCACTCTGCTCTCTTTTGGCTACCATTTACATGGAATATAGTTTGCGATCTCTTACCTTTCAGCTGTTGTTTGTCATTAAGTCTATAGGGAGTCTCTTGTAGACAACATATACTTTGATCTTGTTTTTATATTTATTCAGCTACTCATTTTTGGTGGCATAGTTTAGTTCATTTACAAGTTAAAGAAATTATTGATAAGGAAGGATTTGCTATTGCCATTTTTTACTATTTGCCTTATAGCTATTTTGTCCCTCTTTTATACTCTTGATATTCTTTTTTAAAAAATATATATTTTATTGATTTTTTACAGAGGAGGGGAGAGGGATAGGAGTTAGAAACATTGATGAGAGAGAAACAACGATCAGCTGCCTCCTGCACACTCCCTACTGGGGATGTGCTCACAACCAAGGTACATGCCCTTGACTGGAATCGAACCTGGAACCCTTAAGTTGGCAGGCCAATGTTTATCCACTGAGCCAAAACAGTTAGGGCTACTCTTGATATTCTTTTTTATTTTTTTAATTAATTTTTTTTATTTTTAATTTTTTTAAATTTTGTTGTATTGCTGAAAGCATTACAAAGAGTATTATATATGTCTCCTTCCGCCCCCTTTGACATTCCCCCAGCCTCCCCTACCCCCAGTGTCTATGTCCATTGGTTATGCTTATATGCATGCATACAAGTCCTTCGGTTGATCTCTTCCCCGACCCCTCCTGCCCCCCAACCCTCCCCAGCCTTCCCGCTGTAGTTTGACAGTCTGTTCGAGGCAGTTCTGCCTCTGTATCTATTTTTGTTCATCAGTTTATAATGGTCTTTATTATCCATAAATGAATGAGATCATGTGGTATTTTTCTTTCATTGACTGGCTTATTTCAAATAACATAATGCTCTCCGGTTCCATCCATGCCATTGAAAATGGTAAGAATTCCTTCTTTTTTTACAGCAGCATAGTATTCCATTATGTAGATGTACCACAGTTTTCTAATCCACTCATCTGCTGATGGGCACTTAGGCTGTTTCCAGATCCTCGCTATGGTAAATTGTGCTGCTATGAACATATGGATGCATTTATCCTTTCTGATTGGTGTTTCTGGTTTCTTGGAATATATTCCTAGAAATGGGATCACTGGGTCAAATGAGAGTTCCATTTTTAGTTTTTTGAGGAAACCCCATACTGTCTTCCATAGTGGCTGCACCAGTCTGCATTCCCACCAGCAGTGCACGAGTGTTCCTTTTTCTCCACATCCTCTCCAGCACTTGTCATTTGTTGATTTGTTGATGATAGCCATTCTGACAGGTGTGAGATGGTACCTCATTGTTGTTTTGATTTGCATCTCTCGGATGATTAGTGACTTTGAGCATGTTTTCGAATGTCTTTCGGCCTTCTGTATGTCCTCTTTTGAAAAGTGTCTGTATAGGTCCGTTGCCCATTTTTTGATTGGATTGTTTATCTTCCTTTTGTTAAGTTGTATGAGTTCCCTATAAATGTTGGAGATTAAATCCTTATCAATGATTACATTGGCAAATATGTTCTCCCATGCAGTGGGCTTTCTTGTTGTTTTGTTGATGGTTTCTTTTGCTGTGCAGAAGCTTTTTATTTTGATGTAGTCCCATTTGTTTATTTTCTCTTTAGTTTTCAATGCCTTAGGAGCAGTATCAGTGAAGAAATGGCTTCGGCATATGTCTGAGATTTTGTTGCCTTTGGATTCCTCTAGTATTTTTATGGTTTCCCGTCTTACATTTAAGTCCTTTAGCCATTTTGAGTTTATTTTTGTGTATGGTATAAGTTGGTGGTCTAGTTTCATTTTTTGCATGTTTCTGTCCAATTTTCCTAACACCATTTATTGAAGAGACTGTCTTGACTCCATTGTATGTTCTTGCCTCCTTTGTCAAATATTAATTGAGCATATTGGTTCAGGTCGATTTCTGGGTTCTCTATTCTATTCCATTGATCTATATGTCTGTTCTTGTGCCAGTACCAGGCAGTTTTGAGAACAGTGGCTTTGTAATACATCTTGATATCTGGTATTGAGATCCACCTACTTTGTTCTTCTTTCTCAGGATTGCTGCAGCTATTCGGGGTCGTTTTTTATTCCAGATGAATTTTTGGAGAGTTCGTTCTAGGTCTGTGAAATATGCCATTGGTGTTTTAATGGGAAGTGTGTTGAATTTATAGATTGCTTTGGATAGTATGGACATTTTAATGATGTTGATTCTACCAATCCATGAACATGGTATGTTCTTCCATCTGTTTATGTCTTCCTCTATCTTTTTTTTCAATGTCCTGTAGTTTTCTGAGTAGAGGTCTTTTACCTCTTTAGTTAAGTTTATTCCTAGGTATCTTAGTTTTTTTGGTGTGATGGTAAATGGGATTGTTTTTTTAGTCTCTCTTTCTGCAAGTTCACTATTGGTGTATAGAAATGCCTCAGATTTCTTAGGGTTAATTTTGTATCCTGCTACATTACCGAATTCATTTATCAAATCTAATAGTTTTTTGATGGAGTCTTTAGGGTTTTTTATGTACAATATCATGTCATCTGCGGATAAGGACAATTTTATTTCTTCTTTTCCAATTTGGATGCCTTTTATTTCTTCTTCTTGTCTAATTGCAATGGCTAGTACTTCCAGTACTATGTCAAATAGGAGTGGTGAGAGTGGGCATCCCTGTCTTGTTCCTGTTTTTAAGGGAAATGGTTTTAGTTTTTGCCCATTGAGTATGATGTTGGCTGTGGGTTTGTCATATATGGCTTTTATTATGTTGATGTATGATCCTTCTATTCCCACCTTGCTGAGAGTTTTTATCAAAAATGGGTGTTGAATTTTGTCAAATGCTTTTTCTGCATCAATTGATATGACTATGTGTTTTTTTTCTCTCAATTTGTTTATGTGATGTATCATGCTTATTGATTTGCGGATATTGTATCATCCTTGCATCCCTGGGATAAATCCTACTTGGTCATGGTGTATGATCTTTCTAATGTACTGCTGGATCCGATTTGCTAAGATTTTGTTGAGGATTTTGGCATCTATGTTCATGAGGGATATTGGCCTGTAATTCTCTTTCATTGTGTTGTCTTTATCTGGTTTTGGTATGAGGGTGATGCTGGCTTCATAGAATGAGCTTGGAAGTGTTCCTTCCTTTTGAATTATTTTGAATAGTCTGAGAAGGATAGGTTTTAGTTCTTCCTTGAATTTTTGGTAAAACTCCCCTGTGAAGCTGTCTGGCCCTTGGCTTTTGTTTGCTGGAAGCTTTTTGATGACTGCTCCAATTTTTTCCATAGTTATTGGCTTATTGAGATTTTTAGATTCTTCCTGATTGAGTTTTGGAATGTTGTATTTTTGTAGGAATATGTCCATTTCCTCCAGGTTGTCTAGTTTGTTGGAGTAGAGCTGTCCATAGTATTTTTTAACAATCATTTGTATTACTCTTGATATTCTTGATTGTGTTTCTTTTGCATTGATATTCTTTGATTCATTGCCTTTTTCTTTTGTGTAACCTCTAGCAGTACATTCTTTTTAGTTACCGTGGAATCTATATAAAATATCACAGTTATGACAATGTATTTTAAGCTGATACCAAGTTACTTTCAATTGCATTAAAAAATTGAATGTACATCATTCCTTCCACATTTTATGCTACTAATGTCTTAATTTACTTCCTATATTGTGCACTTATTAATAATTTAATATAGTTATTTTTAATACTTTTTTGTTTTTTAACTTCCACATTAGTATTAAACATGATTTTCCCATGTTTAATCCTAATGTGTTATTGCTGTATTCTATATTTGTCTATATATTTACCTTTAACAGTGAGTTTTACAATTTCATGTGGTTTTATGTAATTAGTATTTTTTGTTTAAACTTGAAGAGCCTCTATTAGCAATTCCTGTAAGGCAAATCTAGTGGCGATTAAATTATTCAGCTTTTCTTTGTCTTGATTAGTATCTTTGATTTTTTTTTTGGAAAGACTATTCTGCAGGCTATGTTATTATTGTTTTGGTACATTTTAATTTGTTTGTTTGTTTATTTCCCACCAGCACTTTAAAAATATCCTCCCACTCCCATCTGGCTTGTAATATTTCCACTGAGAAATTCACTGATAGTCTTGTATGGATTTCCTTGTACATGACAAGTCTCTTTTATCTTATTCAGTTAAAAATTCTCTGTCTTTGACCTTAGACAATTTTATTATGTATCTCAATGTGGGGTTATTTTGGTTCATCATATCTGTGGTTCTGGCTTATAGACCTTGATGTCTATTTCCTTCCCCACAATGGGAGATTTTTCAGCCATATTTCTTTGAATAAGCTTTTTGCCTCTTCCCTTCTTCTCCTTCTGTGACTCCCATAATGCATATATCAGTGTGTCTGATGGTATCCCACAAATTCCTTACGTTTCTTCACTCTCTTTAATTTTTTTTTTCTAATGGGTGATTTCCAGTGACTTCTCTTTGAGTTTGCTGATTATTTCTTTTGCTTGATTTAGCCTTCTGCAGAACCCCTCTAGTGAATTTTTCAGTTTAATTATTGTATTCTCATCAGCTCCAATATTTTTGGTATTTTTAATATTTTCTATCTTTGTTGACATTCTCACTTTGTTCAGGCATTATTCTCCTGATCTCTTTGACCATTTTATGATTTATTTGAATTCTCTGTCAGTTAATCATATATCTTCATCTCATTAGTGTTGGTTTCTGCAGATTTATCCTGGTCTTTTATTTGGAACCTAATTCCTTGTTTTCTCATTTTCCTTGAATTTTTTGGTTGGTGTCTTAGAAAACAGCCACCTCTACCAATCTTCACATGTTACTCTTGTACAATGTAAAATTCTCATTGGAGCCTTTTGAACTTTCATACTAGTCCAAATGACCATATTTGTTCTTAGCAGCCCCAAGCATTTAAAGTATGCTGAGTCTTTTTAGTGCTTCAAGATAGGTAAGATAGAGGCCAGTCCCTTGAACAGTCCACAGAAATGTTGGAATATTGGGCATATGGGCCAACTCTTTTCCTCACTAAGGAGAAGTTGGGATGTTGGGGGTTTTTCCTACTCACACTGCACTGAGCTGAAGACAAGGACTATGATGATGTTTTGCTTTCTGTCTTTGTTCTCACTGGCCCTAGGCATTAGGGTGTGGCAATGACACATAAACCAAAACACGTGATACAAAAGTCAATGCCTTGGGCAGCCCTTGGAAAAGTTAAAATGTTGGATGCTCAGACCAACACTCCTTCCTTAGGAAGAATTTGGGAGTTGAGAACTTCCTTCAGATCACATGACACTGTGCCAGAGATAGGGATTATGACAAAAGGTCTTGAATTTTCCTACTGGCTTTAATGTGGCTGGTTTAGCACTTGCCAGAGTTCATGAACCTCTCAATCAGTTTTGGGATTTCACACAAAGGGGATTTGTTCATATTTTGTTGTTGAATTGGTGTGGTCATGGAAAGAATGAGTGTCCAGGGCTTCCTTTTCTGCCATTTGCTGATGTCACTCTTAAAGATTATTTTGATGGTAGGACAGAACACAATGACATTCTATGAAAGGGACAATTCTTTGATACTTAAAGCTCCATACCAGAGAAGACTACCAATCAGTGCCTGGTACCCAGGCAAAGGGTAACGACAATCTAGAGCTGCAGAAAGCAGCTTAAGTTTGCCAATCAGGATGAGGTTATCTAGGGTTTTCTGGGCTCCTTGTGGAATTGCTAATCTAAATATATAAAAGCCTAAGTGACCAAACAACTGAACTACCAGTTGCTATGATGAGCACTGACTACCAGGGGGCAGACGCTCAACACAGGAGCTGCCCCCTGGTGGTCAGTCCATTCCCACAGGCAACCTCCCGCGGCCCCAATTGGCCCTGATCACTGGTCAGGCCAATGGACCCCACCCATGCACCAGTTCATGCACTGGGCCTCTAGTTTTAAATAAATTCATAGATTTTAGGGTATGGAAGCTATCCCTAGTTGTCTGATACCTGACCCTGGGATTTAAGGGTGTATGCTGCATGGCCCAGAGGTGGGATTCTGATTTAAAAACAAAAGGTTGGGGTGGTGGCTCAGTAAATTGCACAGAGGGAAATTGATAGTTTTTAGCCATGAGTTCATAACTGCGTCAAGACAGCACTTGTGAAATATTATATTATGTAAGAATTGGAATGGAGACAGATAGTAGAACCCCAAATCTAGCATACTTTTGTGATGTTCCCAGAACCTAAGAGATAATCAATAGAAGACAGTGTATTTATCTAAACTGCATATCATATTGAATAAATTAGTTTTGAATTTGGGTCACACAACCACTGGTGCTTTAGAACTTATCTCTGTACTCTTAAGTTGGCACAGTGCTGGGGGCAAGACACTGCTGATAATTGGGCACATTAATCTTTTGCTGATAGGATTCTAATACTTAACACTTATCTTTAAGGAATCATTCACAGCTAATGAGCACATTCTCTCCTTAGAGAGAGATATATATGTGATAAAAATATTCTTATATTGTAGGGTGTATAATTTTCTTGGAAATAATTTTCAAATAAATGTAAATTGCTCATGGTCTTAAAGAAAGGAGTCTAAATCATCCTATAAATACCCCTAAAGATGATTTCATCTTAATGATAGGAAGTTTGGAAAAGAACATGATGGCTAATTCAGGAAGCATGTGATTTGGACCCATCTGTGTTAATCACTAGCTTCACAACATCAAACAAGTTCTTAGTGTTTGGGGATTATATTTTTCTCATTTGAAAATGAGAGAAGTAATGGTGGTGGTCATGGGTATCATCATAGGCTAAAGTGAGAAATGGATTGGACAGTGGATAATGTCTGTGTCTTTAAGGAAATGTCTCATTCCAGCTGTCATTTATACTGTTGTTAGCCAATTAGTATTAGACATAAGACAAGAACATTTGGTTCTTTGGTACTCATTTAGTGTTAGTCACATATTACTATGGTAAGCAAAAATCTGAAACCTGGAAAAGTGCTGAATCCTCCTGTTGCATTTTTTTTCCCCATGAAAAGGTACACAGGTAGAGATGGTCTGGTGAATCATTGTGCAGATGTGGGTGTTGTTCTCTCATTGTTGAGCCAGCCCTAAACAAAAGGCTCCTGGCAGTTTTATCTACTGGGAGGTAGAGGACTGTGAGAGTCTGGGGGTGCAGAGGTGAGGGGATGAGGAGTACTGAATAGCCAGTCACAGTGGAGAAAGGTATCTTCAATGTATTTCCCTCTTCCTACACTCACCCTCTGTCCCAAATAGCTTCTATTTCTTATATATTTAAGGCCTGTCACCTATGTTGAGGTGCGGGGGGTTCCCATATAGGTGCTGCTCCTAAGCGGGACATGCACAGGTGGTCTGGACCATCCGCTTGAGGCTTGCGCCAATACCTTCCAGTCAGCCACTTTCACAGAGACAGCACCGAGATCTGAGCCGAGCCGGAGAAATTACACACAAACAGGTTAGATGCAAGCACACAGGGGGTTTATTTACCAGTTCCTGATGGGTCTCAGACGCTGGGAAGGGTCCACCCGGCGATGCTCGCTGACACACACAAAGGGGTAGATGGTGCCGTTGGCTGCTGGCTTTTTCGTTGATCGACAGTTAATTGGGCAGAGTTTTGTGCTGGGAACCAAGACGTGAGCACACACAGGTCCTCACGCTCTGGCGACAGGAGAGCTATGAGCTGCTGGGTCAATCAGACTGTCTGATTATATACCCCTCTATAGACGTGGTCCTCACTGGTGTGTGTGTTATCAGCGGCTGCCCTATGTGGATCCACCTGGGGTCTGCTAATATATGGGTGTGTACAGGCTTTGGGCGTTCCCATCAGATAGGTTGTTTACCAGTACTAGTGTGGTATATGCACTAGGGTGCATTCTTGGGTCTCACACAGTATTCCTATGTCTAACATTAGGTACTATAATAATTACTATAATAGTCCACACAGGGTTACATGCTTTAAGTCTTACATTCTAAGGTCCTATAAGGTACTATAATGATTACTATAACAGTAAGTAATTAGGTAGAATTGAGCAGAAAGGAAACGAATGATCAAATTACCATTTGTTGGGGTCCAGCCTCAGCAGGTCCAGGGGTTCCCAAAGGTATGGATGGAGTCAGTGAAGAAGAAGGACATGGAGACAGCATTCAGTTGATCAGCATAGCCAGGTTCCCTAGCCAGATTCTTTAGCTTAAGCATGATTGTTCATAGTTAAAGTGATTAACTAGCTGCCTGGCACTTAGTTAAGGGGTTTTACTGATTTATTCCCTTCCTTAGTCCTGTTAATCCCTAACTCCAGGGAAAAATCCCCACCTGGGGAAACAACCTTTCTCGGAGAGGTGACCTTGGTTAAAACACATAGTGCTAAGAAGTGGAGCAAACATATTAAGAACAGTATGCCATATACGCCAGGTCCCTTGAAACATATGCTGGGCAGATGTTTCTTCCCTGCAGCGACTGTGTCAAGCAGCAAGGATGGACCGGCTTCCGGCAACCATTTTCTTTGTGGGGAAGGAAAGACACTAGTAATTTCCAGCATAGTAAGTGATTCAAGCCAAGCTGTTGCTAGCATTTTATTCTAATGCATTACCAAGGAAGATACCAGGGGTGAGACTCTCTTTTGGACTCTCCCTTTATTTTTGTATAGTTTTCTTAGGGACACAAATATCATGGTTCTGATAGAAAAATTTCATCTCCTTCCTTTTTTAAAAAAAGTCAGGTGCTTTTTTCAGTGATTCTGAGTAGACAAATGACAACTCCAGTTAGGATTTCTGTCCTAATTATGAATTATGAATTTTACAAAAATGTGTAGTTTAAAAGAAAATCAGTCATTATTTTATTTCATCATTTTTTAATCCTCACCCAAAGATAAGCTTTTTTAAAAACTTGCTTTAGAGAGAGAGGGAGAAACAGCGATGTGACACTGAAACATAGATCAGTTGCCTCCCACATGTGCCCCAACCAGGTATCAAACACACAAACTGGGTACATACCCTGACCAGGAATTAAATACTTTACTCTTTGGTATACAGGATGGTGCTTCAACCAACTGAGCCACACCAGCCAGCGCTAAGTAAGTTATTTTTATTTTTGAGTTCCTTGTCAGTGAATATCATAATGAAATTTAATTTCCTACCAAATAAATCTGGCTAACTTCTGCTGGTAAGTAAAGTACTTGAATACAGTAACCCTGAAACTTTTTGATGCATGTATTGGAGGCCTTGAGACTCCATCTCTGGGACAGGACCTGAGACAATACCGCTAATGTGTACACCCTTCCCTAAGGGTTCAATCCCATATATGCTGAAGCCAGTGTGCTTCCTACTTTGTCACTGACCAAGATGGCCTGAATGTTCCCCTCAGCTTGACTAAACTTTGGACAGGTTTCTTCCTGACTATGAGCAATTTTCTTGGAACATTAACTTTAGAAAATTTGCAATTGTAAATTCTTTCCCTGCCCCTTTGAAATGTAAATCTTCTCCCAGCCTCTTGTCATTGTTAAACCCAGGAATGTCTTTTTCAGGAACCTGGTAGCTGTCCATTCCTTTGAAATATGATGGTCAGGAAAGATATCACCTCTTTTTCTCACTTGTCTCTGTTCTGAAAGCCTAACTTTCATAAAAACTAATTAGCAAACACAGATGGCCGAATCACATTGACCAACTTTTTCTCTTGCATCTACACCCTCCAATACTTTTCCCTTAGCTCACCCAGTGCTTAAAAATACCTCCACATTTTGCTTTAGTGGGGTTAAGTTCAAGCTCTCTTCTCTATTACAATCATATTGAAGAAAGTCTTCATGACTGTTTAACTGTTCAGTGAAATTTTTCTTTAACATCATAGTGTACCTACTTTCCAAGTATGTCTTCTTCTGTGATTTGAGTTCAGCATAGGACCCCCTCATTTCTGTATGAACTTTAATTTTAATGAGCAAGAGCTTGCCCATGACCCCAAAATTAAAATTGTTCTTGGTTCCTTTCTAGTGGCATATGAGTCCTAATTGACATAGGGACATGGTGACCAGTATGGCATTTCATAGTTTTGATCGAAGGATGGAAGGGAAGCATTCATATTAGGCATCTCTATAATCCTTTATTTATTGATAAAGAAATAATACTCAATGAGTGACAGACAGAAAGAGAAGGGGACTAGTATTTACTGGGAACCTAATATGTACTAGGCATTCACCCAGCTTCTTTATGTAAATGTTCTCATTTATTCCTCAAAATCACCAAATGAGATATCTGTTAATCATCTCCACTTTTCAGATGAAGAAATAGAGATGAAAATATGGAAAATGGCAGTCAGGATTATTAACCAAGGGCTGGCTAACTAAATACCTGAACTTCTTTTTCTTTATTCCATGATGGTTCCTTTGTATTCAATTGAGAAAGATATCTAATATGGCTATTCTGGTTGGCCATTTATATGCACTAGTCATCATTAATTATTCTTGAGAAACAGAAATCTTCAGCCCTATAATAAAGGGAAAAGGAGGGGAACCATTTGAAGGGAGAAAACTGTTATGATATCCAAATTCTATATAATAAAAGTGTAGTATGCAAATTTTCCCTTCGACCAGGAGGTCATCTGGGAGTTCAACCAGGTGATGGGGTCAGCTGGGGGAAGGGAGGGAGGCCCCAGCTAGCAGCCACTAGGGACCCTACCAGTGCATGAATTTCATGCACTGGGCCTCTAGTCTTAATAACTGCATTATATATGTATAGGTTAGTGATATTTTTCTTCCAAAACCTGAGAAATGAAGATAAAGAATAAAGAGGAAATGGAATTGCCATTTGCAAGTAAGCATCATATTCAGAGCCAATAATTAGGACATTTTTCCTGTGTGATCTGTAATGTTGGAAGGCAATCATTTAAAATTTCTAAGGACAGGGGAACTAAAATTTGGTTGCATTGACTCACTAAAGGTGCATGTGCTGACCAAGAAAGGATGATGGCCAGAGAACATTTGTATATAAATATCTTCCAATAATTATTGCTATCTAGCAATCTCATTAAATTTTATAGGAAGCACTGGCTGAAGGATCAGATATTTCCCCTAAGACCAGCATTTATAAATGATAATTTAAAGTTAGGTTACCATTAGAAATATAATTAATCTGGGCTAAGAAAAGAATTACAGCCCAGCTGGAGTGGCTCAGCTGGTTGTGTGTTGTCCTGTGCACTAAAGGGCTGCTGGTGTGATTCCCTGTCAGGGGACATACCTGGGTTGTGGGTTGGATCCGCCATTGGGGCACATCCATGTTCCTCTTCCTCTCCCTCTCTTCCTTCCTCTCTCTAAGCATGTCCTCGTGTGAGAATTAAAAAAAAAAAAAGTGGTTACATTTTGAGCTGTGTGTCAGGTAGGACAAAAGTTGGAGTAAGGTTTAGAAATAGAGTTGATTTTTCCTTACCTGGTTTGGCTCACTGGATAGAGCTTTGCCCTGCAGACTGAAGGGTCCCAGATTCGATTCCGGTTGCAGGCTCACGGCCCTGGTTGGGGACGTGTGGAAGGCAATTAATCGACGTGTCTCTCTCACATTGGTGTTTCTCTCTGTCTCTCCCTCTCCCTTCCACTCTCTAAACATCAATGGGAAAAAATATCCCCAGGCAAGGATTAAAAAAAAAAGAAAGAGAGAAGAAATATGGTTGATCTAGATCTGAGATTGTAGCAAAGCACAGTGGCTTAGTCAGACCTGAGATATCATGGGTTCGAGAGGAGAGATTGCATTATTCGCTTTTAGAAGTAGAAATAACCCATGCGTAGTATTTTCTGAAAAGACAGGGGGTTCCTAAACGTGATAACTGCTATTTTCTTCACATCTTTCTCTTCCTTCTTAGCAATGGCGTTCCCTATTATTTTTGTGTAAGTCATTAGTCTGCCATTATCAGTAGAATGATCTCTCCATAAATTTTGGAATAGATTCTAGTTGGCTCAAACCAACCAGACCTCTCTTAAGAATGGCTGTGTAACTTAAACTGTTTCAATAAAAATAAACTTTCTAATTGGAGTAAAGACACAAACTTTTAGTCTAAAGGTTTAGGGCTTAGAACTTCCGCAGACAAAAGGAGTGAAATAGAACTATGGGAGATACAGAGAGTGGAGTCAGTGAGTGAGAATGGAGACAATCCAAAGGGTGTCAAGCCCAGAAATGGATCCAGTTAGAGTTCTCAGGTTGGATCAGGGCGTTTGATGTGGTATCCATTTCTTTACATATCATTTCACTTAGACACCAACTTCACTTATTTATTTGGATTATTTTGCTACTCGGATCCAGAAAAATCTTTACAATTGCTGGTCCCATAAAAAGCCAGACTATAGGGATAAAAAATTGACCTCTTCAGAGAAAACTCACCCTGAGTGAAGAATACTTCCATCATGGTAGAGCAGGGTGTTGGAATGAATAGATATGACAAAGCTGGGTGAGATCACAGTCCCTACCCTTGGTGCCTGTGCATTTCTGAAAGATGATCCTGCTTAAAATGAAAAGACTGTCTGAAATACTCCACTGGGAGAGGTAGACACAGGAAACCCATCTCTTCATAACAGGCTGATGAGGGAATACCAGAAATGTGGAAACAGGTCGGTAATGAAATTGACAGGATCCGTGGGTGGCCTTTAAATCCACGGACCACAGTAGGATGAAGAAGTAGTATATCCAATAGCCTTAGACTAACAGTAGGCACAGATACCGTGAACCCGTAGACGGCAGCTTTGATTCTGAGAGATGCTCAAACTAAATACTCCAAAGAAAAATGACCATTGGTAAGGGACCACAAACAGTGTAGCTTATGCAGGCTATACTTAAATGGAACCATTAATATATATTTTTTTCTTTTTTGTTTACCCTGGTACAAAAATACAATTGATGACCTGACAAAAATGGCTTCGTCTAAGGCTGGAAGGTTTGAGTTCCCCCAGCAGTCACAAAGAATGCTTCCATCTGGGGTTGAGTCCAAGCACACAGCTGCTCCTGTACACACATTATTTGTAAGCCTCTCTGGGTGCTTAGGGTAAAAGAAAGGGGAAATTACTAGAAGGGGCAGGATTTACCACTAATCTAGTGGTGAGGGCATGTATTCACTGGCTGATGAAGGGGCTTGGGGTATGATCACTCAGGGTATAATATTCAAGTTTATCAAACATA